>NC_079891.1:28161242-28478742 GCF_024868665.1 Triplophysa rosa
CTCTCTCTCTCTCTCTCTCTCTCTCTCTCTCTCTCTCTCTCTCTCTCTCTCTCTCTCTCTCTCTCTCTCTCTCTCTCCCCCTCCCTACAGCGGCCCCGACTGCACCCACCGCCTGCGCATCGGCAACACGTCGGACGCCCCCTGTCGCTGCGATCGGACGGGTAGAGCTGCAGAAAGTGTGTGTTTACTGCTTCGGTCTCAGAGCGTTGAGCTTCTGAAGCACGTGGGTGGACGGGACTCCGGTAATGCAGCAACTGAGAGTTAAAAATACATCGGGCTCGCCGAGAGTTAACGGGAAAAGATAATCGCGCTGTACCAAATCACTACAATACGCTTTTTTAAAAAAGCTTGCTTGGTGTGTTGTCTGTATACCATACACAACGCCGTATCCACCTGTAACCTCAGAATAACGTGTATAATAAACGTGCGACAAGCACTTGTTAGTAGGTGCACTGCCCCTTTAAGACCCGGTGGGTTGTGGGAAATGTAGTTTAACGTCGCGTTGCCCGTTGTCCACAGCTGGTTAGCATTTCCATTGTCTTTTTTATGAGAGTGGTATCCGCCACTCTCTCTACATCCTAATTTTTCCACACAAAACTCCTACGGGTTCGTAGTTCACCATGTCGGAGGAGCAAGAGATAATGTGCAAGCTAGAGAACATCAAAGAAATACGGTAGGAAAAACTGAAATTGACCTAAAGCGAACGAGCTAGCCCGTGTTCAACATCTGGCTAATTTCCACTTGGAAAGCGGCAGGTTTCTTTGAATCTTTTGTTTCGTGAGCAATGTACAATTGCCACTCATAGTGTATCCGAAAATGATGCACGGAAATCCTCGTTTGACATCGGACTTGTGTCGGTCGTGTTGCTAGGTCAAAACGGATAATCCATATTAAAAACGCGGAGATTTTAGATGGCGAATAGGCAGCTAAATCTGCATTAACTTCCATTTTTAAGCTGTGGTGACACTGTTATTTTTACATGGACGAGTGTGCACAAGCATCATGTCGTTATTAGAGACGAAACTGCAAAGTAAACGGTTAATTTCCTGCAGAACAGTTAACACACTGACAAAACGTTTAAACAGCCCTTAAACACAGGCTGTTGTTTCGTTTTAAGCGTTCCTGTTCACACATTGATGTGTTATTCATGAAACCATTGGCACCAGTAGCCATAGCATTGCCATTGGATTTTATGCATTGGTTGTCTTGTTTTGTGTGATTGTGTAGAAATAAAACTATTCAGATGGAGAAGATCAAGTCTCGGCTAAGGAGTGAGTTTGAAGCGCTGGAATCGGAGGAGAAACATCTCAGAGAGTACAAACAGGAAATGGATCTTCTGCTGCAGGAGAAAATGGCTCATGTGGAGGAGCTGCGACTTATACATGCTGATATTAATGTGGTAAAGCGAGAAATCACCACACATATCTTTCTATCTAAAGCAGTGCAAGAGTTCTGTAGTGTTACCAGGTCAGATCCTTAGCTATTGGGTTACCACCATTTTGATTTATGGAGAGTCTGTATTTCTTTCCCCAGATGGAAAACACAATCAAACAGTCTGAGAGTGACTTGAACAAATTGCTGGAGTCAACCAGACGGCTCCACGACGAATACAAACCCCTGAAAGAACACGTGGATGCCCTGAGGATGACCCTCGGCTTACAGAGACTCCCCGACCTCAGCCAGGAAGAGGAGAAGCTGTCTTTGGAGTAAGTAACTGTGTGTGTGTGTGCGTGTGCGTGTGTGTGTGCGTGTGCGTGTGTGTGTGTGTTAAAATAGGGGGACTCCTCAAAATGAGTCATTTGAGAGTAGGAGTGTGTGTTCACAAGATTATTTCTATTATCAATTTATGAATTTAATTCTTAAAGCTGACTCAGAGAATTGTGAGAGAGACAGAGAGTGTGTTTGTGTGTGAATATAGTAGATGCATTGGTGGGAGTTTAATTGTTTAAATGTGTGTGTACTCTTATCTCACCTTTTAGCTACTTTGAAAAGCAAAAGGCTGAATGGCAGACAGAACCCCAGGAGCCTCCTATCCCAGAATCCCTGGCAGCGGCTGCTGCTGCAGCCCAGCAGCTTCAGGCTGCTCGTAAACAGGACGCCAGGCAGACGGCAACCTTCAGGCAGCAGCCTCCACCTATGAAGGTGCTTTACACATGCTTTCACACGTGTGTTTTTGGATTCACTTCTCTGTTTGATGCAACAAAAGAACATTTGGCTCAGTCACTATCAGTATTTTCTGCACAACTGTTGCCCTTCAACTGCTTCTTAAACAACAGTACCAGAACGGAGCAGGTACCAAATTTCAGGTTCAGTTACCATGAAATTAAATGCAGATTCAGTAATGGCTTGTAGGACTTCAATCATCAGCCTTTCCTTTCTGACAAAAGATTTATTGTTAATACAGTTATGGAGCACAGTTATGCTAAAAAAAAAAAAATTGGAAAAGGGTTAGATACACTTGTAAATACTACACATAACAATTCACACTGTTGATCAAATCAGACACTGCTAAATTGTATTGACACTTCTGAACAGATACTGTATGATGATATCAAGAGAAATATATTGATTTAATTGGTTGTCTGCTCTTAGGCTTGCCTGTCCTGCCATCAGCAAATCCACCGGAACGCTCCAATCTGCCCTCTGTGCAAAGCCAAAAGTCGATCACGCAACCCCAAAAAACCCAAGAGGAAGCCAGACGAGTAACGCACACACTTACACATGCAGCCCCAACCGAGAACAATTTACTTGCATATTTACTCGCATAAACACACACATTCATGCATGCACATTACTAAACACACATTCTTTAATCATATGATGCCAGTATCTGCAAATTAACACATAAACACACAAATGTCCTGAAATAATGGACCGTCTGACCTCCCATAGTGATACTCATCCCGTAGTTAATTTGTCTTCCTGTTTCAGTGGACGTGAGATCTTAGTTTTTCATTTCATTTTTATATAAGAGAAACATTGGTATTGTGTTTGTAAGGTGCCTGTATTTAGAACGTAGTGGAAATGGATGCTGGTTTATCAAATATTGAAGTGTACCTGTGTGGGGTTTAATTGTAGTGCTTTAGTTTAAAGTAAATGAAATGGCTTTAGTCAATAGAGCAGTTTGTACGGTATTCAGTTAATGCTTAAACTGATGTTTAATAATTTTGTATTAACAATGGTATGATTTTCAAATGATATTATGCTTTTCAGTGTTTTTTCATGATTTAAGTGCAAATTGTTTTCTTTTTTTTGTATTGTGTAACCGTGCCCTGTTCCTGACCACATCAGTGTTCTGTATGTAAGGGCCATTCACACAGAACAGGTTCCTGCGTTCAGAAACAGCTACATGCATTGCAATTTAATACTACAGAATGCATTAGTTTTTAAATGTATTAAGGTTTAACCTTTAACAGAGAGATCTGATGCATGGCCAGACATGCATCTAACACATTTATTTAAAATAACAACACTCTTTGCAAGTAGCACAAACAGAACACAAGAATGTGTTGTGTGTGAACGGCCCTTTAGATGTACAAAGAAAATCTGGAACGCAGATTGAGAGTTTTTGAGTGCTTGTAAAACCATCATGCAGTTTGTGTGCATGAGTTGTCATTTCGGCACAGCCGAATGTTTTGGAAATTGTGTGAAGGAACATTAAGATTGTGTTAGATTCTTTAGTATTGAATCATTGTGTTTATGTCTCATCTTTTCTGAGATTCATTTTTTTATATAATTAATTAAAATCTGTGAAACTAATAAACCGTGGAACTTGTCATGATTCATTCTTACAATAATCGTTTCTTTCAGTTGGTCACGTGATCTGATTCTTTTCCTGTCTTTCAGTCAGTCGCTGTCTGTGGTTGATTTGATATGTACATGTCATTTGACCTTTAACCCATGACCCCATAACAATGCAATAATCATTCTGGTTTTGCTAATCTCTTTACCAGTATGGGGCTTTACATTCTTTTTGCGTTGCACTCGGCATACCAAGGGGGGCGATATACACTCCTTAGAGTGTTCCAGGTTAAATACAGTTAAGCTGTGTTGACAGGATCTTTGACATACGGTTGCTTTCCATGGAAAGTAATTATTGAAATTGCTTCAGTTGTCAAAAGCAAGCAGACATGTTGACAGAAATCTGCTCACAATGAAAGATGATGAGGACAGCAGTTCTCTGAAAAATGCCAGACTGTTTTAACCCATGGTTGGGTCAGATTTGGCCAAACCCAGCTGTTGGGTTAAATCAACCTTACATTGTTTAGGTTACTTTAAATGGATAGTTCAACCAAAAATTTAAATTCTGTCATGTCTCTAGTTATTCCTAACCTATTTTCTTTATTCGTTTGAACACAAACATAGATATTTGAAAGAATGTTAGAAACCGACCGTTCTGAGGCACCATTGACTACCAATTAAAATTGTAGTCAAAGGTGACCCAGAATTGTTTGCTTTCCTACAATATTCCTTCAAAATATATTTTGTGTGCAACAGAACAAAAAAATAATAATAATTTGTCCTACATGGTAGCCAATGGTCTCTCAGAACTCTCGGTTGCTTACAGTTTTGCAAATATCTTTGTGTTCAACCGAGCAAAGAAATTTACACAGGTTTCGAACAACTAGGGAGAGTAATTCATGACAGAATTTTCATTTATGGGTATACTATAACTTCAACAATTGGGTTTGTCCATATCATATATTGAGTTTGACCAAAAGTAGACAAACATAAAGGGTGACTAATAATAATGATTTATAAAAATCACGAAATATAGAGATATGAGGACAGGAGCAATGTTTTAGTTGTTTTACCCCAAAATAAACCTTTAGGTTTCTCAACACCATAATGTGAAATTAAAGTCTAAAATGATTAGGGCCCCAAATACATTACTTTATCTTGACCATAGTTAAAGGGATGGTTCACCCAAAAATAAAAACTCACTATTTACTCACCTTTGAGTTGTTCCAAATCTGTATAAATTTTGTTGTTCTGATGAACACAGAGAAAGATATTTGGAAGAATGCTTATAACCAAACAGTTCTTGGACTCTATTGACTAGGAAAAACTACTCAAGTTTTTTTTTTGTTCTGTTGAACACAAAAGGAGGTATTTTGAAGGTTGTAGGACAGCAAACACTTCTGGGGCACTTTTAACCACCGTTGAATTTTTCCTATCAATGGTGGCTAAGAACTGTTTGGTTACCAGCATTTGTTCAAATATCTTTCTAAATTTATACAGGTTTGGAACAACTAGAGAGTGAGCAATTCATGACAGAAATTTCATTTTTGGGTGAACTATCCCTTTAATTTGATTGTTTTTGTCTCTGTAATAATAGCAAATATGGTTTGTTTAGCAAATAGCAAAGAAAGTGTGATTTACTGTATGTGCTTTTGGTGTTTCAGGTTAAACATTTTCAGGATTTGGGCTGAAAATTTGTTGGTTCATCTCCAGTTCGTTAATGACCTCATATGCATCTGCTTACACTCCAGCTGGGCCATCCAGAGTTTAATCTCAGCAACGCCCCTCTTTACCTGCTTTAATCCCACTCTCAGGGGCGTGAGGAGATCTGCATCTATTGTCCCTTTCCCTCCTGCTGCTTCCGCACACACACAAAACCATTCACATACGCACAAAACCCGCTCAGCCACACACACAAACAGCTGTAACGGCTGGAGAGCTTTGCCATCACAATGTACTGTAAAGAAAAACCCAAAGCTCTTTGCAGGACAAAGAAGCACTCAGATTCAGATGATCACTGACTGTTCAAGAGTCAGAACATTACAAAACTAAAAGGGCACAACCTTTGTCTACTTAACACACTGTAATATGACCTTGTTTTAAATACAACTAAGAGAATTTTTGTTGTGCTTTAAGAATGAGAAGAGAAGCAAGCAAGTGGCTAAGAAAATAAATGTATTCTCTATTCTGTTATAAATAACAATCAGCAATTTCTCAGCAAACAATCAACTGTTCATGCAAATACACTCCTATGAGAAGCAGCAATACACCACGAGTATAACACATGATGTCAGTCACATTTAAGTCAATATAAATCATATAAAGTTCTTTACCCAGACTATCAATTTAACTTTCCATTTTAAATGCACATTAACACTGAACTGTCTGTGGAAGCCTAAGGCAACAAAACAACGCATCCCTGAGACATTCCATTATAAACTTCTTATTCCTTATGTGGTCCCAGTTGATTTTGTAGAAAGTTGTGTAATCAGATGGTGACAGTGGGGTATATGGGTTCAGAGTGCATAGGGGCCTGTGGAAAAGGCTGCCCATGCACCTGGCCGTACGCAGGACGTGCGTCCAAGAACGCGGGGGCCACCAGCATGCTACGCTCTGGAGGAAATCCATAGTTCATGTAGGGCTGGTAGAACTGTGGTGCCCCCTGGGGAAGTGGAGGAACATATTGCTGCGACTGAGTGGTGGGAAATGAGTTTCCCATTGGCCCATAGAGGTTCACACTGAGCTCAGATGGTGGAGGTCGAGCATTTGTGGTGGAGGATCCTGAAGTGGAGGTGCGGGATGGCGTCGAGCTGTCCACGGAAGGTCCTCCCGACTCCAGCAGGCTGGTTTGAGCAGCAGATGGTCCGGTCGGCCGTTCACTCGCTTTGGGTTTAACACACTGACAGCAGCAGATAGACACGACTGACCCGACCAGAACGAATGACAGGAATGCGCTCACCACAATCACAAAGGGGAGATAGGTCGGAACTGGGTAGGAAAAGAGAAAGAATTAAACTTAAGAACTGTATAATTCTAAATACAATAGTTTATAGCCTATTAAAATTCAATTAAAACATATAGAAAATATCACAGAAATTCTCATGGTTTAATGGGTATTATAATGGGAATTGTATTGGTTTTAATGGACACTTTGGTTTTGCCTAGTAAGAACCAATAGAACACCATTAAAGGGACAGTACTATGGGAGTCAATGGTGGGCAAGATCTGTTTGGTTGCTATTAGTCAAATAAACTATTAGAATTTGTTTTGTTTTTTCAGTGGGTTGCTATTGCATTATGCATAATTAAAATAAAATTGGATACAATTAAGTAAAACGAAGAAAAAAAGTTAATTTATATAAATGCTCACCACTTTCAGTCCTCATCCTTATGTCGTCAGCGTTTTCAGACTCGGAGCCCGTCTCGCAGGTGCTCTGATCGAGGCGCGCCTCCGCGTAGGTGCAGCAATACCTGAGCGCGCAGGTCCCGCAGCAGTAGCGCGCGTCCTCGCCGTCAAAGCGCTCCGGACACTGGAAGCCCCGGTGCCAAGAATTAAAGGAATCCGTCCAACCATGACAATATTCCCCCGATACCGCAAAAGACACCGGGAAAACAACGGAGACGAGCAACAACAGCGCGCGGGTTGCGAATGAATACATGCTTGCGTATGTTTAAATCCTTTCGATTGTTTCAATGTTGCTGTAGTCCCAGATGAAAGTCTTGTAGGTCTAGCGCATCTGATCTGAAGTGAACGTCCGGAGCCGCAATTTATCTGTAAGAGACACACCCCCGCCCCCATAGCAGACATACATTATCAGCCCCTCCTCTCATCAGCGCACTGTTATCAGCCATCTGCATTTAAAGTTAGCGCAGGGTTGTTTTGTGTGTTTTGCGCTGCTAATGACTATATACAAGATATGACAAGCAGTGATGAACTCAATTATCTCCATAGTACAAAGTGAAACTTTAATCTGATCAAAATCTCTATCAAGTTTTAAAGTGAGAGTAAGCTCTGCACCAGCTTTGGAAAACTAAATAAACTTTACTTCTTTTAAAAGAAACAACATTGATTTAGTCTTCTTAACAAAAATGTTCTCCCAGCTTTGTCATGGAATCGAACCCATGATGTGATGTGGGTGTTGCTAGTGCCATGCTCTCAGTTTTCTGCCATAGTGCTACAGAACTATACTGTTCACAAAATATAAATTCTCACTCAGTGTGTCAGCTACATTGCAGATGTACAAATAGCATGCCTATTCATGTCTGGAGACGGACGGAGCCTTGTATGCGAGTGTGTGTGAGAGAGAGGTTAAAGGTTACAGACTTTGCTTGTCTGTCTCTGTTTACTTTATCTGAGACAGCGAGGTCAATTCATTATCAACACATCTAACACACACACAGTCACAACCTATGAAACACTTTCTTTAATGCAGTGGTTCAGTTTTTATAGTTTTTTTATTCATTTGCTCACATTTGCTTACTCATTCAAGTGAGCAAATGTACTTAAAATCAAAGATTGAAATGTATTATTATTGTGAATTGTAGATGCGCAGCAATACAAAATCATTTACATGACAAAAATGGATACTCTCGTTTTAAATAAATGTTTCATTATTTCCATTCTCTCGGTAAGCTAAATTGGATTCCATGGTCATTTGACACTAAAAACATATTTTACGTGTATAAACATGCATTTTATTCAATGGTTTTCACATTGTTTTTCTTGCATTCAATGGCTGTCAAAACAGAACCACCAGTTGGGAACCAATCATTTCTGCTTTGTGCACCACTAAAAAGAAACTTTCCTTCAAAAAGTATTTCGTAAAAAGTATACATAATTCAATATATTCTCTTTAGTGCAATGATTTTATTGGTCTGTCATTAATGTGATTCGTTCTGACTTTTTACTAAACGTCCAATCTCTTACAAAAAGTCTATTATATTCTATTTATTCTACCGCCTAAATTCTTGTATCGCTAAACAAGGGCTACGAAATAGAAAGGACAATAGCCTCATCTCTAGTGCGTGTACTTCTCCTAAACACTCCTTGCCATTTACCTTGCGGCTTCTATTGAAACACATTTTACCTCCATTCAGATTTTACTTCTCTCGGCTTTATCCCCAAAAACAACACACACACAGTCGTTCACAGAAATCTTGTTCAACCGATGCAACTGGGCAGACCTGATTGTGTCAAGCTATTAACAGAGATTAGTCTTTACACAAAAGACAGTAAATTGCCATTGTCTGAGAACTAACACATTAGCATGAGGTCAACAAAGCCCGTCTCCTGAGGGTGTGACAGGCCGGGCTTATTGAATATGACTGAGCTATTAACATTAACTAGATGCTTAAGGTTTACATCTCAGAGACTGTGACCACTATAGGAACATTAGGTGTATGTGTTTGTATGTGCATGGGCTCCAGATGGTAAATGTATTTTCTGAATAGCAAAATAACTGTAGTGTAACACCATTTCGTTGAATTTGTTTAGGATTACAAAACTAGAGGGTGGAATAGGGATAAGAGAAATAGAAACAATGAAAGTGAGGGAAACAGAGGCCTGCATAGAAATTAAGACAGAGGAAAGTTGAGAAACTGGGAACGAGAGACTAAAAGCAAGAGGGAATTGCGCTCTAGTTTCAGGTTGCATTTGAAACGTTGTCGTTCACATCTCATTTTTTTGTCCAAAACCATAGATACAAACATTGCCTACATTAATTTCTATTAATTACATTTATTTAAATGACCCTTTTAGGTATTAGGGCAATTAAACATTCATACGATTTTAGCTGCCTGGATGGTTGGTATGCAGCCTTGCACTTACAAACTTTTCTAATTGTTGTAGGGCTAATAGAACTTGTTAATCGACGTCGCCACGTTGAATGTTGCGCCATCTTGGGAGGATGGCTGCTAGTGCGTTCAATGCAGTGTTTTGTTTTTCTTGTTTGATTAGGAAATTTTAACTATGGTAGGTCGGTCTTGTTGTGTTAAAAACTGCAATAGCATTACGCAGAGTTGTTCAGGAAAAGCCCATGATTCTTTCACTTTTGATCTCACCATATATCAAACAAAACAAATAACGGTACAAATCAAAACAATAATAGCAGTGGAGTATTATCCTCCCAAGATGGCGGCGCCATGCAACATGCAACATAGGGCGTGATGTCAGCTTTAGATTCTCTATAGTACAATATGATTTAGAACAGTAATTTTGTAGTAGGCTGCTACATAATATAATAAGTGTATTTATGTATCTATTTTAGCTAGGCACTAGGTGTTTTGTTTTTAAATATGTTAATGTAACCATTTTTCATAACAAACAGTGTTATGTAAATCATATCATGGTACTAAAGAGCCATCTATGGTCTTTAGATCCATTAGCAGACACTGTTATTTAAAGCACAACATTGAAAATGGAAAGTAAAATGCAATGCACCACAACAAATGTATTGGAAATACCACTGTTAATTACTGAAGAGCAATGCTGATGCATAAGGTGAACATTTGTACTAGACAGAATTATTAAGACATCTCTGTCATTCAGTACAACCTTCTTGACATGCCTAAACCTGGCAGAGCTCACACTGAGAGAGTGCAGGAATGAGATATATGAAATGATAGGAGCTGGCTTGAACATTAGACAGCGTTTAGATCCATCTCCAGATTCAAACATTATCTTGAAGGGTCTGATTCGTGTCTGTTTTCTTTATCTGATTCTCTGCTTTAGAGATTCCTAAGCACGTTTGCTTCTTAAGCACCTGAAGGCCAAAAAAGAAATGTTAGGAATCAGATATCCATAAACGCACATTTTTCGCTATTGTTCTGAGTTGATGTTGTTGTTATGATCTCTGATCTGTTTATAACATGACACATTTTAATTGTGTTCATTTGTTGCCATTGTTGTCTCGTGTTCTACAGCAAAATGTGTATTTTGTGCTTTTGTGCGTGGAGGGACTTGGTAGCTATTTGAGAGGGAATTTGTCTTAAGCTTGATTAGCTGTATGTTAATGTGTTTCATTAGTGCGTGTGTTATCAGATAACTGAGCCTAAGGGTCGGGGGTCGTAATAGGGACAATGGGTTGAGCAATGGGGGTCCTCCCCAGCAATTAGGCAAATCTGTTTGGGCCACCCTGCAGGAATAACCCCCATGAGTGTGTGTCTGGATGTATGTAGGGGTTAATGAAATATCGAGATTTGTTAAAGCTTGTCTCTAACAAAAATGCAAAGTTATTTTTTTTGTGCACCATTACACTTTAGTAATTTATCTGTGATTTATGTCACTTTACTGTATATAAGCTCAGAGAAGAGGAACACTTTATGTGGAACACTTTATACTCTTTAACCCTCTGATGCATAGTGGTCGCTGCAGTGGACAGCTAATTAAAAGCCGTTTTCTCCTAAATGCAATGGTTTCTATGGTGGAATTGCATATCAGCTTCTAGAGTGCTCTCTGCTGCACCACTCCATTGGGGTTTATTCATTGGTCAGTCATTGTAACTGCATGTGAATTTCCTCTGAAACCAAGATGGCTGACAGACAGCCACACTGGCTGACTACTGCTATCTTGTCAATCCTTCTATTCCAGAAGAACCTTAGAGGTAAAAAAATATGATGATATACAGTAACATCTAAGTTACAATATTATTCTTTAATTTTTTTATTTCAAATAAGTAGTAAATTACAATTAACCATGTGTCCAATGAAGTGGACATCATGCATTGCCGAGTATATTTTCAACACAAGTCATGTAATAGCTTCACCCTTTCTTGTGAGTGTTTTGTTTGTAAGTCAGTGTATATTTGTTATATTTATAGGATATTCATGTGAAAATATACATTTCTGTGCAGATTAGCTGTAGTTTGTGTGAGTAAAATTGTCATATTTTGTTGGAGATCAAGTGCAGCAAAGAATAGGGAAGCCTATAGTCCAGGAAATTCTCTCTGAGTCCAGTGATGATGAGTATAGTGACAACAGTGATGATGAGTGGCTGCCTGAGAACAGTAGACACAAGAAAGCTGAGGATGAGGGAGATGCAGACAGTCAGGACGCTGAGAGTCAAGATGATGAGGGCCAGGATGTAGAGGGAGGTCAGCATGATGAGGGAGCTGTGGAAGATTCGCACCTGGTACCTGGCTGCACTCAAGCTCGCAAAAATGTCTGGAAATTCCAAGACAATGATTTTGATGGAGACTTGCCTCGTTTTCTTGGAGACAGGAAAGTGAATGTTATAGGAAGAGATCCCATAGATTTCTTTAGGCATCTTTTCCCCAAAGATCTCATTGATGATATTACAATACATTCGGTATCCCAGGACATGAATGTACTGGTCCAGCGAGGATGGCATTCATCTCGGAATAATTGCAAATGCTATGTCTGTAAAGAGATAACTATCTTATTGCCGAAGTTCTTGTTGCTATATAATGGCATGGTAATACCAGTCCTGCAGCCTTTAGTAATTATGGACACAATAATCTTCTGGTTGGTGATGTTTTGAAACATAGACTAGTCTTAGATGTAAGCTTCACAGTTGTATGTGTAATTTGTTTTCTTATTCAGGCCTAAACAATAGGCCTATATAATGTTAAAATGTGTGAAAATATTAAAAAATGTTTTTAAAGCATAAAATGAAATGATTATTCATGAATTTACCATGAAACACAATTTAATTCATTTTTACATTATATTCATACTGTTTTATGTTGAGCACTCAGGCGCGTGTAGTCCACTGGATTGGACAGTTCTGTTCTGATAAAAAAAATTATATTTTTGAAAAAAAAGTGAATGTTTGTTTTTTTCATGCCCTAAGAAGAATACAAACACTTAAGAAAAAAAACTTGACCCGGGCTTTCGTAATTCATGCATCAGAGGGTTAATACAGTGGGAAGAGGGCGGTTTGTAATAAAAATTAAGAAATTGTAAAATAATTTTTTTTCACTCAATTTGAAATAATGCGGCGTTCAAAGCCATACACCTCGGATTTGGGATATTTCCCATAAGAAACCCGGAACTAACGTATGAATTTAGTAACATTAAAAGTATTTATTCATATTAAAACGTTAATTTTACTAATGATTTAGTAGCATTAAAACATTACAAGCGTTTATTTACATTAAAACAGCGCCGTTCCAGAAATTATTTCCTGTTTGAAGTGGGAATTATCATAAATCCGAGGTGTCTTGAACGCACCATAAACTATCGAAGGGAGCAAACAAGCGAACAAATGAAATCACGTCGATCACCCACTTCTCGCGATATGTGGACATGTCAGCTGACATGGTTGTAGTCTTCACGTCAGGAAGGAACGCAGCGCCTCTCACTAAATCCGATTTCCTGAAAAAACATGATACAAGGCAATCTAAACACACAAACAGCGAAAGTGTAATTTGGACAGTCGGATGATAACCGAGTGAAAAAGATGGAGCATATAATAACGCCAAAGGTAGGGCTGAATCAACAGGTGCGCTCGCGCAAAGTGACAGAGTTCATATGTTTTATAACAGACTCTCATCCTTGATCATCAACTTCAGACCCTCGATAGATCTGAAAGCATGCCGCAGGTAGCACTTTGTGAACTGTTAAAATAGTTTTGTAAACGCGTTCAGTGATGATTGCTGAATGTCGCACGCTTTAAGTGAGTTTGAATGGACTGAAACGAATTGTCAATTCACAAGTTTAAGATGTATGAACGTAGACCATAAGTATTTCTCTTGAAAGCCTAATCTGAATTTGCAGGAAAGGTAAAAATACATGTATGATTCTTTGCCCAAATTATAAGAGACTGTATCTCTTACTAATGTGTCTGCTCTGTTACATAACATTATAAAGTCATAAGACAATACTAATTGCTGAATGTTCTTGACATTTATAATTTAGATAAAAAGATGTGTGACACAGAGATGTCAGTTCAGAGTGTGTATGTGATGTGGCCAGGTTGTAGAATCAGCAGTACTGCAGGAAATACATCACCGGGTTGTGTTCAAGACAAAAAGTCAATCTCTACAATCTAAACCAAATCCACCATGGTTTCGCTTGGTCTGGCTTTAATGCCAAAATGGACTGCTTTATAAAGACGCTTCATTGCCACTCATTTTATAAAAGGATCTTGGCGTCGATTTCTCACAAATGACTAACAAAATTTTTCCATTTTATTCTGATGGGATTTTTCTATAGTTCTGTTTTCCTAATCGTTCACTGAACAGATTAGTGCTCATTCAATTCATAGAGTGGGAATAAAATCCGATAACAGGCAGAATGAATCAGACTTTGATGCTAATAAAGTCTTATTTAGTGCTGAAGTGGCATCTTCTATTATAATGATGTTTCATTGCCTGTTATTCAATAACCAAAATGACAAAAGTGTAGAGACACGGCCGGGTTGTACTGTAACCAAAGGAAAAGGACATGCTGACAGCGTGTTAAGTTTAAGCATTTCTCTGAGATTTCCTCTCCATTGTGTTAAACATAGACTGGATTGTGGGTTCTGCTTAGGCTTTAACCCTTACAGTCATTTGCTAGTATTTTGTTTGTTCTGCACAGACAGTTAATCATGCACTAATGCATTTCTGATTGGCTTGTTACAGGTGGAAGATGTGAAACTACTAAATAGATATACAGAAAAGAAATCTACTCTGGGAACTCTGTACCTGACCGCTACTCACCTTATCTACGTGGAACAAACCAACAACACGCGCAAAGAAACATGGGTAAATGTAGGCCAATAGAATAAGGGACGGCATAATTGTGTAGCTGCAAGGATTGTGTTTTTATTAGCAGTTAAACATAATAAATGTAAATATGTATCACTGATGTTATATATCATTTGCTGATTGTTTTGTGGGCATTGAAACCGAAAAAAGTCACTCGAAGTGTGAAGTTATTTAAATATATACAGACTAAAATTTGGATGGCAAAAATACAAACATACTATTAGTAAGTCAATTCAGTTTATTTTGAGATGCACCCGTTGAAGAAAATGGCTGGAAAATAATGATACAGCACAATAGAAAGGGCGTGAGAAATAGTTTGAAAGGGTGCGATAAATCTAATGAAAACGGTTGTGTCAAACCCCTGTGTGTTTGAAGGTGTTACATCATCACATCGCGTCTGTGGAAAAACATCCATTAACCACGTCAGGCTGTCCGCTCCTGATCCACTGCAAAACCTTCCAGGTGCTTCACCTGCTGTTTCAAAGAGAGAGAGATTGCCAGGACATCTACCAGTCACTGCTGCGTCTGTCTCAACCAGGTAGACAAACACAGTAGTTTACTAAATGAATGTATTTCTTCAGTTCCCTTTGCACACATGTGCATACTCGGATTATACTAACTGTGCTTTTGTGTCATTATAGTCAAAGAGGAAGAGCTGTATGCGTTCCTCTATAATCCACATCAAAATGAGGACGATAGGAGGCGTGGCTGGGAACTCATTGATGTATCAAATGACTTCAGTAGAATGGGTCTTTCCAATGAACACTGGGAAATCAGCCACCTCAACAAGAACTATGAGGTAGCATCTTCCTGTGACTCAACCATCTTGTAAACAACATTTCACAACAGCTAAACTCTTGTATCAACGACTGTTGCTGACACACTCTAATGGAAATGTTTCTTGACTTTCTCACACAGATCTGTAGCACTTATCCGTCTGTCCTAGGACTCCCCAAAAATGCCAGTGTTGCCACGGTAACAGGCAGTGCCAAGTTTAGGAGCCGTGGCCGACTGCCTGTCCTGTCTTACTATCACAAGGATATGAAGGTATGCTCATACTTCATAAATGCACACAATTGCTCTGTGTAAAATCGTATTAATATAAATGAATATTTATGTAAATTTAATATAAAATAAACTTGGCCAGGTGTGTGCGTCCAATTAAATAGTCTTAAGATATTGTTCTATTTTTATTATGTTAAT
Source organism: Triplophysa rosa (assembly GCF_024868665.1). Taxonomy (NCBI): domain Eukaryota; kingdom Metazoa; phylum Chordata; class Actinopteri; order Cypriniformes; family Nemacheilidae; genus Triplophysa; species Triplophysa rosa. The sequence goes on from NC_079891.1 coordinate 28,176,895, forward strand.
AAAAATAAATAACAAACACTGATAAAATTATAAGTTTTTACAGATTGTTATTATAAATATTGTATTGTTAGATTAAAGGTCCAGTGTATGAAATTTTGCAGCATCTAGCGGCGGGTTGAAAATTACAACCAACGGCTCACTCCCCCCTCCCTTTCGAAACACTACGGTGGCTGACACAGGACTAAGATGTTGTCACGTTTTTGCTTCTTTGCCAAAGGAGATAACGTATTCAGGGTTTTTCCTGGCTCAAAATGAGGTGGAGGTGGTGCCAACCTGATCTTGTACACACACACGCGCACATGTAGGCCTACTGTACCTTTAAGTGACTTTACATATTAAAACATATTAAACGTTCAAAATTAGATGAAAATGACAATTATTAAGTTATATAAAATATTACTTTGATTCAACCAAACAGAAATGTTTTAAAATCAAATAAAGCTTTTTATGCTTTTCAACTAACTTTTCAGCCCACAATAGCCAACTAAATTAACCAGAAACTCTGCGTTCTCTTGTGGTTCACTGAGCTTTAAATGATTCACTGATCTTTTATATTCGCTGGTGACTGAAAAGTTTCAACAGTTTAAACGAATCGGTTCAAATGAGTCATTCTGATCGCAATGTGTGTTCGTTCATACTGGCGAACTCGCTGTGTACAGTAAAACGCTGATTCAATGAACCATCTGCACAGCTCACAACATTACAATGATGTACACTACGTTAATTTAAGGAAACTTTTAAGAAATTGAACGTACTCTGTTGCAAAACAAACAATATTCACCTTAACAGCCGCGAAACAGTTAATACAGCTCCTAATATAGGGGCAGTTGTGGCCTAATGGTTAGAGAGTCGGACTTGTGACCAGAAGGTTGCCGGTTCGATTCCCAGGGCTGCCAGCGGGCCAAGCCACCCCACCCCACCTAGCTGCTCCCCGGGCGCTGCAGTGATAGCTGCCCACTGCTCCGGCTCACCACTTGCTGTGCGTGTGCTCACTACTCTCTGGATGGGTTAAATGCAGAGGTCACATTTCGGTATGGGTCACCATATAAGTGACTAATAGGTCACTTTCACTTCACTTTAATATAGCTCTTGTACTGCAACTCTACAGCGCCTCCTTTGCGGCGGGCGCAACTGAAGTTACAAATGACAGTCTGTTGAATACACGCAGTGGTTTTTTTTAAGACACCGACATAATTTTGGCGAGAGTCTGAGGCGGCACGAAATTTGACAGAGGCAGCCGCCTCCAATTTTTCTATGCAGGAAAAACTCTGGTATTTACGAAATGCGCTCTGTATAGCAGTTTGTCCATTTAGGGCTACTGTAGAAAAAACATGGCAAATTCCATGCAAGGGGACCCGCGGTGAATAAAAAACTTAATGAAGCGTTATGTAAGGTCTTTATACACCTCTGAAGACAGTTATGTATATTATAGTGCCTTTCTGTCAATACATCCTTCCAAAAAATTACACACAGCACCTTTAAATGCACTGTCGCTTCAAAAATCGCTTTAGTTATAGCATCTGCCAAATGTATGTATTTATTAGGGCTGTGCAAAAATATCGCTACATGGAAATATCGCAATAGTGATACCTCTTCTATCTATATTTTTTTATCATGTCATATACATACGGCCAAAAGTAAGTGGAAGCGAGCATGGCAAAAAATATAAGAACGCTTTGAGCTCTCAGAGCTGATGTGTGGGTGTGGTGTGCTTTGGTTTTCAAAATAAGTAATGGAGTAATGAGTTATATAAAAGAATGCTGTTTGACACAAGTCACTTGGCTACTTCAGTGCATTAGACAAAAAGTTTATTAAGAAAAGTAACAATGACATTTATTGTGCTTTCACGGATGTGACACCAACACATTTACAACACGGATGAACCAGAGGTTGTAGTCTGCCCATGTTCATTGTTTTAACTGTAATGCACCACAACAGCCAAGTGACTTGCGTGAGCCACCTTATTCCCCTGTGCTACCCACTTGAGGGGCGCAATCCACAGTTTGAGAACCCAAACCTCTGATCTAAAGGTCCATGCATCGCACATCATGGCCACTCTGCAGAGGTAAGGGATGTTTTTACACTTATCCTTACAGAAAACCCCCGGTGGTGCACAGCATGTTGTATTTCTAGCTCTACTTTTTACATTTTCTATTTAAAGTATTGCAATATATCGCAAATGTGTATCGTATCGAAATACATAGCAATATATTGTATCGTGACCATCTATCGTGATATGTATCGTATCGGGAGGCACTTGCCACTACACAGCCCTAGTATTTGTTATGTGTTATTTTTGTATTTCTCTGTTGCAGGCTGCGATCTGTCGCTGCAGTCAGCCTTTGTCTGGTCTGAACTCTCGCTGCATGGAAGACGAGCAGATGCTTGAGGCCATCAGCCAGGCGAACCCCAACTGCCCTTTTATATACGTAGTGGACACACGGCCTAAGGTGTGACCCTTAACCTTTCTATATACATTAGAGGACACATAACATGTAAACGTTTATCTTTAAACTTTTAACCCCAGCTGCTCTATCATACATCCAGCAGTCACATAGCAGTGGTGTGATGTCTTAAAGGGGTCATATGGCGGAAATACGTGTTTTTCTGTGTCTGCGTTCTGTGTTTTTATAAAACCTTACCAATCCTTTACATCCTGCTCAAGTTGCGCTGGCAAAGTTGACGTATCGGCTTAATCATCTTCATTTTCCGTATCAGATTCGGGCTCGAATTGATATAAGGAAGTACCGATGACATTTTATCACCTGTCAGTACAATTGCGTGGGAACATGAGGTTCCAAATATGGTAAGAGGCGTTACATTTCCGTGAAACGCTTGCAGTATTCGACCAATCACTACACACTGGTTAACTGGCCAATCATAGCACACCTTGCTTTTCAGAGCGATGAGCTTTGTAAAAAATCAGCACGTTTCAGAGAGGTGGGGCAAAGAGGAGATACAAACATGCACGGTATGTGGAAAATACAGCGTTTTTGAACCTTAAGTCGTGTATACACATTGCCTTACATCTAAAACAAACGATAATATTAGTTTTAGCCCTGTCACATGACCCCTTTAATCTTTCACCCTGTGACCTCTGACCCCAACTGACCTGCTATTTGTGTTGTGAACACATAGGATCATGGATCATCACATAGGAGTATTTAATGCATTGTAGTACTGTAAATTATATTTCATATCCGTTGCATTTATACGATGTGTGTGTTTGTGTTGTATTAGTAATGTGTATACTGTCTAGGGATGGGCGATATTATATCGTTTGCGATATACCGGTAGAAATTCCCCACACGATAGGAATTAGTCTTCCCGCGATATAAACGATAAATTCTAGTTGATGACGTATTTCTTTGTGAGACCCATTCACAGCTCATATGTGAAGCGAAAACGGGTATAGCGGAGGGCGGAAGTGAAGCTGAGAAAGAGTTTGCACTAAAAGACGAGCTCTAAATCTCGTTTAGTTTGGCACTGTAGATGCATCTGAGTTAATGTTTAGTTTCACTTTCGTTTTATTTAATTTGTTTGTTAAGTATTCGTTGATAGTCATAATGCGTTACACCACAACATTTAGTTTGGCTAAAAGTATTTATTTAAACATTCGTTAGATGTTATGCGCGCGTGCGCAAATTGTTTAATATGATTTCTTGCCTGTTATATACAGGATGAACGGAGCGTCCCGTGCACAGCTCGCGCCCACATGTGCTTTCATAGCGACACAGCGCGCACAGCACTGCTGCCTGTTTACATACAGTACAAAATGCGAGTTTGTATTACGTTATTTTAAATACGTTTATGAGCGTATAAAAGCATGGATTATTTAATTAGATTTCTTTTATCCGCATTTTTCTGTTCTCTTTCTTAGCGCGAGTCATAGACAGATTCAGTGTATGTTGCTGTGAGAAGAGAAGGTTCACACAGTTCAAGAGAGAGTGATTGACAGCGTGATGCGATCGATCGTTTCCACCCAACAATAGAATATATACAGTTTTAGGTATGACATGATGTGTTTATTGAGCTTTAGTTCATTTAACTTTTCTTTACTACAACCTTTTGAAGTCGAATCTCACTATTATATTTTATATTTACAAAAATACTGTAGGTATATTTTAGGAGCTGTTTGATTTGGGGTAAGTTTTACTTTTTGATAATATTTGTTTTTCTGAGGGTCTAGACTACATGCAGCTACTATCACTTGACGCAAAAAACAGCGGTCGATGGCGTTATGGATATATCGTCATTTTTATCGTTATCGCAAGAAATACCAAGAATTATCGTGATAGAGTTTTAGGGCCATATCGCCCATCCCTAATACTGTCCTAGTTACTGTTTCCTGTCTCATGTTTCACTGGTGTAACTGGAGAAACCAAATTTCAGTTCAATTCTGAAGGACAGCGGTGACAATAAACCTTGACTTGACCTGACCTTCTGCATATCCAGCTACTGAACGTGCGCACACACTTAGAAATGTCTTTTGTGCTTGTCAGTTGAACGCAATGGCAAACCGCGCGGCTGGAAAAGGCTACGAGAATGAGGACAACTATTCCAATATCAGGTTCCAGTTTCAAGGGATTGAAAACATCCACGTCATGAGAAACAGCCTGCAAAAACTGCTGGAGGGTGAGATGACACACTGTTGCTGTAGTAATATGCAGTATGAGCTCTATGTGAATTGGATATTGGAAATGTAGGTTGTTGATATTTCAGTTTTGTTTATAAATTGCTTTTCACAGTGTGCCAAGCAGCTTTACAGAAAACACAAATACTTGAAAATGAAATGGAATTAGGGAGCATGTGAGGTGATGTTTGGATTGTCTTGGTGTTTACAGTGTGTTCTGTGAAGTCCCCATCCATGAGTGACCATCTGACAGGGCTGGAGAGCTCCGGCTGGCTGAGGCACATCAAATCTGTGATGGATGCCGGTGTGTTCCTCGCAAAGGTACTGATTTCCATACTATAACTGTAGAGAGAGAGCGACTACTAACAGGTACTGATATTGGATTAACTGACTTTATTCAGCAGTTTTGTGTGTGTTTGCTTTACAGGTTGTCTGTGATGAGAAAGCGAGTGTGTTAGTACATTGTTCAGATGGTTGGGACAGGACGGCTCAGGTGTGCTCTTTGGCTTGCATACTGCTGGACCCCTACTACAGAACCCTGAAAGGACTCATGGTAATGACTCAGTAACATAACCTATTAGTGCATACTTATATTTGTCACATTGTTCATGATTTTTCTAATGAAGACATATCATGTAATTTTGTGTTTTATGTAACTGAAACTTATTTTACACAAAAATGTCACATTTTTTTGCTGACACAAACTTTTATGTAGAATCAAATTGGCAAGACATTTCAACTAACTACTAGTGGTGAGTTGCTGTAACTTATAAGAATAAGTTGAAATCACTTGGATGAGTTGAATTATTGTAAAAACATTTAATAAAAAGTAGTATAAGTTGAAATGACTTGCTAAGCCAATTTGATTGTAGAAAAAATAAAATAGTGAAAGTATAACAATAAAGGGATTTTCTTTGTACATTAATGCATTAATATACATACATACATGTCAGAATTGTTTTTTATTTACAGGTTCTGATTGAAAAAGAATGGATCTCCTTTGGTCATAAATTCAGTCACAGGTAAAATTCTTTACTGTCATTCGGTTCAGTACTCAAATCAAAGTGACCAAAACTCCAGGAGAGATGTCATGAGCTTAAGAAATTAAAACTAACCAAAAGTTTAATTGTAATTAATGTTACTGTTATCTTAACAGTGATGCTCGATTATGTTTGTACGTCCATTTTTGTCGCAAAGACAGTAAATGCATAAAAAACTAAAGACTGGAGATCACTATAAGCACACTATTGTCATAGTCGTACGCAGTTTTTTGTGACAGTGTTTTCTTTGTTGCTCCAGGTGTGGCCATCTGGAAAGCGACCCAAAGGAAGTGTCTCCTGTGTTTACCCAGTTCCTAGAGTGCGTGTGGCAGCTGTCAGAGCAGTTCCCCTGTGCGTTCGAGTTTAACGAACGTTACCTCATAGAAATCCACAACCAAGTCTATGGCTGCCAGTACGGAAACTTCATCGGCAACTGTCAGAAAGAAAGACAGGAGTTGAGGTAATCTCACACATTTTCAAATAAAAGCTATCTGTGGATGCAAAGTCACCATTTAATGCGTATGCTTCATTAAAATGATGCTAAATTGTTACCACTACTGTGTATGTTTGTTTATAAGGGTTTATAACTATGACCAAAATGGTTATAATTACAAAGTTTTGATTTTAGGTTGCGCGAGAAGACGTTTTCCTTGTGGCCTCATCTTTTGGAAAACCATCATCAGTATCGGAACCCATTGTACCGGCGTTCATTAAAGAGCACAGTGCTCAGACCCAGCACTTTACCCCTTCACTTCAAGTACGGATTAGACCTCTCTTAAACACAAACCACAGAATTACATGTACCAGATTTGCAGCTTCACTTTTAAGCAAGCACAAATGTGTGTGAATTGACAAATTTATACTGTTCTGTGTGTGTTTTCAAAGGTTCTGGTGTGGGATGTATAATCACTATGACAAAGGCATGCACCCAAAACAGTCTGTTGTAGACCAGCTGCTGTCCCTCATGCAGAGGCAGGTGGATGGAGAGAAAACCATGACTGATCTACAGAGGGTAATAGGAGCTGTGGGTGTTGTAGTCTTTGTCGGTGTGTGGAGAGGCATTCGATTGACATTACGCTGTCTCCCCTTCTTTCATTTACAGCAGCTGGCAGTTGCTGACGGAGTTCTCCCTGATCCGTCTGGACCAATCAACACATCTGCAAAACAGGACAGTCCGCGTGAGAAGACGCCTACTGCTACTGTTGTCCAATCGAATGGAAGCTGTAGCCCTTTGAATAATGGTGCTGCAAAGGAGGCGGGGACGGATTCAAAACAGCACAATGGGGAAGAAGGGGCGGAGCCAGCTGCCACCCAGCACGGTGTGACCTCCTCAAAGGAAAAACCTGTTTCTGTGGAAACAGAACATTCCAAAGAGGAGGTTCAAGAATCCTCTTGAGTTTCCATAGTAACAGAACAGACATTTTGACTGAAACCCCAAAGAACAAATGTCCAGAGTATTAAAAAGATATGTACAGTACTGTTACCATGGAGATCTCTACACACTGCAACAACACAACAAAACATCCCCAAAGCTGTTTGTGATTCTGTCTTGTTGTGTATTAGTTTTATAGCACTTGGCAGATTGTTTTTACCTGTGATGTTTGTTCACTGAACGTTACTCAAACGTTCTATGAGTTTTCTAGTGTGTGTGTTGGTCTTCAAAAACACCATGAGCCATATGCTTTGAACAAAAACAGGTTTGACTAGAAATAACCTAACATGTGGACTTGTTTAAATGCCATTATGATCAAATACGATGTTGGATTATTGTGCTGTAGACGTTTTAATGTATTTTATATTCACGCTTGATTTAAAAATGATTGTGTACAGCACATCAAGCCATACAAACTATTTACTTGTGCAAAGCATGATACTGATTGATTCAGACAGCTGTTGTGAGATTTAGGTTGATAAAGGGACCACAAGATATAGATTCAAATTATTATACGTTTTTGCACAAATTTGTTTTGTGAGGTGTCCTGCACTGCACGTAGCCCTTTTTGCTTAAAAAGGCACAAAACCGAAAGTTTTTTGAGAGTTTTGAGAAAAGGGAAATGACTGGTTAATGCAATAAGCTTTTGCATTGTTTACACTTACAATGTAGTTTAAATGCCAAACAAACTATCCAAAGCACATACATTTGTCTGATGGCAGACTTCTCAGATTTTGGCCAAATATTTTGAATACATTGCATGTATATTTTTTGCAAAACAACATTTTTAAGTATGTCTGCTGCTTGATATGAAATTGATTTCAAAGCTTTTGTTCTAAATCCCTGGCTGCTATGGAGCAAGCTCAGGCTATAAATAATTTTAATTTTGTGTTAGCTGAGAAATCAATATTTTTTTTCCTTTATAGAGAATTTTGTCTTTTCAAATCCTGGTTTGTTTACATTCTTTTTTTTACTGATTAAATGCAAAGCAATAGCAGGACAGCAATAGCTAAACATAAAAAATATATATAAGCCAAGGGAAATGTGTTACCACTGATATAGGAACTGTATGACAATCTGTGGTTACATCTGTCATTTTTAAATTTTAACCAAACAAAGACTGTTGCTCTGTGTAATAACTGTTTATGTCAAATCATTTTGTACACGCTTGTTTTGATCATTGCACTTTTTATACATTTTTGTTGTGCACCATTGAATTTAAATGGATGTTTTCTTTAAATAAATATACCTTTTCTACACTGTGCATTATACTGTATCATGCTTATTTGTGTGTGGAAAACACGAACTCACAACTTATTACAACTTACAAGTTATTACACAACTTCAACTTGGCTGCAGCAGTAGAGACCAAGAGAGTGGCAGCAAATGCCATCCCCCCCAAAATGCCAAGGCTAACTCGCTAAAAAGGCAACCTTTTATTCGGGAGGGGTAGAAACCGCGGGCCAAGCCCTCGACCCCTGATTCAGGTCTGCTGAGTATAGCCAGGGATTGGGAAATGAGAGTTGATTTAAACCACAGACTTACTTTCCCCTTGGAAATCGCAGCGACCAACCTGCGGCCGGACATGGTTCTGTGGTCTAGCTCCAGTAGGACAGTCCTCATAGTTGAGTTGACTGTACCTTGGGAAGATGCCTTTAACGAAGCATTTAAAGGAAATCTCTGGTATGCCACTTGGCAGCTGAGTCTGAAGATTGGGGATGGACAGCGAAAGTGTTCCCGGTGGAAGTGGGCTGCAGGGGGTTTGTTTCCAATTCCACTACAAGGCTGCTTAAGAAAGTGGGGATCAGAGGACAGGCCCAACGGACGGTAGTCAAAGAACTTGCCACTGTCGCTGAGAGAAGCAGCCACTGGCTGTGGTTGAAACGGCAGGCATAACAATACAACATATATGGGCTGCCATGGTTAGAGAGTCGGACTCGTGTCCAGAAGGTTGCCGGTTCGATTCTCAAGGCCGGCGGGTAACGACTGGAGCGTTTGAGCTGCAGTAATAGCTGCCCACTGCTTCTGGTATATGTGTTCACGACTTGCAGTGCGAGAGTTCACTACTCACTGGATGGGTTAAATGCAGAGGTCCCATAGCTGACAAATAGGTCACTCTCAGAGGTCAGGTCCAGTGGAGGATAATAAAGAACAGGCCAGTGGTGCAGAAAGAAGAAGCCAATGGCTGTGGTTTAGGCTGATGGACACAGCATGGGCTGCCAGATGATCTTGTAACAATGCGACACACACCCAGGTCTGATCAACCTGTGGTGGGCCTCCCTTGGCTGAGGGTGTCTTGTGATAAAGGGAAACACCCAATGAGGCTAAGGTGCACAACTGACGACGTGTCGCATATAATCATTTATCCCCCAAACACAGAGGATGCCTACCTGATGAACCAGTGAAACCTCAGACCTCCTTTCCTTTGACTGCTTCCCCCCTGTCATGCATAAATGGCGTGGGAAATGTCCTATTGCTTCCTATTGGGCAATTCAACTGTGCTGAAATAGTGGGATTATAACACCTAGTCCTATTAAGCGAATCTAAGCAAATAGGTTTCTGAAAGAAGGCCAGTGTTGTGTGCGCGCGCACAGCGCCCTCTGTGGCCGCCCAAGGAATATCTTCCGCACATTAGCGTTCGTTCCTGTTGGTCTTATTTTTAGCTGGGTGAGTGTCCTTGACAAGCCTTAAATACCTGCCTTATAGCGAAATTTTGTACATTTTTAGTTGTAGTTACTTTTAAATGTGTGTATGTTTGACAGCAAGGTGGTGAATGTAAATCCTCGAGAGTGAACTCGGCTTTGTTTACAAATATGGTTGTTCACTGACAACCTCCTAGAGCTTGATATATATATATATATATATATTACGTAGACTATCAGTTTTTATCTGCTTATTTTACTTGCATGTAAATGCCTTCAATCTTGTTTTATGATTCTTTTGTATTTATTACGGCTTGACTTGTTTGTCAGTCGGCTAACTAGCCGTGTAAGCTAGCAGTGCGCTACAGCTAACGTAAATAATAACGTTAGATGGGTAAAGTTGGTCATGACATAAAATCCTAAATATGTCGTGTTTAAAGGTTGTTTAACATGTGTTAAGTGCCGTCAGAGAAATGAGTAATGATAATACATTTTTAAAAGAAATAGTTATCCTGTCCCGTATAAGCGCTTGTTGTTGTGCAAACGTTAACTGAAACATTGGAATATAGAATTGAGTAAAACTGTAAAAAGTTTACAGAATCTGTGTCTCAAAACATAGTAAGCCTTCTACCTAGACAGCTTATTAGGGACATAAAAAATTTGTTTCATTCAATTTGATTCAGCTTTTGTGTTTGTTATGTGTATTATGCACACGATGTTATCCACTACAGCAACATTGTCCATGCACGAACCTCTATCTTTCTCTCCCCCTTCTCTGCAGATCTCCTCCATGCTCCAGCTGCGGCCGGTGGAAGAGGATGAATCAGCTTCTGAGAGTCTGGAGCTGAATCGAGCTGTGGCGGATAATGACCACTTCCTATTGGCTGAGCTGTTGTCACAAGAACGTTACAGGAAGTGCATCAATCATCAGAGCGGTTGGGGCATCCCAGGTACCCCTTTACGCATGGCTGCATCCAAAGGTACACCCTTGCACGCACCCTCTGATGTCACATCATCATGCTTTTTAAGAGCTATGTAGTACAACAACATAATTCTTCTTTTCACAGGTCACCTAAAGTGCCTGCAGGTGCTCCTGGCCCACGGGGCAGAGGTGGATCGCCTGGATGTGAAGGCCCAGACTCCTCTTTTCACCGCTGTGTGCGGGAGGTACCTGAGTTGTGTCCTTGCTTTGCTTCGTGCTGGTGCTAACCCTAATGGAAGTCACTTGAACAACAGCTCACCTGTGCTCACCGCCGCCCGGGAGGGCGACCCAGAGATCCTCCGCCAGCTGCTTCAGCACGGAGCAGAGGTCAACGCCAGATCAAAGGTGACACTGTGGGCCTCAGGGGTTGCGGTGTGCAGTGGACCGCTCTACCTGTCAGCCATATATGGACACCTGGACTGTTTTAAAATGTTGCTGTTGTACGGGGCAGAGCCGAATTATAACAGCCCGGAGGATAAAGTAATCGGCAAAGCCACGCAGCAGAAGACGGTGCTGGAATTGTGTTTGAGACACGGCTGTGGAGTCGAGTACATTCAGCTGCTCATTGACTTTGGGGCCAATGTCTACCTGCCTACCCTCATTATAGAGAAGAGCACCAAACAGAATGAAGCTGTCGAGCTGCTACTCAAAGAACGAGGTGAGAGGGAGTTAGCAGGGCAGGAATATTGTAATTTGTGCTGGAAATTTCACTACTTCCTTGCATTTAGCAGATAAGTTTTCTTATGTTTGCCTGTAGATATTGATTTTTTCCCCCTTTCTTTCCCTCTCACAGGGTGTCCAAAGTCTTTGGCGTCTCAGTGTAGGCTGGCCATCCGTAGACATCTGAAACACATAAACAGGATTCAGTTTATAGACACTCTGGATATTCCACCCAGGCTTATCTGCTATCTTAAACACAAGCATATGAATAGTCCATTGGTTCAGTGACGGTGCATACTCAACTGTGCCTATATCAATGGACAGGTCAATCATTCACACTTCTAGATGGAGATAGACAGACTTTCAAGAAAAGTAACCAGACTCATGAAGAGATGCACATACAACAGTACAGTTTGCTCAGTTTACATCTGTGCATTGTATTAAACTGGAATAACCTTTGTCATTCAGATCAGACAAATTGTGTATAGAACTTTACCAGAAGTGTTGTTATAATTTAATGTTCAAGAACTATGCATTCTCATACAGCCTGTACTTCCTTTTCAGTGTCTTCTGAGGATGTTATTTCTCATTCTAAATGAATAGTTGTAAAGTGTTTTAATTGGATTATTAGATGGCCTATTTCTGTGTGATTTATAGGGAGCTTTTATTATATTATGAGTGTTTTGTTAAATGATAAAAGCGTGATGAAGAATAACTTAATTATTAATTAATATAATAACTTTATATTATTCTATATAAAATAACTTAATTAATTAAAATCTTAATATCATATATATATATATATATATATATAATTGTTGTATTGTGTTTGTTTAATCTCTTGATGTGCATGCAGCAGTCGTCATATAACCAGCACATTGCTGAAACAAGAAATTACGTTTACACACAAAGTTTTACAAAAAGAAAATGCAAAGCAACATGTTTTCTTTATACATTATAGCACAATAACATTTTTGCCAATATAATCCTGCTGTGGACAACATCTTTTTATTTTATACAAACTGCTGAACACTAGAATTATTATCTAGTGAAGTGAAAGTGACCTATTAGTCAGATATGGTGACCCATACCCGAAATGTGACCTCTGCTTTTAACCCATCCAGAGAGTAGTGAACACACGCACACCCGGATGGTTAATAATGGTTATTGTACTCCATAAATAAAACGGTTCACAACTCAAAGTGTTTACATTTAGCTGTTTAAATTTAATATTTTACCTTCACAATCTAAATACATTGATACTACGCTTCCCAAAATGCATCTGGAGCGGAAAACCCGACCCAGTCGCTCCAGCCCATGAACAAAGTAAATAAAAAAAGACGCAATCGACGTCATCATCTGGTCGCCAAATGACATCTTTCGAAAGCCGTTCTCGCGGTACTTTGATGTCATAAGCCGATCGTTCTGCACAAGGCCATGTATGGTCAAACCCACCTATAGTCTCGAGCTCCTGCTGCGCGAGAAGCAAGCAGATCATTAACGTTACACGTTCTGACAAAAACATGGGAAAATAAGGTGAGTTCCCCTCACGTTTTCAAATCGCCCGTATTATGTGTTTATTTATAGGAAATGTGCATGAATTGGTTCATAGAAATAGCCGTCTGTGTGTGCAAGACAGAACACAAGTGAGAGTACAGCGGTCGCGAGCTGGTTAGCGTCTGGGCTAACGCGCGCAAGTGATGGTGTCCAGCTGGGGACACTGTGTGCAATCTGTTGATAGTTCATCTTTTATTGTCCGTAATGCAGTATTGTGTGTAATTTGTCATCGGGGCGTATTTCGTTGATGATAACTTGTTTCTTTTCTTTTTGTTCATGATGTCATTGCAGCGAGTGTAGAGGCCCGTTGAGTTCAGTCATCTTTTGTTTTGATAGCAGATTTAAATCTTCGAGTGTGTTGCATTGCAAAACGCAGCCTTTCATAGCCACGAATTTGTTGTCGTGTCGTTGAAGGTCATTGGTTGTTTGTACTAGAAATAATTTTGTAAAAATAAAAATTCAGTCATTTATTCACACTTTTGCCGTTCAAAACCAACGGCACACACGGTGTTTGTGGAACACAAAAGACAAGAGGGTGGTTAATGAATTTTCATGTTTTGGGTGGACTATTCCTTTATGTTCTAGGTTCAGTCACATTGTTACTTCAGATAAATCCAGATTAGTGTGCTGGTCTGGAGCCGACTGTTTTGAACTGTTTCGAGTCCCCAACTGTTTGACCTGCTCTATTATTTTGACAGGCTTTGACCCATAAGCACATTTTTGCACTCTTTTAAATTATTAAGTGATGTATGTAATCCTTTGCATGAAACTTTGATTTATTCAAGATAAAATACATATATTATAATATATTATATAAAGTATGAGTGTAGTAGAAAGTTAAAAACTGTGTCATGAATCTGTGATCTTAAAGTGATAGCTCACTCAAAAGTCAGGAATAACATTTTTTTTTTTTTCCTTTTTTTTTATTTCTTTTTTTTGTTTTTTTTTTCTGTGGGACACAAAAGAAGACATTTTGAGAAATGTCCCAGTGGTTTTGTGTCCATACAGTGGAAGACCTTGGGGTGCAATGTTGTTTGGTTTCAAAAAATATCTTCTTTTCTGCTTTCTGCAGAAGAAAGTCATACAAGTTTGCAATGAAATGACATGAGGTGAGGAAGAGCAAATAATGAAATAATTTTTATTTTTAGGTGAACAATCCCTTTAAATGACATAGATCACACGATCTATAAATCACAACTAAGATTTGACCAACATCTAAAATACTTACAAATGTACAATGTTGTTAAGTATTGAAATTAAGATTTTCCCATTAGACCATTTTTTATTTTAAATACATTCCTAGGGGTATTTGTATTTTTAAATGCTGTATGTGTTGTAAATTTGAACAGGAATAACGCTAAATGATTGTAACTTTTGTAGATTATAAAACTGTTACATATCATGTTTAATTTTGGATGATATTAGTATGGCATCCATATATTACATGTTGGTGAAATTTAATCTGGTAAACATGTGATCTGTACTATTGATGGTGTGTTTTCTTTTAATCATACCTGTATCATTTCATAGCCTTTAAGGTTTATGTAGGAAGGTTGATTTCTTGAATTGATTGCGAAAATAAAGTTCCTAATTGTGTTTATTTTCTGTTTCTTACACAGGTATAACATGTATAAACACAGTCCTCGACCCTTCCAGCCTGTAACACAGGGTGGCGTACTTACCACAAGCATGCTGCATTAGCCACAGTCGTCTTTGTCAGTATGGAGACCACAGGAAGTGAGGCTGTTGGTGCAACAGGCGGGCAACAATCAGTCTCTGCTACCCATGATGCTCAACAACCTCAGTCACCCCCTTCGGTTAAAATGCGGAGGTCTTTTAAGTTTTTTGGCGGTCGGAAGAGCATTTGTGTTCTGCCAAGCTTTTTTGGGAGCCGTGGCAAAAGCCAAATCAAGGCGTCATCTAAAACGGGATTAACGAAGAGCCAAACTTACGATGGGGTGAGCAGAGCATGCTGGGAAGATTTGGGCAGAGGCAGCAGCGAAGTGGCTTCCAGGGACTTTGAATTCTGCAGCTCCTGTGACCCTCAGAAAACACCAGAGGATCATGGGAAGTCTCAGTCACTGCCGAGACAGCGGAGAGGTCTTCGGGGCCTGTTCAGCAGCATACGAAGACACAGGAAGAGCAAAAATGCTGAACCGGACAAACGTGAGACACTTGAAATGTCCTCGGGCTTTCGTTCCGAAACTGTGCCTGGTGCCTTGTCGAGCATCTGTGACCGTAATGATAACCGTGACGACAGTCAGGGTGAAGAGTCGGTGCCAGATGTGCCTAATCAAACCGCAGGTAGTGAGTGCGAACTGCCCTTGGCTGCCACTGAATGTACAAATGATGCATTGCTAGTGCCTGAGAAACGGAGAAGCAGGGGAGAGATGGATATGAGGAAGAGAGCAAAAGAAGAGGAGAAGGAGGAAGAGTCGCAAAATGAGAGGCGGGAAGGGCTGACTACATATCATGAACCCTTAAGTGCAGAGTCCGAACTGGATCGATTGGCTGAACAAAACATGGACGAGCTTCCAGCTGCATCATGCTCCTCCGAAAATGTGAATTTGATATTCGGCGATGTTTCGTCGTTGAAGAGCTTTGATTCGCTGACTGGTTGTGGAGACATCATTGCAGACCAGGACGATGTCAGTGTTGCGGAGAGCTCTGTGTCTGCTGAGAGAGGCAGCCGAAATGCAGGGAAAAGGAGCTCATGTTTCGTCACCTATCAAGGCGGAGGGGAAGAGATGGCGACTCCTGATGAGGTAGATGCTGATTATCTGCAAAGTTTATGGGAATCTGAAACGAGTAATGAAGTCTGCTACGTCCCCTCAGACAGAGGCTCTGATACCCTGTCGCTCACTCCTGATCAGCAAATCAGCTCCATCCTAGCTAACTCCAACAGCAGCCCACTGGGAGTCACGGAAACGGCTCTCACTGCTGACCTTCTGAGCCCACAGAGCGATCGACAAGAATCGGTGCCCAACAGCGACGAGGGATACTATGACTCCACCACACCAGGACTGGAGGAGGAGAGTAGAGAACAACCACACCAGGAAAGACTTCCAAGGGACAGCTACAGCGGCGATGCCCTTTATGAACTTTTCGAGCCTGATGATCGCATACTTAGCCCTGGTCTTCCTCCCAAGGTTTCCCATCAATTTGTTGAAGCGGCCTTGATGGGTAATAAGAGTCCAACAAACCCTCTCTATGCCTTGGCATCAACTGCCCTGGAGACGGGTTCCATGGAGACGGAGGAGGAGCGCTTGAGCAAAATCCAGCATGCCCTTCTGTGCTGTGAGCTTCAGAATCTCAGAAGCCCATCCAAAGACCGGCTTCTGTTCCATACCGAACGCTTCTATGATGATACACGCCTTACTGTAGACAACGAAAAGACTGCTTCTGAATCACTACAGAGAACCCAGGGTTTAAAAGAGACACCTCTCAGCAGGTCTCAAAAGCAAGACAGTCAATTGTTTGCAACACTTTCTGATTCACATGTCCCAGAGGCACCTAGATTGCAGCAGAAGTCGGCAGCGCACACTGAGCATCAATCTGAGGATCTTGTACTGCCCACCAGAGTCTGTAGCCAATCCCAGGAAGAGCTGATGGTCTGTTTTTCCCAAGCGCTTGTGGATTTTACCAAGAACACCCGGCTTTACTGTAACTCAACCGAGAGTCTCGATGGCTCCGAGTCAAGTTCTCCTTTCGGCCCGAGTTTGAGCGCCCTGCCCACCATCGTCACATTCGACGTGGTCGACATGGAGAATGAAGGTGAATGTGAGCAGCAGACCGATCTGGTGGAGGAAGAGGAGGTGTTGGCATCCCCTTACGAGCCTTTTGAGGACGATGGATGCTACCTGCAGCAGGATGCATTTGCAGAGTGTGACCAACATACTTTTGATGCCTACGAACAGAGTCTGTTGCTCAGTAACGCATGGGGCATCGCAAGCCTTCCACGGCATCTCAGTTTGGGTCGGCCGTGCCCACCAGTCCCTGCCCCGTTAGCACTAAATCGACGTAGTAGATCTCTTGACACGGACAGTCTGGAATTTCAGACTAGTGAGATTTACACAAGCGGAACCACTTATGAGTCAAAGGGAGCTGCGTTTTTACAGGGTAGGACTGCCAACCGCACTGACATGGCTTTATCACGACAACCCTGTAGGGTAACTGTGGACTGTAGTAGGAGGCGGGGCTATGGGTGGGACCCTGACCATCACACCAACCCCTTGCCACATGTGAACCAACTGGCTGTCAGGCCTTCACATCTTCCTCTTCAAAACAACTGCCGTAATTGTAGCCCTGCCGGTGTCAGTAGAGTAGAAGGTGAGTGGGAGATTTTGTTTGGCGGAGGAGATGCGCTCTACCCCTGCAGTTATCCTCCCAGTGGCACGCAGTGGAAAAATCGACCTGTTGGGGTCACTCTGGGGGTGCCACATCTTCGTTCGGACCAATCCATAGAGCAGAGAGAAATTGCAGTGAAAGGCAGGAGGGCGGAGCTTGAGGGTTTCACCACTGCACCGCCTAAACCATAAACAACAAAAACATGAACATCTCTCCTGCTCGAAAAAAAAAATTCAAATACGTCTCGTCACCAAAGACGATGCTGGATGTTTACTGACACTTTTGAATTGTATCACACACACACTTTCACTCTAGTTGCTGTTTCTGCCGGATAAGCTATTGTATTATTTTGTGATGTACTGTGTAGTTTTTGAGCTTTGTTTTAGTTTATTTGGGGTTAAGAGGAATTGTTAGTATCTTGTGTGTTACAGCATTACACGGCAGGTGCTGTCCATATGCAGATGCCATTTTGCTTTGCATATATGTAGCCAGCGAGCCAGGTATTGCCATCTAAAAATGTTATCATTTTGCAAATATTATGAAAATTCCATAAATTATGAGTTTTAGACTAAGATTGGTGAAACAGAGCAGTCTATCTGATTTTCCATATTACATTTTGTTTTAAGTGATGAACAGGATTTTTTGATTCAACACCGTTGTGCATTTAAAACTATTGTATGTTTTTTTAAAGTTTTTAATGTTTACATTCTAATTTTTAGTTTAGAACACTACATTCTGAGAGAAATATTGCAGTCAACAAGTCAGCTGTGTTTAAAGGCATTTTGGCATGTCTAAAAATGTCACTTGTGTACACTATTTACTGAAGACTACCCATAAATATCCATATGAATCAGCTCTAAGCAGCTTGATCATTTTGGATTACTTTCAAAACTCTTTTGCTGCTAAACATTGTGATTGGTTGGGAGACCTCAAAGTATTAACCCTGCGCCGATATTTTCATTATCCAAATACATTCGATTCAGATTTGGCTTAGTCGTCAGTAAACATGATCTGTATAGTTGATAATCAAAGGGTACTATCTTCATTCATTTGAGACTGAGTAAGTAGAAATGCCTTAAACGACGATTTGTGATTGTTTATGCTGTTTTACTAGTCACACGATCATCTACCTTCATCATGCCAAAGTCTGTTTTATGCACTTATTGTTTTCAGCCAGTGCTTATATTCAGCTCATAAGAATGAATCAACCTTTGCAGATGAATCAGTGTTGTGCTTTAGTTGTATATGTGCTGTTCCATTTTAACTTTTTTGGTATTTGCAATTGTGTGATTGGAATTGAATGCATTTTTTCCATGCACAGACCAAGAATGTTAGAATATCATAAAGAGAACCTGACTTATTGTCATTACCCTTTTTGTTATTGTAAATGCGTGAAAACAGGGTTAACATGCATATCAAACCCAGTACACCTCTGGCACAATATCTTTCCACACACTAGTCAAAGCGCACACACAAAAATCAACTTTGACTCATTCGAAATGGAAATAAACCCTTGAGACATCAGTATTGCATTTGTGATTTTTTTTTCAGTATGATTTAAGTGCTGTAGTCATTTGAGATATTAGCCTTCTTGGCTTTCTTGTATGCACTGTTAGTAAAAGACTTATTTTTGAGATCTTCAAATGTGATTTACACTAAAGTGTAATCTTAAAAAGTATTAATAGGCCATCTAAAGTCCTGTTTTTAAAATCCTTATATTGGACATTTTTCTTAAAGGGGAAATTCACTCAAAAATATAAATTTTGTTATTATTTATTCACCCTCGTGTCATTCCAAAACCTGTATATGACTCTTGGAACACAAAAGAAAATACTCTGAGGAATGTCTCAGTGTGGTTTTGTGTCCATACAATGGAAGTCAATGCTGGTCCATGTTGTTTGGTTACAACATTCTTCAAAATATCTTCTGTTGTGTTGTGCAGAACAAAGTCATACAGGTTTTAAATGACATGAGGGTGAGTCAATTTTTGGGTGAACTATCTCTTTAATGTATTGTTATAATCTTACTTTGAGGAAGGAGTTAATACTTCATCATGCTTGGTAATGCAGATTTCAACATGAGGTGCATTTTAATGATGCTGTTTTAAGGTAACTGGTTTTTGTAGAGAGAAATAAACACGACAAGGGTCCAAAAACGTCTATATTTTTATGATCTACATAGCACTACCTGATTAGCAATGCTCATACTCTTGTTTGATTGACAGGTGGTCTCCACTCTAAAGTCAAGGAGGCCCCAGTTGTCATGGAAACTGGTTTAAACTGTCGCTTCACGTCGTGACGAGCAGTGGAGAACAAAATAAATGCAAGCAATTCGTGATTGACAGCAACAGTCTTTGCCCAGCCCTGTTTTTCTTTTTTTTTGCCGCAGCTGTCAGTTTACCCGTACGTCATAAATAAAAATTAACTAGCCATCACTTCTGCTCGTGCGTTCTTGGTGTACTAACTAGAGCAACGATGTAAACATCAGCTCAGTTTTGTCTCCCTCTGCTGGTTAATATTGTGTCTAACAATACATCAACACTAATCTAAAGAAATGTTTTATGCTTTATATCCTGTTTTGTATGCTTTTTGTATCCGTATGTATCTTTTGATTTTAACATGGTTTGCTAGTTTAGTTACACATTGTGTCCAATCATCCATTTAATCTAGAATAGTTGCTTTTTCAAATTGTCCTGCTTTTTGCCTGATCACTCCTGTTCACCAACATTTTCTCTGACATTTTATGCAGATGCTTTTATCCCAGGTAATTTACACATAAATTATACAACGTGAAATAAGCTTTCCTAAGGTTAGCCTTTGAGGGAGAAAACATGCAAGCAAATTACACTACTTGGATGTCAAAAGCACATCAACGTGCCTTTGCTAGTCTTCCACCCACTAGGGGGCCCTCTCACCATAAAATACAACTGAAACGGCAGTGTGTAACTAGTGAAAAATGTGACTAACAATAAGAAAAAAGGCTTGCTCTCAAAGTTTAATCTTATATAATTCCCCCCTCTGTCTTATGTTATGGGGTTTTTTTTTGTTTATTTGTTTTTTTGTTGTTGTTGTTGTTTTCTTTCTTGTATGATTATGATTTTTGTGAACTCTAAAGGTCTTTGCACATATAGTCCGAAATTGTCGACGACCTCACATTTATTTTTTAACGTGCGGAAATTTCGGACTCAGTGTGCAAAGACCTTAACTCTCAATATTGTTCGCAATAGTTTCTGTATGTTATATTGGTCTATTGGCATTAATGATAAAAAAGAAAAAAGGCAGGTGAGTCACAGTGCTGACAGCAACTTGATTATGTACATAAATTACAGAAAGTTGAAACTCGAAAAGCTTTATATAAAGACTCCTTGTCCTTCAAGGGACATCTTTCCACAGACTTTGATGCATGCTGACTAAACACGAGTCTACCGGCCTGAACTCTATTTTCCGCCTGTCTTGACCTCAACCAATCAGCTGTATTGAAATTCCATTGCATCGCTGCAAGATGCCCACACGGGTATGCTAGCAATATCAATATTTATTAAGGTAAGTTCATTTAATGTCCCCTCAACACTTAACAACATTTTTCGTAAAAAAATATTTGCACTATATCACAGGAGTATATCTCTTTTAATCATCCTGATGCCAAGTTCAGACCTGAGGAAAAGAGCATGTGGCTCAAGATTTCAAAACTTCTTATCTATATGATAAGACTTTTACATCATGCTTTCTGGTACTTATTCATTCATGATGCAAAACACATATCTTATAAAAAAGAAAACATTCTTTTGAACATTTCAAAAGTGGATAGACTTTAAGAACGGTGTTTTAAGAAATGCACGTCCTGAGACGCCACGTCTTTGAAAGTCCTAAACGTTGCTACATTCGAAAGTAATTATCGCGGCTCATCGATTGACGTCTTATAAAGCGATTTGATCGGTCTGTCCAAGAAACATATTGTTATTTATTTACAATGTTATAATCAGCAATCCACAGCCACAGGCAGTCGGTTTGCGCACGCGATAGGTGGCGTTCCAAAACCCGTCTTGTGCCCTTGAAAGTAACTGTAGGTAGGGTACTACACCACGTGAACTGTTGTCTCAGATAAGGGAAAAACTATGTTGTTTTTATTACTGCATTCATTATGTGTGATTTAAACAGCTATGTTTACGAAAAAGCTGTTCATCTCCCTCCAGAACTTGCACTTCAAAGGATCTGCCCTTCTAAGTGCGTGGGGCACATTAATGCTATTGGAATTCACCCGAAGATGCGATAAATAGCATAGCCTCTATGATAATAGCGTTCAGTTTCTTTCACAGACCTTATTGATTCGCTTTATTAGACGCCAGTTTAACGTCTCAAGGTGCAGGGATTACTTTTGTGCTGAATGTATTCGCGGTTTTGACTTTTATTCATTTGACTTTCATTAATTCAACCAAATGTCTTTATAAATAAATTTTCGAAAAAACAATGCCACCCACATCTAGGAGGTACTGGGGGAGAGTAAATTAACAGCAATTTCATTTTGGGGTAAACTAAGGCATTAAGGAATATAAAATGCAATTTAAAAGATAATATCCCTTTTAATTAAATATCATGAAAAGGCACAAATACCGGATGCAATATTTGTGTGCATGTTTTAATATATGACCTATAAATCACTGCAACAAAAACAGTATAAAAGGAACAAAATGCAATAAATAACAGAAATACAAAATAACAGGAGAAATGAGGATATGGTAAAAAAAACTGGCCCGCATCCTTTTTATACTTTTGGAATCTGGCCCTCAAAGAAAAGTAGTTGAAGACCCCTGGCCTAAAGGTTAAAACTGCATGAACAGAGGAGAACACATTGTCTCAAAAAAGCTTGTATACTTTTACACACCCGCTCTAAATTTCTCTCTCTCTCTCTCTCTCTCTCTCTCTCTCTCTCTCACACACACACACACACACACATACACAAATGCACCCAAACATTCATCCATTAGTAACATTCCCACTCACACACACTTTCTATCCACCCTTGTTTTTAAGCTACACTCCTTACGTATGGAAGAGCTACAGAAAACCTCAGGACACAAAATGCTTGTTACATCATCCCGACTTTTGCATAATATAAAAAATATATGTGAACGTCAGCTAAAAAACTCTAACACAGCATCTGTGGATTGGCAATCGATATTTATTTTTTAACCTGGATTTAACCTAAAATGCCAATGCAGACTATTAAAACTGCTGGGATGTGCTATTTGTCAACTAACTGTGCAAAAGGGCCTTTTTACTAATCTGAAAATATACTGTTTAAAATATTCTCACACTGGAAGGAACCTCTAGAAGAACCTTTATTCCGTTCTCACTTTTAGTTCCTGCAAGAACTCTAATGACTGTCAATACTTCCTCCAGTTACCCCGAGAGAAGATCATTATGTGACGTCCTCCGCAAATTGAGCTCTGAATCAAACTTCACATTAACTTCTTGTGTGGCGGACTGTGTATGTGTGTCGTCTGTCTGGGTGTATGTAATTATGGCTGATGGGAGAGGAAAAAGGGCTGCTGCACATCTCTTCACCCTCACCCTTGAGATCAATGTTTTCAGTATAATACTACATGAAGCCCGAGCATGATGTTTAATTAATATTAATCTGTTTCAAAATGAACGGTGTCTCTTTAAATAGTGATATTAAAGGGAAAATTGTCATCATTTATGTATCCTCGTGACGCTCAAAACTCTTTCAAGACTTTTTCTTCTGTGGAACTCAAAAGAAGATATTTTGAGAAATGTCTCTATGGTTTTGTGTCCATACAATATAATGCAGTAATCTTCGGTCAGCGATCTTCAAAATATCTTTTGTGTTCTGCACAAGAACGAAAGTCATACAGATTTGGAATGACATGAGGGAGGGTAAATAATGAAATCATATTTTGAGGTGAACTATCACTTTAGAAGATGAAAATTAGGGAAAGGCACACAGAATAAAGACAATCTGGGAAAATGGACAGTGCAACTTAAAAACACCTGCGATTTGTTCTGGTTCTGAAACATAAATAAATAATTGCAGATGTTCACTAATTCTTTTTTCTTGTATTTTATAATGTTTTAATTTATTAAGACCTTTAAGCATGCAACTTAAATCTAAATTTAGTCAAAGTCAAGTAAATGATGTCATGGCTGTAATGAGAATGAGAAAAAAATTAAGATGTGATTAAAACATTATTATTTTGTTTTTCATGTGATGGAAAAATTCTGCTTAAAGCCTTTTACTATTTTAAGCATATCCCTATATAGCCTTTCCATAAACACAATGCTGGGTTGTATATTTTGTCAGGCTGTGTTAAACAGATATTGTTTATTGTCCTGTCTGGTTGTCTCTGAACTGCTGAATGATCTAAAGCAGTATGCAATTTTTGTCCAGGTCTTTGTTTTTTTGCTTATTGGACATTTTCTTTCCTGCACTGATGATGATGATGTGAGTCCCTGGGAGCCAATAGTTCACCATTATTTTGTATCCTCTGCTGTTTTTTATGATTATGTAATGTTTGTAGCCTTCTCAATAGCAGAGGAAAGCACCCCTGCTTTTGACTGATGGTCGGACCCTCCGTGTATGTGTGTGCAGTGTGCAGTAAGCGCCGCCCATGCTTCAGCTCTATTCATAGAGAGAGAGAGAGAGAGAGAGAGAGATACGCAGACTCCCACCTCACCGTGAGAACAGAACAGTACCTAACCGGACGTGCGTTTCTCGTCCATACACCGCGCGTTGCTCACGGGGGCGCGGATCCAGGGGCGCAGCTGGCTCGAACCTGCGGAAAGGACACAGATCCAGGACCAGGACTGACCCTGAGGATGATGAAGGTGAGGGTGATGCTGACTGTGATTCCGGTGATGCTCCCAAAAGCGCCATTCTTCAGGCTTACCGACGGCTAGAAAAAAGGGGGGAGGGGGTGTTAAGTCTTATTTTTGCGATGGTGGATATACACATTCTAAATAGAGGTCGCTATCAACGCGAAAGCGAGAGGGTGTCGTCTCTGCGTTGGAGAGTAATCTGTCATTTTTTTTATTTGATTGAACTGTTCACCAGAGAGGTTGCGTTGCATGAACGGCTAATGGATGCTGCCCGCAACCCTCGCAGAGAGACTCGCACCGTTCCAGTGCTATGGAAACGGGAGACAAGGAGCGAGCGCGCGACAGAGGGGGATACCCAGCATCTCAGCGCCGCCTCGGGCACGTCAATGACGTTGGTATATTTTGCGCTCGTAAACGTGTCACGGTGTCCGTTACTTTGACGCGCCTAGTTATAAACCGCTCACCTTTGATCGGAGTGCGATTTGCGTTGGTATGCGTGTGCGTAAATTTCGTAGTGTTTGCTGCGGCGCTTCGAGGTTCATTCCGGTGCGAATACGCGTTTCGCGTTTATTGATTGTGAACGGTCCGAGCGCAACGGAGTTCTGTAGTCAAGTGCCGGAGAGCGGCGCCTGCGTTTGTTTTACAGACGTGATCGGCGGTGCGCAGTTTATTTGTGCCAAATCGCGAGCGCCGTTTTTGTCTCATTCGTTCGCGGTCGAGGATGACATTATGCTTTGGGCAGGTAATGACGCACCTTTGGCTTCTGTCAAGCTTTCGAGAGAACAGAAAAAGGTTTAAATTCGAGAAAACATGCGACGGAGGCCGATGAAACGTTTCATTTGAGCTGCAGGTGCGTTGACGGTGAAGCTCGCGCACAACACTCTTGGGGCCTTGTGCGGCGTCCAACACTCGCACGTGAAAGGACCTTCGCTTATTTTGTTTTCTTTGAAAACTGTTGAGGGAATGACTGAGGTGTGTCAGTGAAATCAGTCACATTTTCATTCGGGCTTAGCAAAGCCATCAGATGTTCACAGGTGCCTGACGACAGGGGACACCCTGTCAACCCATCCTGCGAACTCGCTGTGCCATGAATGCACTCGCATCGTTAGTTTCCAATGCACCATCAAACTGATAAAACATATTTACGTTTCGCGTTGTGCACGAAGTTATACATTTATCAGGTTTTGTGCGTCCTCTGGGAATCATACCCTTTGCACTGCTAACACAATGTTCGGGGCATTATAGATCTGTTGACCCATATAATGTTAAACATATTGTCCTTTAAGGAGCTATGACAGAATGTTGGTGTTGCACCTGAACGGTCATAAATCATGGCCATGCTTTATTCTACATTGTTAACAAAAGGGGTTGCTTTTAAACACATGCACCTGATGGTTTGTTTCAATAACATCGCATATGCTTCATGTGCACGGGTAGACCACAAGTGAGTCAAAGCTCATTAGAATTCAACGAACCACTCTTATATCACGCTTATCCTTAACTGGACCCTTGTGCAAGACAGGCGTTTGGTGTCTCTTATTCAGAAGGATTACGGAATTATTGCCATCAGCTAAAACGTGAATCAGCCGCATTTGAAGTGAATCAGGCACTTGAACTCATGTCTTTGGTGTTTCGCGTGTTCACGCTGGGAGCACATATTTGCAGATGTGGGATTTCGTTGTGCGTTGGAGCATAATGGTTTGGATGCATCCCACTGAAGTGCAGGGGCCGTTGACTCACTGTCTCTACGGGGAAACAATTTTAGTCCTGAAACTTCACCGATGGTGTGCTGCTCCGACTACTGATGAAATTTAGAAACGTAGTTGCTAACAGTACATGATCTTAGGGCGTACGTTCATTTTTGAGCACTTAGAAAAAACATTCTGCAGTACAGATGACCCTGTTAATACCTGCTACACATTGGCTGCTCTGTTTTCCTTTGACACAAAGTAAACGTTGCATTTGACTGTGACTGCTACTGTATGTGATATGAAACCTTTAGCACATTTATCAATGTGTTTCCTCATGTCTTCTTCATTTGACCAATATTAGAAACACCAGACGGAAAATTTTAACAGATTGTCACATGGGAAGAGGTTGTAAGAACACATTGCAATTATGCGTTGAGACATCAGTTTGCACCGGTGTGGGATGTTGAATGCTCACTGTCATTCGGTATATGCCAGGCTATGGCAGGATATATCCTTCTCTCCCTACAAGTTGGATGTGTCTGTTATTGTAAACTAGCGATGTAAAGTGTTCAAAGATGTTTGGGCTTAATAATCTTATTAAAATGTTATTTATAATAACAATGAATCATCTCGGAAATGACATTGGTGGAGTACACAAAAGAAGATATTTGAAGAACGGTAACCAAGAACTTCGGTTCCCATTGACTTTCATTGTATGAACACAAAACCACTGAGACATTTCTCAAAGTATCTTCTTTTGTTTTCCACAGAAGAAAGAGTCATACATACAGTATATAGGTTTTGAAGGACATGAGGGTGAATAAATAATGATAGAAAATTTATTTTTGGGTGAACTATCCCTTTAGGTAAAACACTTTTAATGCCTCTTTGTGGAGGTGTATACTTCAATGAAAAGCCTTTATTAACACTATGGGACATTCCCTATTTTTATACTGTAAAATGAAATAAATAGTCTCTCTTGCTGTTATATCTGTATTGATCTATCTCCATCTCTCTCTCTATATATATACAGTATATATATACATTCCCTAAAATATACTGTTCATCTTTTCTGAGTGAATATGTACATTGGCGTCTTTAATAATGAATGTTACGAATTCCCTTTACATGCACAAGCGGCTTCTAATCCTGTTCTCTGTAGACATCTTAAAAGGCATCCGATCCCTACAACTCTTTTGTAAAAAACGACTGCGGAATGAGGGTTCTGTAGATTACACGGAGGTTCTGATGTGGCGGTGAAGGGGATGAAGTTTCAGGACTGTTCTACAGGGCCTGTGTATATTCACATGGAGAGGCATGTGCATCCGAAAATATGACTACGTAAGTGCGGGAAAGAGTGGGAAAGCCAAGAAAATGGCCAGATTTAGAAACATCTGCACAAGGAGCATAGGCTGGGAATCCACACACACGCACACACAGACACACACACACAGTCACTTGATATAAGCTGTATCACACACGCAGAGCTTTCGCATCTTTCATGCCTGAAAGGCTTTTGTGCTTTTTCTCTGCATGTATTTGTTTTAGGAACCATGTGGGTAGGCGATGCAGCATGGGTTTAAAGCATTTATAATCTAAAATTAGACCTCAAGAAACAGCAAAATGTTTTATTGGGATGATTCACATCAAAACGTGAAGGGAATTACAGGCTTAAGCGGCGTCATACCGCTAAGCAGCTCCAACTTGGATAGTTCCTTAAAACATGGTTACTTCGCTCTCTGTACGGATCATATTTTCTTTTATTATCTCCTCCTGCAAGATATTATGAGAATTAATGGATATACGAGTTTGCGTGTGCGGTTGCGAGAGGCTTTCTTATAGATAGCAGAGCTGCATTTTAATGCATTCTCTCTCTCTCCCTCTCTCTCTCTCTCTCTCTCTCTCTCTCTCTTTCTCTCTCTCTCTCTCTCTGTCCACGTGCTTTCTCCAGTTCTCTCTCTTAGACTCCTAGCCCACTGTACTCCGATTACATAATCGTCCTCCCCAGTCAGGTGTGTGTGTGCGTGTGTGTCTATGGTGAGGCAGCATCCTCTGATGTTCTGTTTCCTTACCCCCTCTCATTGGAGAAGAATGCTGTGCTATAGTTCTCTGAATTATAGGGCTGTTTTGTCGGTGAAACGACAATGATGCTGAATGAAGCGGGCGATTCATTCGTGTCGCACCTTTCTGTCTAGACATCCGAAGCTTTTTGTTTGTTAAAGAGAACTCGAGTGGGCCGCCTCCAGTTTTAAGCAGCACCTTGATGGAATGATGGCGGCCAGCGAGAGGTGGTGTGCTAACCTGCAGCACTTGTTCTGGGTGGGGTCGAGATATTACGTTATTGGACACGGCCAAATGGGTATTTTGTGTCAGACGTTGGGGTGAGCACTCATATGATTGAGAAATGCTATTTCTGGTCACCCCCAGAGAAGCGTCTGCTTTGTTGTTTGTCCAGACCAGAAGACTGCAATTTATTAAAGGGACAGTTCACCCAACAATAACAATTCTGTCATCATTTACTCACCCTCTGTATAAATGTATTTGTTCTGATGAACACAGAAAAAGATATTTTGAAGAATGTTGGAAAGCAAACCATTCTTAGCCACTATTAACTACCATAGTAGGAAACATTACAATATAGTCAAAAGTGCCCCAGAACGGTTTGCTTTCCTACATTCTTCAAAATATTTTCTCTTGTGTTCAACAGAACAAGGACATTTTTAAGCATTTTTTCCTATTATGGTAGTCAATGGTGGCCAAGAACTATTTGGTTACAAGCATTTTTCAAAATATCTTTCTCTGTGTTCATGATCAGAACAAAGAAATTGATACAGATTTTTGGGCGAACTGGCCCTTTAAGGCCCATTCGCACCAAAATGATAACTATAAATATAATATGCTGCAATTCATTTGAAATGCGTGAGTCCTTTAAATTTGACTTTAATGTTTCATTGTTCATTGTTCAGCTAAAAATGTTCTGTAAAGTTGGTCCCAGTGATATTGTTCCTCTGTATTAATATTGTTAAAGGTGTGATATTCTCTTAAATTTAGAGTGGCCAAAAAATTATAGTTATCGTTCTCAGTGTGAAAGGGGTTTGACAGCAGAGCGAATTTATATGCAGGCCTTAAAGGGATAGTTCACCCAAAAATAACATTTCTGTCATTATTTACTCATCCTCATGTCATTCCAAACCTGTATGACTTTCTTTCTTCTGCAGAACACAAAAGATGATATTTTGAAGAATGTTGATAACCAAACAACATTGGCCTGCATTGACTTCCATTGTACTCACACAACAAGACATTTCGCAAAATATCCTCTTTTGCGTTCCACAGAAGAAATATACAGATACAGGTTTTGAAAAACATGAGGGTGAATAAATGATAACAGAATATTTATTGTTGGGTAAACTAACCGTTTGAATAACTTGAAAAAGAAGAACAAAAGTCTGTGTAGATTCAAGTAAGGTTGGTGATACAGAACCTATGGTGATTACTTCAAAAATCCATGGTTGAAGTCTTGCTGAACCAGACATTTAGTTCTGAATTCCCTTAAGACCATACCTGACGGTGTCCCCTTGCGTAATCCTAGACGTCCGTGTCCACTTTGTCCATCTCGCACTGTCAGCTCTGGTCAAATGTCAGTTTAAGCGAAAAGTCAATGATTTGGGTCAAAAGTTGAAGAGCTCAAAAAACCTGTGAGACATAATCAATCTAATGAGTGTGAGGTCTGCCTGTTGGCAAAAGGACAGGAGTGCTGTAGATATGTGCATGAAGGCATGCGAGAAACCGAGCAAGAGAGCAAAAGAAAGAATGTTCCTGAGTACAGTTCATTCATGCAGGAATAAAGGCAAGAGAAATCGAGAGAAGGATAATCAGAAACGCACACACACACAGACGTAGACCTCTAATGCTAGTGTTACCACACGGCTGTTTATGAACAGATTGCTGTGTTTAGCTGGTGGATACACCGTTTCATCCTGCTAAATTCATCCTCATCCAATCTGATAATCTCATGGGCTGTTACATCATTTTACAGGGTGCGTGTGTGTGTGTGCGTGCCGTATAATCATTTCAGTGTGTGGTTGATAGCCTACAGCTCCAGTACATGCAGTGCCACCTTCAGCGGTAATATCTCACATGAGAATTAGCTGTGGATGAGTTGTGATGTTTAAGGCGTCGTACGTGATCCTCATCAGCTGCCCTGGTAAGATCTGATGTGGCTGGGACAGAAACACAGCTTTTCCACTGCAGTTTTGCTGACTGATTTGCATAATCCTACTGCCTCCTGTTTCCTTTAGAGAGAAAGAGAAGCACGTTGCAACATTGAGAGAGACAGAGTCTGCGTTAAGAAATATCAGCTTGAAGGTGCACTTGGCAATTTTTTCCTCATTAAAAAGTTAGTGCTTAAAAAATGGTGTTCTTTGAAACAATATGCTTGTGAAGTGATGACTCTGGTCATATCAGTAGACTAATAATAGCTGATTTATTTTACATGGAGTGGTCGCTTTGTAATTCTTCATTATCAGATACCTTCGTTTGTGGAATATATTGCTTGTGGCTGACTGCAAACAGCACATTTCATACATCAGTAACCGTTTAAACATTGGCACATCCGTATTAAAGAGATAGTTCACCCAAAAATGGAAATTCTGTGATGAATTACTCAACCTCAGATTGTTCTAAACCTGTATACATTTCTTTGTTCTGTTAAACACAAAGAAAGATATTTAGAAGAATGTTAGCAACTGAGATTTTTGGGGTAGTCAAAAAATGGTAGTCAAAGTTGAACTGTTGTTTTCTAAGTTCTTCATAATATCTCATTTTGTGTTCAACAGAACACAAACATTATACAATTTTTTTTACAATGGTAGTCAATGGTGCCCCAGAAATCACAGTTGCTAACATTTTCCCAAATATCTTTCTTTGTGTACAACCAAACAAATAAATGTATACAGGTTAACAACTCGAGGATGATTCATTCATTTTTTAGTGGACTATCCCTTTAAATACACACACTATAATGCACATGTTAAAACATCCAATCCCCCCATTACACATACAGGCTCTCTCTCCTTCTGTCTCTCACATACTAAAAAGGAATATTCTAGCTAAGCTCTAAACTACCATAAAAAAATAGAGCCTGCGAAATACAAGTCCTGTAAGACCAGACCAAAACTTTTTCACATTTACGTTCACATGCGTTCATATGGATTACTTTCATGAACTTTTCACTAGGTGATCTCCCTCGAGCTGTGAGCTTACCTATTTTAGATTACAAGTCATCGAGAACTATTTTTGTAAGGGGACACAAACCTTTTATGGCAACCTGTATACATTTCTTTGTTCTGATGAACACAGAGAAAGATATTTGGAAGAATGCTTGTAACCAAACAGATCTTGGACCCCGTTGACTATCATAGTAGGAAAAATGACAATGGAGGTAAAAAGTGCTCCAGAACGCTTTGCTGTCCTACATTCTTCAAAATATCTTCTTTTGTGTTCAACAGAACAAAGAAATTTATAAAGCAATTTTTCCTACTATGGTAGTCAATGGTGGCCAAAAACCGTTTGGTTACGAGCATTCTTCCAAATATCGATCTCTGTGCTCATCAGAACAAAGAAATTTATACAACTTGATAGTTAGTAAATGATGACAGAATTGTCATTTTTGGGTGAACTGTTCCTTTAAGGTGCAATACAAAGTTTTGATATTTATAGAATACCCGTCGATTCAATCCACTTCTCTCTCTATTTACAAATATGAAAATGTGATAATCACACCTGTTAATAAATACAATTGTCACTCCCAAATACTAACTGTGTGAATATCCAATGACTGGACAAACTCACAGCACACCCAAACTTGGACATGTCCTTTTTTAGTGGGAGGGGCTAAATGTTGCCAACGCTTTTTGTACCTTCTTTCAGAGCTGGGATCCAAGTCAAATCAATTGAAGAAAAGCAAAGCAAACCCAAATGCGATGTAGCATTAAAGCAGTGATACAATCAACACCCTTGTCAGTTTTGGTTTAACAGAGCTGACTTTAAAGTGGACCCCAGCATGTGACTGTTTGATGTTAATCCGGAATGTTTCTGATGTTACATAACTGTTTCATCCTGTGTCTTCTCTCTTCCTGTAGCTGGTCAGTGGGGGCTCTGTAGTGAATGCTGAGGCAGTATGGGACCATGTGACCATGGCTGACCGGGAGCTGGCCTTCAAGGCTGGTGACGTCATCAAGGTTTTGGACGCCTCCAATAAGGACTGGTGGTGGGGTCAGATCGACGAGGAGGAGGGCTGGTTTCCCGCCAGCTTCGTCAGGGTGAGTCAGACATAGATAGTCTAACATATACCTGTCTAATGCCACCTGTCTAACAAACACCTGCCCAGCATACTCACCTGTCTAACACACATCTGCCCAACATATCCGTATAACACACGCCTGCATAACCTCACCTGTTTCACACAGCTGTTAACAGTTTAAGGGATAGTTCAGCCAAAAATGATCCAAAAATATTTAGCATTTATTCACCATCATGTCATTCCAAACCTGTATGACTTATTTTGAAGAACGTTGGTAACTCTGAGACATTTCTCAAAATATCTTCTTTTGTGTTCAGATTGAGTCATATACAGGTTTTGAACACCATGAGGGTGTTTTTATTTTTGGGTGAACTGTCCCTTAAAGAAACGCTAGGGATCTAAATCATAATCTTATAAAGCTGGTTAAATAACACGAGACAGAAATTTACATCAATACGCATAATATTTTCATTTGGCACATTTAGTAATACACTACTAAAGCAGATTTTTTCCCTCATATTCTGTCAGAAGAGGTCATATTCTTCCCTTTAACCCTCAGCTTATACCCAAACTCTTGTTTGTGTTGATGTTGTTGTTTCTCTAAGGTGGAGTCCCACCCCCCTCAAACCAAACAGCTTTTTTATATCAACCCTGTCGCTGCATCACGCCTCACAAACGCCACGGCTAAGGTGCGTTTTTTTCCAAAACCACTGCTTACCGTTTTACCGTTGAATGCATCCCATCGCTTCCTGCTCACATGCTGTCGCTGTGTTCAAACGTTTCGTTCCCGCCGCCACAGTCGCTGCGCTTCGCATCCATGGCAGTGCCGATGACCGCTTGGGTCTGTCAGAAAATGTCGAGGAACAAGATTTTGTCAATGTACTGTTTCTTTTTAGAATTATAAAATGTAACAACGATGGAAACTGTTGATATCTGCTTTTTTGACCATATTTTTGACATCTTGTTTTGTTTGTGGTGGGATGTATAAACAAAAACACGGCAGAAAATGACATCAGTACAGGCAGCAGTTTTACTCTCTCTCATCCTAGTTAACGTCCATAGGAAGGGATCAAATCTTATGACAAACCCTCTTACAGAATGTGAAAATGCGTGTTGTCTGTCTATTTAATATCATACAAAGATTATGAATAGAAGCATTTTCAACCAGCTTTGCAGTAAAATACGTCATTGACAGTATGTGAGAAGAACAGTTCATAATATGCACACACCTAAATTTACCACCTGGGAGGATTTCCCTGCACTTAAGTAAAAACTAGTATCATTATTACATTGTTTAAGACGAAAATAGATGTACATTTAGTACACTATGGTATATTTAACTATCCAAGCTTGGTGACCCTATTGATGCAGACATTTGAATGATTTCTCTGAATTGTAAACTCACTGCAGTTGACCAAATAGCATAACTGGAAACAGAGTTTGTGGATCCATCGGTTTGCTTTTCTCTGACCAATCCAACTTTCAGCACTAAAATATGATCATAAACCCTTTTAGTGCGGGTCACGAGTGAAAGGATAGAGGCAGATGTAGGATAGAGATGTGTGTGAAAGGAGTATGTTGGTGAAGGTGGAGTGCTTTTTAATGGGACTTTTATGTAACTTGGTAACTTCAGATATGTACGTATAGCTGCCTGAGTGCATTCCTCACTTCTCCTTTTGCTTTCTTGCTATCTCTTCTTTTTTTCTCTTTTCTAACAGTTACCCTGTTCCTCCCCAAACACAGTCACACAGATGGCAGGTTGTGTAAGCCGCTCTCTCGGGCATGACAGGTGTGAGAATATCACCTGTGTCCACGCAGACATACATATTTAACACACACATACTGTATATATAGAAATATGTACGACACTGTTGTATTCTGACCCTTTGGGTATCTCTTATACAAACTGAGAAGGGAACAGAGGAGTCAGTCAGAAAAAGTGTATGTGTGAGAGAGAGAGAGAGAGAGAGAGAGAGCAGTAGTGTCTGAGGGCATTATGTCACACCAGTTGGTGGCGCTGGGCCGCTGGCCTGCAGGTTTGGCATCTCTCTCCTGCTGAGACCTGGAGCTCATATGTCATCAGAAATCATTGCTCACCGTTTACTCGCAGCACACACGCACAACACAAGCTGTGCCTGCACACGAAATACCGCAATGTACGGCGGAAGCAATGGCATTTTTATAATGAAAGGCTATAGAATCTTGGGCAATGTTAAAACAGTATACATGTACACATATGGCAGATGCTTCTATTCAGTATGTATGTTACATGGGAATCCAACCCATGACTTTGTGCTGCATACGCAGTGCTCTACCAATCGAGCTACAGGAACATCATATTAGGAGTTTTCATGTTAACCCTTTCACCACCACGGATGGATTTTCCATCATTTATAAGACGACGCTTCCCCATCTGGTTTATTTTTACACATTTAGGCTTGTGCTAACAGTATAGATTGCACTACATTGATGTGCAGACAGCAATGACAACACTATTGAAAGATGTGTCTTCATTTCACTGATATTGAATTTGACTGTACCCAGTCTTCCTTAGGTAAGATACATTTTTTTAATAACATTTACATTTACATTTTTCCATGGCATCGTAGATTCAGTTGTGGCGCAGGAGTGCGCAAGCAAATCTAGTTTGAGAATGTGCATGGTAGTTACTGAGGGTAAACAAGGGCTGGGTTGTGTAAAATCTAGACAAACCCAACTTCTAGGTTTGAATTAACCTACGCTGGTTGGTTTCAACTCAAGATGTTTGTTGGGTCAGAAATCAGAAGGTTTAGTGCATGAATATAAATGAAACATAGTCACAAATAAATGAACATGCTTTTTAAAGGGCTACTCTGCTCAAAAATGAAAATTCTGTCATGAATTACCCCCCCCTCCCCCCCCACCGCCCAAGTTGTTCCAAACCT
Organism: Triplophysa rosa; assembly: GCF_024868665.1. Classification (NCBI taxonomy): domain Eukaryota; kingdom Metazoa; phylum Chordata; class Actinopteri; order Cypriniformes; family Nemacheilidae; genus Triplophysa; species Triplophysa rosa. Next base: position 28,211,943 of record NC_079891.1, read on the forward strand.
GTAGAAATGTCTTTGTTCTGGGAAAAATATTTAGAAAAATGTTGACATTTCTGGGACATCATTGACTACCATAGTGGGAAAAATGACAATGGTAGTCAAAGGTGCTCTAGAACTATTTGCTTTCCTAAATTCTTCAAAATATCTAATTTTGTGTTCAACACAAATTCAAAAATGATATACTTTTTCCTACTATGGTGTTGCTTACATTTTTCCAAATATCTTGCTTTGTGTTTAACAGAACAAAGACATTTCTACAGGTTTGGAACAACTTCAGGGTGAGTAAATGGTGACACAATTGTCATTTTTGAGTGGAGTGTCCCATTAATGTTTGAATGAATAAATAGTTTGTGCTCTATTGTTCCAGATCAAAACAGAAAGACTAGGCTAGAAACGTCTAAAAATCATTGAAGCAAATGCACATTGAGTTGCTGTGTTTTGACATTAAAGTTGATGTGATTTCTCATTATACAGTGATTTGCACGAGCAGTCGATCTTGCCGACCAGTTTAAATTCTCGAATGATTTTATGACAGATTTCATTTGATTACTTAATTCCTTCAAATGCCACTGTCAGATTTTGTAGGTCACTGAATAAAAACATTAGCTGAGCAAGTGCATGTTTAGCATGACTTAGTATCTTAAATCTAAGTCTTAAAAAATCTAAAAATCTTAAATCATAGTAGGGGCATTTGCTTTATAAATGTATTTGTTCTGTTTAACACAAAAGAAGATATTTTGAAGAATGTAGGAAAGCAAATAGCTCTGGGGCACTTTTGACTACCATTGTCATTTTTCCTACTATGGTAGTCAATGGTGGCCAAGAACTGTTTGGTTACAAGCATTTTCCCAGATCTCTTTATCTGTGTTCAACCGAACAAAGGAATTTATACAGATTTGGAACAACCCGAGGGTAAGAAATGATGACAGAATTTAATTTTTTGGGTGAACTGTCCCTTTAAAAATATTTTTTTCTCTATAGTTATCTTTATAGTTGTCATTTTTGGTGTGAATGGGCCATTAATCTGATCCTATCAGTCAACATCTTAAAGACAAAGACACACAAATCAAAGTCAAAGAGTATTCAGGTAAAAGAAATGGATAAATGTTGTATTCATGTAAGCAACAAGATGGAGGCCAATGGTTGGTGTACGACACTGACACCTTAACACTGTAAACTCTGTTCCGCTGTGTCCTGTGTTTCTCTTCACTGTTCAGTGAGGTTGAGTCATGAAGCATAAAACGAGACGTCACTTTTCATTAGGGGACAGAAGACAAGAACCGACAAAAAAAACAGATTGCTCTCGGAGGAGAGGGTGAGAGAGATGGGGAGAGAGGCTAAAATAGATTGGACACTAAGAGGATGGGAAGAGAAGATGGAAGTGTACCTGTGTGTGTGCGCAGGTGCATGCGTGTCTGCCCGTGCAACATCTGCGTCATTATTGTTCTTGTAATCCCTTGACAGCTTCAATCAGACAAGCGTGGCATCTCGCGCGCAAACGTTGTATACTCGGACAACAGGATCACTAAACTTAGTCATTGTTTTGATGAGGATGAGGAAGGACAGCAAGCCCGGGGCTAATGCACTGAGAAGCTCAGCGAAGATTTCTAGGTATACAATTATAATTCGAGATTTTAATGAGATCTTAACATCCTTCAAGAGATTAGACATCGTATCCATTACTCTATTTAGTAACAGAGAGTCACGCTCTGTCTGTGACAGGAGAGAGAGTGACAGAGTTTTCTGGATGGTTTCAGGGTAAACAGACTCTGTGACAGACTTGTATATTCATGAGAATCTATTTTTATTTCATTTTGCAAGCGTTTGTGACTGCGGATAAGGTCAGTAAAAATGTGAGTCAGATTTTAAGAGGGTAAAACCTAAAATCAGCGTCATTGTGGGAAAATAGCTCAACAGACATTCAAAGTCATTTTCGGGTTGTTTTTTCTTTCTTTTTTTGGTTGCTTTGTCCAGTAATGGTAGTCATCTTGGTCGTGGCGTGGATATAGCATCAAGCAAAATGCACATCATTTTAAACAGATTTTTCATGCAAAAAAGCAACAAAAAAAAGGGATAGTTCACTCAAAAATAAACATTCTGTCATCATTTACTCACCCTTTTGTCATTTCAAATCCGTTTGACTTTCTTTCTTCCTCAGAACACAAAAGAAGATATTTTGTTTTTCTTGACTTGCATTGGTTTTGTGTCCATACAATAGAAGTGAATGGGGGCCAGTGCTGTTCGGTTATCAACTTTCTTCAAAATATCCTCTTCCGTGTTCTGCCGAAGAAAGAAAGCCATAAAGGTTTGAAATGACAAGAGGGTGAGAAAATGATGACAGAATGTTCATTTTTGGGTGAACTATCACTTTAAGGGGGAGCTGTAAGGGTTGGGGTATATATTACAATATAAAATATAACATTTACTATATAGAAGTCAGCAGAGAGCGCTCACCATGATTTAAAAAAATAAGAAATGTGTGTGTTTTATGTGTGTGTTACTGTGTAATAGTGTTTTTATTGTGTGCATAGGTGTGCAGGCATGCAAATCTTTTAGTATTTACGTGGGCTTGTGTGTGAGCGAGAGGGAGAAAGAGAGAGAGAGTCTGTAAGTGCACGCATGTGTGCTCACATCAGTAGGCTCACCTGGGAAAGCAAATGATCCGTTACATAATCAGGACAAATAAAATCGCATAAGATTCTCTCAGCCATACAACCAACTGCACACATCTGTATCACCCTCCTTCTGTTCCCCTCTCCCGGCTTATCTGTGTTTGTCTCGGCAGATATGTCCCAGGTCTAAACCCACATTTATTTATGGCCTTCCTACATGTTTACAGCAAAACCTCTCATGTGGCGTAACGCATTTCATAGTAGTGCCACGAGAGGGCGTCGCTGTGACTTTCTCCGAGATCAGCGTAACCTCTGATGCTTTTAAAGCCCCGTTTAGATAACTTTAATAACCTTTATGAACGCACTCACGCTGTTAACGGGGTATGCTCTGAGCCGAACGCTAATCGAATGAGCGCACAATTATTGTGATTACTTGAATTGATAATAGCAGGGCTTGTAGATCAAGGCACGTTTGTCTTAATGTGTGTGTTTTAGTTATGGGTAAATCAAGAGGAAAACACTGCGGTGGAGGCTGCCGAAAGCTCCAGCGAGGTGCAGAACGGCCACGCGGAGGCCAGCCCGAACCCCAGCACCGACTGCCTGTGTCTGGGCCAGCCCATCCAGAACCGAGACCAGATGAGAGCCAATGTCATCAATGAGATCATGAGCACAGAACGACATTACATCAAGCACCTAAAGGACATCTGTGAGGTAACAATCACACATATGAAGCTGCTTTACCAGAGGGAAATTTGAACTTTTTTATTTAATTTCACTGCGTCAGGATATTTAATAGATCTCACTTGTCACATTTCTGTAATTACATCAAAGACATCCAATGTTCAGTTAATATCATGATTTTGGTGGGCCAAAACAAGGCCTTTGCATGGTAGGTATGTGACTTATCAATGTGACTTGAATTCAGTCCACTTTTATTTCTATAGTGCTTTTCACAATGATCAATATATTGAACTATACCTATATGTTTCTATTTGACTAAACCTGTGATGATAGAGTCCATACATAAAAAATATGCATATTTTAAAAGAGGGAAAAATGAATGTGCACTTTTTTGAGAGACAATATACTAATATATTTTATACCTAACAAATGGACAACTAATGGCTCTTCAAAGATTATAACATTTATGAAGAATACGGACCGTTATGGATGTGACAATTCACTTAACTGGCTATAGAAAACTATGCTTTAAAGACACCAAAAAAAGATGCTTTAAAAACTTTGAGACTTCACATGGGTATGTAAACCACTAAATATCAGAATGGTGAAAACCTTGGGTAAAAACGTGATTTTTTTCATCTTAAGGTTGACATTTGCATGGAATTGTCTTCAATGAACAAATTCTATCTGTGTGTGTGTGTGTGTGTTTTAGGGTTATCTCCGTCAGTGTAAAAAGAGAAGAGACATGTTTAATGACGATCAGCTGAAGGTGATTTTTGGGAACATCGAGGACATTTACAGATTTCAGTTGAGCTTCGTCAGAGATCTAGAGAAACAATTCAACACGGAGGAGCCTCATCTCAGCGAGATCGGACCCTGCTTCTTAGAACACGTCTGTACACAAACAAACACTGATCATATAGACAAAAACCATCATATAATCAGAGAAACTAACGTGTTTAAATATTTACAGCAAGACGGATTCTGGATCTACTCTGAATACTGTAACAACCACGTCGACGCTTGCATGGAGCTCACACGTCTCATGAGAGATGCAAGGTACCAGCACTTCTTCGAAGCGTGTCGACTGGTCCAGCAGATGATTGACATCGCCATCGACGGCTACCTGCTCACGCCAGTCCAGAAAATCTGCAAATACCCTCTACAGCTGGGAGAGTTACTGAAATACACAGTACAGGAACACAGGTACACACACACGTGTCGAGTCATGCAGATATTATGGGATGCTTCCATAAAATATATTATAGCGTAAATGAGAAATTCTGCAAGGATATACAGTAGAGTGACATATCTGGTTTCCACTTATCATTTTGACAGGCCTTGTTTTCTTCTTTTTCATCTGTCAGTGATTATCGGTATGTGGCTGCAGCACTAGCTGTAATGAGAAATGTCACTCAGCAAATCAACGAACGTAAACGACGGCTTGAGAACATTGACAAAATCGCCCAATGGCAGGCTTCGGTGTTGGACTGGGAGGTATGTGACTTGTATTTTGAGAAGTTTGATTTTTAAAGAGTCTGCAACTAAATAATATCTCACTTTTAATTGTGCTGATCAGTGCCGGCCCAAGCCTTTTCGGGGCCCTAAGCATAATTTTATTTGGGGTACCCCTAATACAATCGACTATTGTCAATGTTTGATTATTTGCATGCACACTTTAAATCTAACACACCCAATTTTATTAGTTGTAGCTGTGTTTGGGATGCATGAATGTTATAAAAACAAAAACACATAAACCTTGCATTACAAGTGTATTGTGATTTTAGGTGAACTGTCCCTTAACATTTTGAGCACAGACCATACAAAGGTTATTGTTCAATTCATCTAACTATTTGCAAAGATTTTATTTTAAAAATCATTTTCATTTTTTAAACACCCTTTTAAAGCCACACAAATTTTGACACACACCACTGAAAAAAATAGTGTGTATGGCCCTACATGAGAAAATGGATGTGTGTTGTGAATATATCACCAAAAAAGCTGTAATTTCATGTGCTCTTGGGGGCCCCCTAGTGACGGTGAGGCCCTAAGCAGCCGCTTAGTTCACTTATAGGGAGGGCCGCCTCTGGTGCTGATGTATATACAGCCTCGGAAAAAATGTAGAGACCACCTTCAAAATTATTTTCTGTTTTTCTGAGTTTGTAGGTGTGTGCTTAGGTAAAATTTACATTTTTGTTTAATTCTGTAAACTACTAACAATATTTCCCACCAATTTTAAATAAGAATACTGCAAAGAAAACAAGTTCATATTCACTTTTTAGCAATACAGCAGGAATATTTGTACATGTATTTATGAACAGGTCAAAAAATATTTGTTATCACAGTTTTCATGTGTCTCGTCATGCTGTCAGTCTTTCACGTTGCTGTTGGAAGCACTTTGTCACTCCTGAGGTTTGATTTTGTTGAAATTTAACAGACACTGGACTGGAATGGCCACAATACATCTAGAAATATGGATTAAATTAAAATTTGGAATGGTCTCTTATTTTTTTTCAAAATAACAGTACTAAAAATACTGTTTTAAACGAACAAACATGTGTAGAAGAGAGATATAAAACAAGAAACAAATGCCACCCATGAAAACTTGCCATAAGCTGCTGTTTTACATTTGATCTGTGTATATTATTTAGCATTTAAATAAGATTTTGTTTGTGTGGAGAGTGTGTATGGTCTTAGATTTCCGTTATGATAAATATAATATCAGTCGTGTTTGTGTGCGTGCAGGGTGAGGATATTCTGGACAGGAGCTCAGAACTCGTGTACACTGGGGAGATGTCCTGGATATATCAACCGTACGGGCGCAGCCAAACCAGAATCTTCTTTTTGTTTGATCATCAGATGGTCCTCTGCAAGAAGGTAGGACACATGGGTGTAGAAATGAGGGAAACGAAACCTGTGAACATAAAGTGATGCTTCTAGACAGATAGAAAGAGAATCAGGAATTACATGTAGAGAGAAGAATCGGGAGAGAGAGAGCTGACGCAGGACTAAGATGTCGTCACATTTTCGCTTCTTTGCAGAAGGATATAACGTATTTATGAAACGCGCTCTGTAGAGCAGTTTGTCCATTTAGGGCTACTGTAGAAACAACATGGTGTTCTAATTCCATCCAAGGGGACCTGTGGTGTATGTAGATGGGAATAGCTCATTCTAAGGTAATAAAAACATAACGCTTCATTGTGTAAGGTCTTAATACACATCTGAAGACATAGTTATGCATATTATATTGCATTTCTATCAATAGATTTATTTTTAGTAATTTTGTGTTAAATAAATAAAAAGTTGCATATTTCTATAAATAAGCACATTTTTTAACATTGGTCGTCTTATTATCTTCCACTGAAGCACACACGGTGCTCTTTGGAACATTTTCAGATCTTGCTGGGAAAATGTGTGTCATCAGGTTTCGCACACACTTGTGAAGTCCATGCCAGATTGAACGCGTGCAATTAAAGCGAAAGACAGACATAAACACACATGATTTGTGTGTTTTTTGTGCAGGCATCTTTTTATCATCAGACTTTTAACATGCTGAAGTGGCCGTTAAGGGTCGGGGGGATGCGGGTCGGTGCAGCGATTATCATGGAGAGGGATTTATTAGAGGTAGTAGAAGGCAGCAGAGGCTGTGTGTTGGTACAGAAAAATCAATAAATCTACACAACAGTAGCTTCATTCTCTCAAGAATCTGTCTGGATCTTTTGCCAGCACACAGGGATGATTTACTCACTACAGACGGAATAATAATTCATCTTCGCCTTATACAGGATCTCATTCGCCGTGATATTCTCTACTATAAAGGCCGGATTGAAATGGATCGGTATGAGGTCATTGACGCCATCGACGGTCGAGACGATGATTTTAACGTCAGCGTGAAGAACGCCTTCAAACTGGCCAACAAAGACACGGACGAGATCCATCTGTTTCTGCCCAAAAAGCTGGAGGAGAAAATCCGTTGGCTTCGAGGGTTTCAGGAGGAAAGAAAAATGGTGCAAGAAGATGAGAAGATTGGTAAGAACTTGCATCGCAAGCAATTCTGAACTGATTACAATAATCTCAACGATTTCCAAAATGTTGTGCTTTCCCACATTCTCAGATGTAATTTCATGTATTTGTCTGTCATTTTGTGCCTTTAGGGTTTGAAATCTCGGAGTATCAGAAGAGGCAAGCAGCCCTGACCGTTAGGAGAGTCACGAAACAGAAAGGCATGCGATGTTTTAAGCCTGTTTCTTGTTAGCTGAGATTATACAGAAGTGGATTCCAGATGTCATATACTGTAATTCTAATAATAAAACGCATCGTTCTGATTGATCAGATAAGTCACGTTCGAAGTGACTATAAACGCACCTGTGACCACATATTCTATATTAATGCACATGGCTTGGCAACTGCATACTGCTTTAGTAGTTTAGACTACATTACTTTTTATAAAAGAAGAACATTTTCGAAAAGCAGTAAGCCATTTTGAGTCTGTGGGATTTGATGCATAGACCCTTGAAATGTTCATCACGTGAGACAGCAACTAAACAATAGCATAAATGTGACCCTGGACCACAAAACCAGTCATAAGGGTCAGTTTCTTGAAATGGACATTTACACATCACCTGAAAGTGGAATAAATACGCTTTCCATCGATGTATGGTTTGTTAGGATTGGACTATATTTGGCCGAGATAAAACGATTTGAAAATCTGGAACCTGAGAGTGCAAAAAAAATCGAAATATTGAGAAAATCGCCTTTAAAGTTGTCCATCAGAGACGCTGTAGCAAGCCTTTGCTAAGAAGAAACAGGTTTGTTTTAAAGCTCTCTTTTGTCTTACCGCTGTAATGACACTGTGGGAAGTAGATGAACCTGAAAGATGAAATTTTAAGATTTACAAAGATACCAAACTTGAGTGGGTGATTCCCAAATAGCGGGCAGCAGCGAGCAAAGCTTGTTAGGCGTGTTTGCGGCCATTTTTGTTTGCGATTTTGCTGCATCCACTCACAAAAATAAGTTTTGATATATTTACGGTAGGAAATTTACAAAATATCTTCATGGAACGTGATCTTTACTTAATATCCTAATGATTGTTGTCACAAAAGAAAAACCAATGATTTTGACCATTACAATGTATTGTTGGCTATTGACACAAATATACCCGTGCTACTTATGACTGGTTTATTGGTCCAGGGTCACAAATTGTTGTCTTTGATTCTTCACTGCAAAAAATGACTTTCTTACTAAGTTTTTTTTTTCTTATTTTCCGGTAAAAATGTCTAAACATTCTAGAATCAAGAAGCATTTTCTTGATGAGCAAACTGACCTAAGAAAATAAGTCTTGTTTTTAGTTAAAAAAAAAATGGGGTAACAAAAATAATCTTGAATTGAGTGATTTAGAAAAAGGTCAACCTTAATTCAAGATTATTTTTCTTACCCCATTGGCAGATTTTTTTGCTTGTTTTAAACACAAATTCACTGAAATTTCATATTTTTGTACTTAAAAACAAGACTTATTTTCTTAGGTCATTTTGCTCATCGAGAAAATGCATCTTGATTCAAGAATTTGTAGACATTTTTACTGGAAAACAAGAAAAAAAGACGTAAGAAAGTAAGAAAGTCATTTTTTGCAGTGTTCTAAAATGACACAGAAATCCATCAGCAACATAAAGCACCAATTCCAATTGATCTTTGTGTATTCTTCTCTTCCGAAGGTGTGGGCCGGTCAGTACCTCCAGCATACCCGCCTCCTTTGGACCCCATGAACCCCGGGCAGTACCTCCTCCCAGACGGGCAGGCCGACGGATATGAATACGAGTCCAAACGCAGCACATCTCCCTTCTGGCAGAACTTCAGTCGGTTAGCTCCCTTTAAAAAATAGACCACACAACCACCAGGGGATGGAGACACCAGCCTCTGTATTTCTGGAAAAGCACTATTCTATTTAAGATATATCTACGGACGTTAGGAGGAGCGACACGACACACAAACTACTACATGAGAGAGGATGGACCTCGCTTTACTGAGGTTTACCAGTTGTTGTTTTTTCTGGGGTTATGGGGACATCTTGCTGGGCTGGTTGCACTGAATTCTGCACACTATATATTGTAACTCACTAAAAATAAACCATATCCACACGCGCTCTTGGAAACCCAACCACATTTTCTTCCTCAGCACTCTTCTCTTAGAGAGAGGTTTTAAATGATGAAGTAAGGATGATCTTCTGTTGTTGTTTATTCTTCTCTACACACAATCGTCAGAAAGAGATTTTCACCTTTTGAAGCACTACAACACCGTAATGACTCTGCTCTGTGTCGCGCCGCCCTGGTGTTCCTCCGTGCACTGTGACTATTCAGGGCATTCTCTCTCACCCAATCTCTCTTTTTCTCTATCGGTCTCAAGTTCCATATTATCATGCGTTTTCCCAACATTTCAAGCCTGGACAAAACCTCACGTTTTATTTTTTGAATGGATCCTGCTGCACTCTTCAGTTCGTTTTGCATGAGGTCATTGCAGGTATTTTTATTTGTGTTACTCTATTCGTACGGGTCAAAGTCTCAAAGAGCAGCGTATTACGGTCGGCAAAATGGTTACAAGTTTGCTCACGCCAATCGTGTTCTACTGGAACAGTGGATATAACAGAACCACGTTGACATTTACGTACAATCAATTTAATCGATCAGGCTTGAAGTCATTTTGGTTCGCTGGAGCTTTAAAGACCCGGGACACCTTGAAACGAGAATGGTTCTGCTCTAAAAAAGTCTAGTTGGACTGTGGACCATTGTAGCCCGGATTAGAGGAGAGCCTTTGCTTCATCACTGTTTCCTCTCAGACATCATCAGCGCAGTCTGACATCAGACCTGAGAACCTGATCAGATGTTTACTAATATTACTCAGATTTTCTTTCCTGCTAATTACACTAAAGTGAGAACAACACCGCCTCTAAGCCCTGTTTCCATCTGAGGAATTCAACAGATATCCGTTTGGATGAGGAACAATCCATGGAACAAGATGACTGTAATCCCACCGATCAACCTCCTAGTGATGTGCCAATTCATCTCTAATGTGCCAAAATAGTCCGGTTGCCAAATTGTCCTCAAACAGGTACATTGGCATGTGGCAATGCCAACCCCATGAGCTGGTACCCCCCATGTGACTTCTCAGGCGAAAATTAAATCAGCAAATTTGGTTATCGCTGCTAGGATTAGCATGATATAGTTCATTTTTTTGTTGTTTTGATTATATATACTGTATATATATATATATATTATATATAATTTATATATATATAATATGTATGTATAAATTACACATAGTATTTATTTATTTATTTTTGTCCTACATTAACGGGACTTGTGCAAAATTTCATTTCTGTATATTCGGGTTTTGTCTGATTCAAAAGATAGTATTTAGTCCAATCACGATATTTAAAGTATTGCTATAAAACATTATTTATTCTATTATAGTGTGATATTTTTTCCATCTTGATCCTCTTTATATATTTTAGAGTTTCTGCTGGAGTGTTAAAGACCCGTTAGGGCACGAAAAAATGCAAGAGGGTCGTATGGAAGAAATATGTCACACGTGTGTACTAAGTGCCACATGAAACTATAATTATGTTACAAAGAAAAATATCAGTTTAATATTTTTGATTCAGTGATCTGATTAAAATAAGAACATTATATCATTATTTCATAATAAACTTCATTATGGATACAACAGAGTGGAACTGAATATATTCTTCCTCTGGTCTTGTTTCTGCTGTCTATTCGCAGGATGAATGTGACATGCCGTTTTATTTATGAAGAATTACATTTAGGAAAATATGTCAAATTCATAATCGAGAATATATACAGTATGTGTAATTAACCTTTGGTTGAAGAAATATCCACAAATATATTATTTTCAGTGTAATAAAAAGTTGAATTACAAATGAAACAGCTGTAATTTATTTAGGATTATATGACTAGAAATCTAATGCAATGATTGAGTCATGCAGAATAAGAAGTCAAAAAAGACCTTTCAGTGCCTTCTTGACAAACTAATCTGATTAATAAAATCATCCCTTTTTGGTTCGTCTAGGTTTGCCTGCAATCTTAAAAATAAAGGTGCTTTAAAGGTTCTTCACAGCAACGCCATAGAAGAATCATTTTTGGTTCCACAAAGAACCATCCAGTCAATGGTTCCTTAAAGAGGTTTCTTTCCCATTAAGTATTTAAACAAAAAAGGTTCTTCCATGGCATCATATAGCACCTTTAAGAGTGTAGGCCTAGTATTGTTTTTACTAATTCATGACAGAATTTTCATTTTTGGGTAGGAACCTTTAAAGGGTGTGGACACTTTCCCTTTGGGCCAGTAATCAACGGCTTTAAATCCAACCGGACCATCATAAATTTGCAAGAATAAATACCCGCATAGCAACCATCCTCTGTAGTGGGGAGTTTTGGATGGTCAGGCATCTCCCACATTTTCTTGAAAATGTTTTGTTTCTTTAGAATACGTACATCTAGTTATTACATTACAGTGAAATCAGTTGTGTAAGGGTCAATGACGCAATAAGTATTTTCAACATGCCAATTTAAAAATACAACAATATCTATTGCATTTATTCAAACATTAATAATGTGGTGTACACATAAATGCCTATTAAAATGTCAAATTAAGTGATTTTAGTGTTTTTTATCTATGAATTGGCCATGGCCTTAAGAAATGTTGTGGTGCGACCGTGATTTATCTTCAAATTAATTCATTTCCTTGACATGCTTAACTTTTTTTTTTCAAATCTTTAGTATTTAGAAGCAAAGTATTGCATTTCTTGGAGTCTTGGCAAGTAATCATCTCATATTTTTGTTCTATAATTTGGTTTTATTCAATTAACAAAATTAACTTATTTTCCCTGAAAATCGCACACAATAATGTTTTTAAAAACACCCTTCACTTAAGCATACTGTATCAGAGATTCATATTTCACCATTTTATTTTTATTAATATTATTGGCCGCACCACATGATAAATGGACATTGTATGTCATTGACCTGTAAATATCTGTTAATTTGAACATCAGCTGGTGATTATTTGTGTGCTTTCCTGTGGCTCAGTGGTTAGAGCATGGCACTTGCAATGCCTAGGTCATGGGTTCGATTGCACATAGTCTGAAACAAAATGTATAATACAATGCAATGGGTCGCTTTGGATAAAAGAGTCTGCCATATGCGTAAATGTAAATGTGTGCACAAGCTGTCATGGTTCCTGCCCCATCACAGAAAAACAACAGCCAGGATTTAACTGAAGGGAAGTAAACAATAGGCAGGACAACAAAATTAAACATACCAAATCTGCAATGCAAATCTTGAACGCATTAAAGAGTCTGTCCTTGAGTTTTTGTATTTTCTTTCATTGAGCTGAACTGCTGAATTGATTTATTAAGTTCTGTTCAATATGCATCACAATAATTTACCTGCTGACGTACAGATATCAAGTGATTCACACAGGTTAGTAAGGTCTCTACATTTCAAATCCCCCCTGCTCACTCTATTACTTTATGAGACATAAAGCATACACTGATTAATATCTGGAAAAAAAACTGATGATGTCACAGTGATAGTTTCCCATGAGATCTTTGTGCTCTTGCGGTACAGTAGTACACTACTAATTCTACAAACCAAAAATACATTCGTAATGCCTCTTAATGGTGAACCAGTCAAATACATTCAGATAATTTTGTTGACAAACCTTCAATAATAAAGGTCAATAATAAGACAGTAGTCTAACATACTCAACATTCAATATTCATTCAAAATCTTGAAAAAGAAAATGCAGATCTCTTAAGACAGAATTCCCTTCAGTGTTCTGACATCCTTCTTATTGAATCTTTGTTCCAGTGTCCGATCACAGTGTTTGGTTCCAGTGGTCCAACTCTCAGCATAACAAGTCCATGTTAAACATGATCTTCAGGGTGTTTAAACCAGTGCAAAAGACTTTCATTGGTGTTATCTTTTTCTTTGATACTATTCAGTGATTGTACACATCATAAATATGTAACATTCATAATATCCACATAAAGACATCATGACACGCTTGAAAATATTATTTCAGAATTTATAGAGGCAATGTGTCATCTGTGTAACATACATCGATGATGTAAGACAATGTGCTGTTATATTCAGGAAACTATTTCAAAATAAATGTTCCAGGAAGTGCTTTTAAATATTCCATTTTCAATGGGATATTTGTCAATATCCACCAAATATTTTAGATCACTCATGCAATTAGCAAGGGTTCGATTTTATCGTCCTACTACCGTTTGCAGATTTCAGGTCTTGCGTTGCATTGGAGGTCTTTTATTCTGGAATCATTTCCTGAATAGTCTGCCATTTTATTTCTGAAGCTTTCATGTGCAGCTCTTACTGGCTAATACTACATTCCATTCACAGCGGTGTAAAAGACCAAAAAGTACCTGAAATCGTAGATGACAACAAGTCAAGTTCTGAACCATGTTAATAATTTAAATTGATTGTTTTTTTCCCCCAGAAGGCTTTATGCTTTTGACTGACGAACGTCCTTCCACTCCATTTTGGTGTTCTGTAAAGCCTGTGTTTTCTTCTCGTCTACCTGCACGTAATCCACCCGATACTCATCAGCCAGCAGCGGCTTCTGAAAGCATCAATAATAGCACACCAACAACCCGTCACAATGTGAACCCAGTGAATCAGAAGTGAATCAGACAAAATAAGGGCTGTGAAAACAGATTCATGACATGTCGTGTTTAGAGCTGAGTCATGGTTATTTCTGCCAAAAGATTCAATATTTAGAGCCACAGAAAGCCCATGAACATCACAACAGATACGGTACTAGCGCCCACTTAAAGCACTATGAACGCAATGCTACAGGAACACAAATTCAGCTGCATCACATCTAAGAAATATATTTGACACATGAACTGAATGTGAACTGTTTGACATATTTGTCATACATGTCAACCACTAACCTTCTGGACAGGTGAAGGCGAGGCGGAGTTGAAGTCAAGTGATAGGTAATCTAGCTGGGGACGTCTTATCCAGGGGGCGGAGTCACAAGATGGGAACAACATCAGCTGTGAGTCCTGAACAAATGCACATAAATATGAACACATTTATGACCTGCATCACCTAAGGCAGGTCTATTCAGCTTCGGTCCTGGTCGACCACCGCCTGCAGGTTCAGCTTCAACCCTATTTGAACACAACTGAACAGATTTCAGACAGGGGTTTTGGGTTGCGGTGGAACTGTAGGACTGGAGTTGAACAATCCTGAATGTTTTTGTCTTTTGCATTGTTAACTATATGGCAGCTTGTCCCTACCCTGACAAAAAAAAAACAAGTTTACTCCATAAAATAAGTATACTTAATAAGTATACTTACGTTTAAGTATATTTTAGGTACAGCGGTAGTATACTTGAAAGTATATTATTTCAATACTACTTAGGACTAAACTATCCCCCTTTTTAGTTTATAAAAGAATACTTCCAAGTATACTTTAAATGTACCTTATAAATTAACCAAAGAAATATACTTATGTTTAAGTATATTTTAGGTACAGTAGTAGTACACTGGCAAGGGTGCTAATTCAATGCTACTAAGTTGGCCCACTTTTTAGTTGATAAAAGTGTGCTTCTAAGTATACTTTAAGTCTAACAGTAGTAAACTTTAAGTACACAAGTTTACAAAGTCTAAACATTTTTTGTAAAATGCTTATAACACATTTGATGACAGTACACTTAGTAAAATACTTAAGTAGGTTTTACACGGCTAGTAAATTTAAAGTAACATCATACTTAAAGTTTATTATTTATATATTTTCTTGCATTTTAAATATACTGCTATGTTCTTAGATCTTATTTTTAAACAGTAAATAAACATTTATCTGTAAGCACATTTGAAGTATACTGTATCTTGAAGAATAAGTACAATTATAGGGCAAATATACTTTCTAAGTATACCATTTTATGTATATTTCTGAGAATTACACACAAAAAGTAGACAGAAAGTATAGTGTCTTACTTTTAGTTTAAAAGAAGTATACAAATAGTTCTTTGCTTTCCCTCCTCTTTCTCATTTTAAAGCAAAATGGAGCAATAAACTATTCGCGACAGAGGACGAGTTAAACAGGAAGTCACATTACCGTCGGCGTTAGGCTCTCTTCCTGTTCGAGGCCGTTTAGGCCCCAACCCCGCCGCCTGTCCAAAGGAACACACTGAAGTGATGTGCTAGAGACAAAACAAACAAACCGACACAGAAACACGTCAACATTCAAATACAGCCATACGAGTATGGAGACGAGTCTTACATTTAACAAATAAAACAAACAACAGCTTGCCGTGCTTCTACATCACAAACATGTGAATGAGAAAGGGGGTCGACAGGAGGAGGACGAAAAGAGTCCAGACTGATTTAAGACACAGATACACAGAAATGAAAAGTGGTGGAAAAAAGAACAGAGTGCAGAGAATCAGTTTGGGGTCATTTTGTTCTGTGATTCTGAGGTGTATTGGGTGTTTTATGGTTAGTGTTGTGTACATCTCACCTGGGCTCTGTCATGGTGCGTGTGAGAGGGATGTGGAACGGACATTCGGAGATGGTGGACAAACCCCGCAGGTCTAAGGGTGGCGGACGGGCTGCAAGACCAAACAGAATGGAGAATACTCAAACTTCTTTTTCTCATTTTCACACACACGTTAGGTTTCTATACTGTACATTGTGGGGACTTTCCATTGACATAGTCACTTTATACTGTAGAAACTGTGTATTGTATTCTCTCATCCTAAACTCACACAAACCTTTTTTACTTTTTCAAATAAGCATCATTTAGTATGTTTAATGATCAGTTTTGTATTGGCCGACCCCCACAACGTAAGTGGATCAAATGTTTACCATCCTTGTGGTAAGTGTTGACCATTTTTACTAATAAGGATCACCTAAATTGTCCCGATAAGCCAATGTTGAACACAAGTATAGCCACAGACACTTAGTTTTATGAGTTATTTCCTTTCTATGAAGGTGCACGACCTGCGTGAGCTTTGTGTCTCCACGTCTCACAACTTTTCTTGGCAAACCCAAATTCTCAAAATGATCAAATATTTGGCAACCTCCCTTCAAGAAATATCCAACTGAGGTCAGCACATGAGTAATAAATGTCGGTCTGTGTGTGATCATGACATCACTTTCTTCTTTGATTTATTTAGCCTCTCCTGCATCTCATCTTCCTCATATTCATCTTCCACGTGCGTCACTGTTTTTTTCTACCTCTCCTCTTATGAAACCATCTTCTCCACTTTTCTATTTTCCTTTTTCGGACGTACCAAACATCTTCAGTTTTATTCCAGTTTAGGTTGGTTTAGTTGCTAAGCAGTTATGTCCATTACAACACACAAACCTAAAAACGCATTGCTGTCTCGTGAAGAGATGGTTCACCCAAAATCAATTCTGTCATTATTTAAACACCCTTATCTTGTTCAAAACCTGTGTACGACTCTTTCTTCTGTGGAACACAAAAGACAATATTTTGAGAAATGTTTCAGTGGTTTTGTGTCTACACACTGACAGTCAACGGGGGCCAATGTTGTTCGGTTACCAACATTCTTCAAAATATCTTCTTTTGTGTTCTGCAGAAATAGACAGGTCATACAGGTTTGAAATGACATGAGAGTGAGTAAATGATGCGTAAATTCGTTTAATTTTTTGATTCCTTGACCAAGCCTGTGGATTAACCAGTTTCAAGAAGTATAGAACGAAACGTTCTGAAATAGCTTCAAGGCCTATGACATCACATCATGAGTCACCAGCAATATATATCATATTATATTACCATATGACGGGGCACTGTTTATACTTAAAATAAAGGTTTTATGTAAATCACGTCATATAAAAGCATTGCCTAACAGTCACTCAAGCTGTGAAATACTAATGCTACAAATACACAGCCACCGGCCAAACTACGTGCTGATAATACTGATAATTTACACCTTTATTGCATTTTCACCCACAACTTTACCCCGAATTTTGGGTTTCAGGTTGCGGTCGACAGGAGGGGGCTCGAGGTCAGGATTTGAAGGCGAGGGCAGCTCTGGTTTTCCGTTGGTCAGTAAGGAGACCGGCAGGGTGGAGGGGCTCATGGGTATGTAGCCGTCTGAAGCAACATCAGAGCAGCTGGCTGGTGGAGAGGCCATGGGCACATATGAATCTTCAGAGTGGTTTTCAGTAACTGCAGTATTCAGAAACACAGGCTAGAAAAAAGAGCGTAAGGCAGGGGAGAGAAATAAGTGAAACACTATGTTTCTGGTTTCTGGCACTGCATATTCAAATGAGATGCTTGTTCAGGGCGTCTGTTTAACTTTCTCTAGGTTCATTTGACTATTTTTGATTTGCATATTTCTTTACCAGGTTGAGACTCAATCGCTTGTTCCAGTTTCTTCCAGTATTGTCATACTCTCCTAAAACAAGAGAAATTGATTATATATTTATTCAATTTATATTCATTTTATATCCACGTTCACATTATGCATGCAGAGAGATGTGTGTTTGTGTGTGTGTCTATGCTCACCTCTCCTAAAATGTTCTATTCCCGACAGCGACGTCCTGCGAGGGAGGAGAGCTGGTTGTACCTGATTACGCCCCGTATCGTCATTAGCGTGATTATCAGACAGGTGTGTAGGTTTGGGCGGGAGGGGAGGAGGTGTCTGTGGGTCTGATGTAATGCAAAAGGGCCGGTCGAATCTGAAAACGTCAGGTGGCCGCCGTAAAGAAACAGGAGAGGATAGACAGGAAGAGAGGGAAGAGGAGACGGAGAAAGAAAGAGGGCCGCAGGGGGCACTGAAGGGCGGCTCGGACGCCCCGCCCAAAAGGAACGAAGAGGGGGAGGAGTCAATGCGTGAGGCGGGGCTGAACACATCCTCGGTGTACTCAGATGAGCTATGCTCGAAGGAACGTTCTGAGTTGGAGATGCTGTCACTCCTGTGAGGGGACACAACACAAACAATCACATAAGAAACATTTTCACACACAACACAGCCTTAATTTAGAGAATTATTTCTTTGTTTGCTGTAGCTGCAATACATTTTGCCTCTCTATCGCCATCTCTGTTTGAAACATAATATTTCAGGTTACCTTTTGTTAGGATTTTTTCATTTACTTGCTTAATCATGATCAAAAAAGTTAAGGACCCCAGATTTAAAGGGATAGTTCACCCCAAAATTCAAATTCTGTCATCATTTACTCAAAAAATGTCGGTACCAGAAAACCGCTGGTATCCATTGACTTGCACTGGTTTTGTGTCCATAGGATTAGTCGAATCAGAATTGTCACGTCTTGCCTAGAGTTGACAACCGAATCGCACGTGTGTGTGAGTGTGGTCCACGTGGGGACGACACCAGGTGGTTAACAAATGTGCAGCGCAAAGTGCAGCGCACCAAATTATGGTTATATTATGGTTATATACGTATATTACTTTATTATTTTTTGTATCATGCAGCGCAAAGTTCAGTCTAAGTAACGAACAGTGTTGGGTAAGTTACTCTCAAAAAGTAATTAATTACTAGTTACTAATTACATATTCAATAGTGTAATTAGATTACTGTACAAATTACTCTCTCCAAAAAGTATTTAGTTACTTATTACTAATTACTTTCTATATCCTATATCAACGTTGATTAGTTAAGTGATTCAAGGATAGGCATGAAAGGGCTCTTTTAATTCATTCAAATAAATAATATTAAACTACATAAAGTAGTATTATTAACTGACCAAAGTATTACAAATGTGAGAATTATACATTAAAGCACAGATTTTAAAGTTAGACTTTGAATTTTGATGTCAATTCCACTATTGCACACACATACTGTATATTACACAAAGTATTTAGTTTAATTACATCAAAAGTAACTGTAATTAAATTACAGAAAAATAAAAGTAATCCCTTGCTTTACTTTTTCAAGGGAAAAGTAATTACATTACAGTAACTAATTACTTAGTAACTAGTTACACCCAACACTGGTAACGAACTAGGTGCATTTACAGACAAAGTGTTAATTCATATTTATATGCCCAGACATTCAGTAAGTGACAAATGTTTGGAAACGGTGTACACATTCATTTGCGGAACGTGCTGCTTCTCTTTACCGGTCTCACAGCACAGAACACGCAGAAAGATGCGATCCTGCGTTGGGTTATAGCCAGACCTCACGCTCATATGCGCCGGGGGTTTCGGTACCCAACCCTAAAAATGTCCCCTTTCTTTACATCATAAATAATATGTTTGGTGGCGCAGTGCGTGCCCGTCTGCTACGCCACTGCCCATATAACCAAAATGGCATGATTGCATGCACCCATTGCATAACACCTCTGCGAAAATTCGACTGTGAGACTGGTAGTCGAATCAGGCTCCTCCTATCGAATCTTCGACTATTCGGGGTCACTCCTACTCCATACAATAGAAGTCAATGAGGACCAATGGTTTTTAGTTACCAACATTCTTCAAAATATCTTCTTTTGCGTTCTGCAGAGGAAAGAAAGTCATACAGGTTTGAAATGACAAGAGGGTGGGTAAATGATGAAAGATTTTTCATTTTTGGGTGAACTATCCCTTTAAGTAAAACCTATAGACTACAATTTCAGACTAAACTGATTTCTCTTAAAAAGAGAAATAGGATTAGAAATACTTTTAACCCTCCATTCCTGATAACAATAACTAAAGACTTGTTTTGCATTAAAAGCAGATTTATCTACACTTGTCTTTCATTAATCATCTATAAACCTCCAGAATGACTTGTTAGTATTCATAACATGAGTGGCAGACGTCACAGTGCGTCCCTACTTTACATGCAGTCCCATTAAGCTTTTATTTGAATCTAATCACAGTATGTTCTGCTGCAATGACCAAGATCAAAAGATCACTCCGAAGCGAAAAGTGTTAGAAATGTTCTATTCTCATTTCTTCTATCAGTCGCCGTTTATTAAATCCGATTAGAGGAATAGCAGATAGCCTCCTGCTACATGGAATGAATCTCATGTCTGTGTCAAGATTAACACGTAATTATTATTCTCGTAACGTGCGGTCATAAGAAGCGGAGAGGGCCTTGCCTGACGATGCTCTTCGTGCCGGTCTCACATTGAGAGAGGAAGAGGTAGTCAAGTGGAGGGCTGATCTCTGATTCGCTGGGCCGGTCTTCTTGGACAGCGTGGTTGTCGACGGTAACTGTGCCCTGATTGGCCACGAGAGAAACGTGAGGAGAGAGAGCTGGAGAGGGCTGCTGGGAAGAGGGGGTGCGATTAAGACTGTCCATTGATTCTGCCAGAGATAGAGAGAAGAGAGAGAGATTTAACAGCTTGTTCGCACTTCGTAATGTTTCATGTCAGAAAATTTCAGTGCAATAATCATGTGTCATAAGGCACCTTTAGCTTTCCATCACCAGAAGGTGGCAACAAAATCATCCCCTTTCAGCAGCCACCCACCACAACCCACACACATACACATCTCTCTTTCTCTTCCTGTTTAGACTCAACAGCATGTTAGTGGGCAGACATTTCTAAACCTTTCAGTCCAACAGATGACTAAGGCACATGAAGCTCACGTCTGTTACACGCGCTACGAGCACATGACAAGTTCAAGGTTGATTTTTTGGGACTATAATGGCTTTTTTTATTTGACAGTAAGCAAAAATGTTGGAAGGTGGAATTACTGACTTTAATAATGCAAGATTATTGTGGAAAGTAGAGCTGGGTGTTAAAGCAAAACAAAAAAAAATGTATATATATAATATAAAAAATAAGCAAAAAAAAAAAATATATATATATATACAGTATATACACTATATGGACAAAAGTAATGGGACGCCCCCTTCTAATAAACATGTATTATTGCTATACCATTCAATCCCATATTAGAATTTTAGAAGGGCCAAAATAAATGTACAACTGTGTACAAGTCAATGATGGGTTTGGGTGATAAGTGTTTGGTTTAAAGTCTTTCAAAGTCACCATAAAAACGATTTTTTGTTTTTCTATCCTAAGACTCTCTTACCTGCAAGATTTAGATGATTTAATTATACAGTACTAAAACCCAAATATAATTGCATAAAAATTCAGAAGTATTTACGATTTTTCTTAATATAATTTAAATTAAGAATTTAAAATGATACATTTCAAATTAAATATTTATAAATATATACATAATTGAATATGAATAAAATAATTAATTTTATATAAGCAGCAAATTTATTGTAAATATATTGTAAGCTTTACTGGAAAGTGTGTCCTTTTCTAGGTCTGGTGCTGTGTGTCCTATCAGAATGAGCTCATTCAGTTGGAAGGGACACATCTTTCATTTTGGGAAATACTGTTGAACAGCCCAATTTAATAATAAAATCATTTTAATTGCCTATAAACAGACGTTTACAGTGTTGACTCACGGCCGTTATTTTTTCATGTTTGATATCAGATACATCCAACTTGAATGTGCTTGAAAGAGACCGTGAGTAATGCTGAGGCAATGTTGTGGGTGAACAGTCAAGAAAACCTGCTTTTGAACACACGGCGGGCTTATCTGAGGTGAACTATGTGAGATAACAGACAACAACTCATAGCCTCTCTGTCTGCGGATGACTTCAAACAGACATCAGACTTTACTGTAAACATCTAGAATGATTTTACTAAAACATATTAGCTCATGATAGTGTCATATATGTTTGGCATAGTGTTTGGGGTACGTTTGAGAATGGGGTTTTATACATCTGCATTTAAAAGCCTATTTATTATTTATAATGTTTTACATCCACAGAGCAAAGTTGAAATGGAACTAGGTAAATAGATATAAAGTGAGCAGTTGCCATAGTGATGTGTCAGATGGACAGCAGTACTGGTTGTAGGACCATGTCAGATGCACAGCAGTTTACAGTAATTGGTTGCCATGGTGATGGAGATGGGACAATGACTAGAGATACAATGATCAGTTGTCATGGTAACAGACACGAGAGCGAGGATACGGTAAATGGTTGTCATGGGGACAGATGCACAGGTAGTGTAGGGATAAAAGAGCATCTGTTTTGGTGACATTCCCCAGGGAGGAACATACAGTGAGCAGTTGTCATGGTCACAGGATCAGAGTACAAGTATAGATACAGGAAATGGTTGTCATGGTGACAGGACCATTAGACAGGGACGGTAGAGCTATAATAAGCAATTGTGATAGTGATGTGTGTTTGTCACGGTGACAGTGAGATCAACATTTGAGTTTACAAAAGTCTTGGCTTAAGAGGATCCCACATCGTTTTAGTCCAGCTTGAGTACCTTGACACACAAAGTAGGATCTGAAACTGCAGCCCTCCAGGTGTGAATAAAACGTCTCTGATCTGATCCGTTCTTTTCTCAATCTGCTCTCCATCTGCCCCGCTGCAAAGCCTGTCTGTAAATAATAATGGCAAGATCCGATTCTCAGCTGATGTCCTGCAGGGGTAACTTATGAGCACAGACTGAGACGTTTTGTCCCAAAACTTCAAGAAAATCTGAGGCATAAGCAACATTGAGGTTATGAATAAATCCTCTGTGTGTGTGTGTTAGGAAGAGCATGGACATGCTCGGTTCAGTATAAACTAGCTTTATCTTTCACAATCTGCTTTTCCCAGTTTAGAGGATTGTACAACCGTCTAGTGTGTTGTGTATTAAACAGTAAACTAACCATGTGTGTCTGTGTGGGTGAAACCCTCCCTACCGCTGTATCACTCATCTTTCTGTTATCTTTTCATGTAATGTGCAACTTGTTTGTCTTACCCTTGTTTGGTATATATCACATTAGTTAACTGCTAACATATTTTTGTCTTACTGCAACCGCAAAGTCCATTCAGTGTTTTTTCCTCATTAACTTTCACACAAAGTTAAGTACTTTTAAACATTCACATTAAACTCCAGTCATATCAGTAGCCTGATAAAAATATATTTTTTGAGTTGCCTCATGAAGGGCCGACATGTTGAGATCTGAATTTGGTTCTCAGTAACCCTACGTATTATTAAACACTTTTACAGAATAAAATAATGGTTGACAAAATAACTAAACAGTACTGCTTTTGCGTAATGCTGTGTCTTGGAGACGACTTTAAATAGGCAATGCAACATAAACAATACAATTTCAATAACACATTTTATAACAGTAATATTTTTAACATATTTTCTTGCATTCATATGGACTATGGAACTAGATTGTGAAAGTTGTGATACTACTTTCTACACTCAAAAAATTGATTTGTTGAATTTACTTAAAAAAGCTGCGTCAAGTGGTTCCACGCAACAATATTAAGTAATTTGAGCAAATAACACTTTAGTTGTATGAACAAAATAAATTCAAGTAATGTTGACAAAACTTTTTTGAGTAAATCCAAACCATTCCGATTGTACCAGTAATTTTAAGTTAATTAAACTCAATTTTTATCCTTCTCAATGGTACTTTTTGTTGTCATACATAAATTATATACAGACTTACTGCATGTAAGTCAAAACACAATGAGCAAATCAGATGAGAGGCATCTCAGTACTGGCATTAGCACAGTTAAAGCTCATTGAATGATGCGATAGACATTAAGCCTGCGCATAAACCTCTCACAGCCTAAGCATATGTCTTCAAAACAATGGCAACCCTAAAACTAAAAAATACAACAAACTCTTTTAAACCTCAAAGATAAATGAACATTAAGCACAAACAAGTCTGTTTTCTTTACTGAAAAACACTTAAAATAACACTAAATTTCGAAATTTACTGCCAAAATGCAGTCTTACGCAAAGCATGCAGGGAACTGAAAATCCCCCTCAACCAGTCATGTTGAATTAACTTGTTTATATTAAGTAAACTCAACAATAGGTCCAATATTATAGGGTTTTGCGTTCTACTCAACAATGTTAAGTTGACCAGTCAAACACTTGTTAAGTAAAGCTGACAGATCTAAATTTTTTGTATAAATAACATTAGCATTCTTTATGTACTGTGAACAAGGATGGGTTAAGTAAAACTAACAGCAGCGACAGTTAATTTTTTTGAGTGTATGCTGTTTGGTCCTGATGTGTATAATATGGAATAATACAAAATAATATTAACTCATTAAATAATAAAATGTTATTGAATATGATTAATGTCATATATTATTTAAGGGTCCAGTGTAGGGTCCAATTTAGCAGCATCTAGCGGTGATGTTGTGAATTGCAACCAACAGCTCATTCCACCCCTCCCTTTCGAAGAAGCGGCTCTCACAGGACTAAGATGTCGACACGTTTTTGCTTCTTTGACATAGGGCTTGGCGATATATATCGGGATTCACACTAATTATACATGTCTAAATTGATTCTGAAACCGGTTCTGTGTTTCATGCACAGCTCTTCTGTGAACTACGGCTCTTTGATCAGTAGGAAGTACTACTCGATTTAAAATCACTACGAGATTGAGTCCTTTATAACGTGCATTTGAAAAAACAACACTCGTCAAACATCATCATTATAAATATACTTTATTATCATGAAAATACCTGAAAAGGTTTGAAGAACAGCGATAGAATATCACCATTGGCATTTCCGGGAACTGTGGCCGTTTCTCAATTCCAAGAAAGCAAAGAACGGACTTGTGTTCTTGTGGAGACCGGTCTTGCGAGGCAGCCTCGGAAGAACGAACTTGGATGGACGCGCCGCAGTGACTTCTGGGACTTCAAGCGGATTCCGTAAGCGCGCAAGGCTGTATAAGATGCATCCTTGATATCGAGAATCTCGTTTCAGAAGGCTGCGTCCTTGTGTCCTCTTGAGGTATCATCCTCTAAAGGATGCGGTATATGGAGGATCCTCAACTTAGAATTAAACAAGATGTCCTTCGTAGGACATACTGGCAGAAAAGGAAACAGGAAGTACCAAGCTTCTATGACAACACGTTGCACTCACACACCTGTCAAATTAATTAAAATGATTTCTACATGATTTTAAGAGGTAAAAAGTTGGTTACTTTCTACCCTAAACAATGCCAAGAGTTAAACAAATGTAGCATTTTTTGCCTTACTGTATTAAATGTTAAAAAATCACTAAACACTTGTAAACCTATTTCCTACACATGCCTGCTAAGATTAAGAATACGTGACAAAAATTGTAAACTGTTAACATTTAAACACCACATACGTATTTGACTGACTGTGCAGCTGCTGCCGTTTATTCAAATAACAGACGTTGGCGGACGCAAAGAATTGTGGGTTATCTCTAGCAACAAAGGATACACCTAATGTGTCCTCCGAATTCTCGTGAAAGTAGGTCACATTAGAAGGGTGCATACGTTGTGTCCTACCTGCTTTTATGAAACGAGACAGCCTCAATGATGTAGCAGGCTTCAAATGAGACCTCCGGAAGGACGCAGCCTTCCGAAACGAGACACAGCTTGTGTATGTGTAAATCGTTCTTTTTCTGTCCCATATTCAGAGTTTCTGCGCAAGAGCGCCCCCTGGCTTTCGGATCTTGAGCATAGGAATTGCACATTATATCGTCCCATAACGTATTTACGTAGAGATAACGTAGAGCAGTTTGTCTGTTTAGGGCTACTGTAGAAACAGCATGGCCAATTCCATGCAAGGGGACCCACAGTGTATGTAGATAGAAATAGCTCATTCTAGTGTTGTAGTCGAGACCAAGACAAGACCGAGACCAAGACAAGACTGAGACCAGAGGGTGTCGAGGCCAAGACAAGACCAAGACTTTGAGGGGCAGAGACCAAGACAAGACCAAGGCAGGCTAAGACCGAGTCGAGACCAAGACTAGCACTCCCAAAATTCAAAAGATCCACAAAACACTAAAAAGTCATAATAAAATAATAATAGAAGTAACTTGGGTGATTTATTGTGCAGAAACGATAATGATAAAACATGGAACATAAAACATCTTACACATACATTTATGCTGTTTTATGATGTTTATGTTCCATGTTTTATCACCCACCTACTGTAACATTAAAAATTTTGTGCAGGTAAAAATTCCAACAATACAATACAATATTTATTTGTAAAGCACATTTAAAACAACCAAGCTGACCAAAGTGCTGTACAGACTAAAATAAAACTAAGTAAAAAAAAAAAAATTTTAAAACAGCAGTAACAACAACATTTACCAATGATTAGGGGGTGTTAAAAGCTAGTGAAAACAAATATGTCTTTATGGAAGACTTGAAAACAGAAATGGAGGGGGCTAGTCTAATATGAGGAGGAAGACTGTTCCAGAGTTTTGGACCTACAGTTGCAAAAGATCGATCGCCTCATTTTTTTAAGTCTGGATCTAGGCACGGTGAGTAAACTAAGGTCACTGGATCTTAATGTTCTAGAAGGGTATAGGGACATAGGAGGTCTGTTAGTACTGAGGGGCCAAATTATTAAGGGCTTTGTACACAAATAACAACATTTTTAAATCGATTCTGTGCTTGATGAGTAGCCAGTGGAGTGCACATAAAACGTAACCGGCTCATATTTGCGGGACCCAGAAAGTAATCTAGCAGCTGCATTTTGCACTAGCTGTAGACGGGAGAGAGAGGACTGAGAAACACCATAATAGAGGGAGTTACAATAATCTAAGCGAGTCGTACAAAGGCATGTATCACTGTTTGAAAGTTACTCTGCGATAGAAAAGGTTTCACTTTAGCCAGCTGATGGAGATGGAAAAAGCATGATTTTACAACAGCACTGATCTGTTTATCAAATTTTAAGTTGTGGTCAAATAGAACACCCAAATTTCTAGCACATTGTGTTTCATATGGGGCCAAAGAGCCACAGACAACATCTAACTCACAGTTATCCTTAGTCCCAAATATAATTAATTCTGTTTTATTTTTGTTTAAACTTAGAAAGTTACTTGAGAGCCAAAGCTGAAGTTCTTCTAAACAGGCCAGCAGTGGTTTAATGCCATTTTTATCATTATGTTTTAAAGGAAAATAGACCTGAGTATCATCAGCATATAGATGAAAGGATACATTATATTTCCTAAAAATGGATGCCAAAGGTAGCATGTACAGGGTGAACAATACCGGTCCAAGGATAGATCCCTGTGGGACTCCACAATTAAAAGGTATACTAGAGGAGGTGTGATGTCCAATACGAACACTAAAACATCTGTCAACCAGATACGAGCGGAACCACTGTAAGACTGTGCCACAAAGGCCCACAGATGACTCAAAGCGTGCTAACAGGACATTACGGTCAACCAAATCGAAGGCAGCACTCAAGTCTAATAGAACTAAAGCCATAGATTTCCCAGAATCCGTTTCAGTAAGAATATCGCTTAAAACTCTTAAAAGGGCAGATTCAGTGCTGTGTAAAGCTTTGAAACTGGATTGAAACTATCACCTCGTGAATAGAGTTAGCAGCCAAATAAGATTGTAATTGGGTCAATACAGCTTTCTCAAGAATCTTTGAAATAAATGGTAGATTAGAGATAGGACGAAATTTGGAAAGAGAAGAAGGATCCAGATTTTTTTTTTTGAAGATATGGCGTCACCACTGCACATTTAAGACTGTTAGGGACGGAACCAGTAGACAAACTTTTATTAATAACCAATAACAGACCAGGACCGACTGTGTCCATTATTTGTCTAAGGAAATGAGGTGGAATAATGTCCTGAGGGCACGTAGTTGGTTTTAGATGGCCGACAATTTCATTACACGAGATCAGATCAATAGGCTCAAAGTCAGACCAGGTAGCAGAGCATAATGGAACATTATGCAAGACATAAACTGAATTAGACAGCTGGGATCGTAATGTGGTAATCTTCTTAACAAAAAACTTTCCAAAGTTATTGCAGAGAGAAGTAGAGGGTTCTAAAATAGGTTACACAGTGGGATTTAAAACAGAGTTAATAGTAGAAAACTTTGTTTGTGACAATTGTTTGTAATAAGATCGGATAGATATTTGCATTTTGCAGCCTTTGCGGCTTTCTGGAACATGTTATAGGATTTTTTCAAGGCTTCATAAGAAACCTGCAATCTGTCCTTTTTCCACTTACGTTCAGCATGTCTACAAGTCCGTCTCAGAGTACGTGTGGTTTCAGTTTGCCAGGGTACAGATATAGACTTATGATTTTTTTTAGGCTGCTGAAAATTCTTCACTAGAATGCTGAGTAAGAGAACGAGTCAAACGTGCCACCGATGGATTTCTGAGCATACGGCCCATGAGGGGGACTGTACAGAGAACTGGCATGTGGTCAGAAAAAGATGCACTACTAACTCCAATATTTGAAATAGAGAAACCATGAGTTAAAATCAAATCAAGGGTATGACCATGAATATGTGTTGGACCCGAAACCCATTGTGTAAAGTCAAACGACTCAATCAAATTAAAATATTCTGCAGAATGTGGTTTGGAAGCACAGCAAACATCAATGTTAAAATCACCCATCAACAGTATTTTTTCATGCCTAACAACAACTAAACATTAAAAAAAAGGTAAATACCCAAGATAAATTTAAGTCTGGGACCTTCAACAAAACAAAACATTCAGTGACTTAATTACATTGAACAAAATTATAAACGCAAAACTTTTGTTTTTGCCCCCATTTTTCATAAGCTGAACTCAAAGATCTAAGATTTTTTCTATGTACACAAAAGGCCTATTTCTCTCAAATATTGTTCACAAATCTGTCTAAATCTGTATTAGTGAGCACTTCTCCTTTAACGAGATAATCCATCCACAGGTGTGGCATATCAAGATGCTGATTAGACAGCATGATTATTGCACAGGTGTGCCTTAGGCTGGCCACAATAAAAGGCCACTCTAAAATGTGCAGTTTTACTGTACTGGGGGGTCTGAAAACCAGTCAGTATCTGGTGTGACCCTCACTCAGTGCAACACATCTCCTTCGTATAGAGTTGATCAGGTTGTTGATTGTGGCCTGTGGAATGTTGGTCCACTCCTTTTCAATGGCTGGGTTAGGGTTATGGCTCACCCACACAACGCCATAAACGCTGTCTGCCATCTGCCCTGTACAGTGAAAACCGGGATTCATCCGTTAAGAGAAAACCTCTCCAAAGTACCAGACGCCATCGAATGTGAGCATGCACGAACTGCATTCAGGTCGAGACCCAGATGAGGACGACGAGCATGCAGATGAGCTTCCCTGAGATGGTTTCTGACAGTTTGTGCAGAAATTCTTTGGTTATGCAAACCGATTGTTGCGGCAGCTGTCTGGGTGGCTGGTCTTAGACGATCTTGGAGGTGAAGATGCTGGATGTGGAGGTCCTGGGCTGGTGTGGTTACACGCGGTCTGCGGTTGTGAGGGCGGTTGGATGCCAAATTCTCTGAAACGCCAATGAACATTCAATTCACGGGCAACAGCTCTGGTGGACATTCCTGCAGTCAGCATGCCAATTGCACTCTCCCTCAAAACTTGCGACATCTGTGGCATTGTGCTGTGTGATAAAACTGCACATTTTAGAGTGGCATTTTATTGTAGCCAGCCTAAGGCACACCTGTGCAATAATCATGCTGTCTAATCAGCATCTTGATATGCCACACCTGTGAGGTGGATGGATTATCTCGGCAAAGGAGAAGTGCTCACTAACACAGATTTAGACAGATTTGTGAACAATATTTGAGAGAAATAGGCCTTTTGTGTACATAGAAAGTCTTAGATCTTTGAGTTCAGCTCATGAAAAATGGGGGAAAAAACAAAAGTGTTGTGTTTATAATTTCGTTCAGTGTAGTTTCATTGCTTTTTTATCTAATCAACAGTAAAATGGCTGTGTGTTGCTCAGAAATGCACATAACTTCAGATTTGTTCTAGATTTGTTTGGGACTAGCCAAAATAGAACAAAAACCTGTGTTTAATTGTGTCTAAAACTTAAGGCACTTATTAACTCAAGGTTTATCGAATAATTATACAAAATCAATATCACATCAGATGTTATAAATTAAAAAAACAAGATCTCATACAAGTACCTTTTTTGCAATCACATCTTGGATATTCTGGACCTTTGTGTGTATTCATTTTGTTGACAGATTTCTTAAAGACAATCCCCCATTCTTCTCTTACCAGCAGTAAGAGTAACAGAAGAATCAAATAAGGAACAAGTGGTGAATGCTTTTAAAGCCAGAAGTTTTACATCCAATCACATGAATTATGTTAACACATAATTCAGACAATGCACCAGCAATTTAGTGTAATTCCCACAGTTGTGGTCTTGACCGGTTTTGAAATAAAACCCCGAGACCACTAAGTCTGAGACCAAGACAAGACCAAGACCAAAGACAGTTGAGACCGAGACAAGACCAAGACCATCAAAAAATGGTCTTGAGACCGGTCTCGAGTACTACAACACTAGCTCCTTCTAAGATAATATAAACATACCGCTTTATTATGTAAGGTCTTTACACACCTCTTTAAGACAGTTATGTATATTAAGGCATCTTTACACAGGCGAGTTAAGGCGTCTCTGTGGAGGATTAAATGTCTGTGTAAAGACGCAATGCAGCATGAAAGCCGATCTAAGATATGTCGGCTCTGACCCTCCTCAGTATCAAAGGCGACTCTGATGCGGCTCAGGTTTAGTGTAAATGAAGGCGCATTAAAGCCACTCTGAACAACGTCATTGTCATGTCAGCAGAAAGCGAGAGAAGATGAAGATGAAGCCAAAAACACACAGCGACATTTGTTTTAGGCTAATAATAACAACGCAGATTTTTTAAATAATTCAAACATACATTTTTCGTTTCATTTCGTCATAAAATTATTTAATGAGTATTTTTGTTTGTGCTGTTTACTCAGGCAGGCTGTTGCACAGTTTGAATGCATGATGTAAATTTTGAGACTGTTTTCAGCCATTAAAATAGTTTAGATTAGTTTTAAATGGCAAATTACATTACATTTATTTAGAAAAATGTTTGCAGTATGATTGTTTGTGACTCAGGCGCAGAATGCAGATTTTTTTATTTGAACTCATGACATGAATTGTTTAAATTCCTCCTTTAGCTCCTCTCCTTCGTAAGGAAAAAACCTTACGATACGCGTTACACGATCACATGCAGACCTGTGTTACCACGTCTCAAACTGCTTCAATATTAGGTTTGTCGGACATTATGCAGTGCTGCGCAGTACCGCAGGAGTTATTTGAATAGCTCTCGTGTTACTTAAAGGCAGGGTAGGTGATCCTGTCCAGAAACATTTTTTGTCATGTTGGTTGGAAATCTCTTTACTTCCTGATAGCAATCAAGAAATGCCGGACAATCAGAAACAATCAAACTTTCCTGCGGAACCGACAACAAGTAAATCTACAAAACGAAAGTCAGTTTTTGAAAAGGGAGTGTCGAAAAAACATCTGGATCATGAAAGAGGAAAAACTCGAATTAACATCGATTCATCTTATACACGATGGAGACAGCTCCGGCAGGCAAAGGGTCTGAAAGACGATTTCATGGTTGCTCTCTTTCTTTTGAAAATGTATGTACGTGCTTCAAGAAGAATTTAATGGATTTAGTTTGTAATTCTTACGTGGATTTACGAAATACATTCATGTGTTTGGAGGAGGCGTGGCTTTGGACGGCAAATCGCATAGATGGTGGGATTATAATTTCAGTGCTAGCAGGCTAAAGTTAGCACCTTTCCAAATCAACTACCCCACCTTTAAGCGGATGGGTCTGCGTAACACGTGCATGAAGTCGAACACATTGTAAATCACAAACTTAACATTACTCTATATTGTGATGAGAGAGTGTGTGCTTTTCTTACCGTTTACGTCAAAACAGTCGCATCATAATAATGTAAGTGTGCTTTGGTCCAGATCATAAAGTGCGGACAGTAGGAGTGGGGACATTAGCGCTTGTGCACAGATTCCCGGCCCTAGGAGCGTAAATTATTTGGATCTCGTCGGGCTAGGATTGAAATGCAGGATTTTGTCTTATATTTCCTAACGCATCTCATTGAGGACAATATGTCATACACGACAATGATGTGGTGACATTTGCTGTAACACCGGAGTGGAAATTCATTTAAAATGTTGCAATTATAGCCTAATATTGCTTTTATCCTAAAAGTTGGCCTATGCATTGTTATTATTAGTGTCAGTATTTTTTTTTTAGTTTATATCGTTTAATTTAAGACATTATTTTATTAGCTTATTGTTAGAACTGTTCTTTTGTGGTTATGTTCAGCATTATTTTGCGCAATTTTAATTCCTGTGTAAATGCATTTATACAGCTTTAGAGCCGCATTAACGGTCTGTGTAAATACACATTTTCGTGGTTTTATTCCGCTTCAAATTCGGTTTCTGTGACGCCTTTATATTGCATTTCTGTCAATAGATCCTCCAGAAAATTACACACTGGTTCTTTATGCTATTATATTTTTCAATAATAGTCGTTAGTATTTGTTAGGTTTGTTAGGAAAACGTCCATAGATGTCTGCTTATGGGTCTGACGTCTATGGTATGACAAACGTGTGTGTGTGCATTTAATATGCGTTTAAACATTTTCTCTGACGCAGCTGTTGCTCTGCAGACTTTTGGACAGAGAGTGATGGAACAGAATATTAAAATAAGACCTCGCCTGGATCACAGCGTCTCTGAATATCTGTCTCTGCATCTCTTGCCGGAGAATCATCCTGTGCTTAATTATCTCTCTGTGTAAGTTTATTCATTCTAATGATCGTGGGCTGTTTTTGTAGGAGGATTTTTCAGATGAAGGTTTTTTCTTTGTTTTAGCTCATCTGTAGCACTTTTCTTTTTCAGAAACCCACGCTCATACGCAATATGCATGTATTTATGCTGTGGTTACTGAGGAGAATACATTTGTGCTTGTCGTAAAGTAGGATTTTAATGAGACAGTTATATAGTGGAGAGGCCAAACTTGAATCTCTATCATCCATATGGCCATCCTGGCCAAACATGCAAACCATGGCTACAACAAAGTAATCTTTTCCTATTCATCCTGTTGTTAATATTACCTGAACTTGTCACCGGTATAGATATGCTTTTTTAAACTTTTTTATTTAAACTTCAAAAGTTGAGCTAAACTTATAATTATAGCCTAATATAGCCTAATTCAAAAGTTGATCTAAACTTATATTATATAGAAATAAATGATGCAAGATTGACTCAAACTAACATGAGCACAACGCCTCAATGTGTTAGATGTACTGACTACCTTGCCAAGCCTCTGACGTCACTTCTTATTGTATGCATTAATACCATCAAATAAAAGTCCAAATACTTTTTTTATGCAGGGTATATGCGTAGTATCTACTGTATAGCTTTACCCACCTGAATGTCTGTCCAGTCCTCCAAACGTACAAATCTGTCCGATATTCTGCACCCAACTGTTCATCTCCTCGGCTGTTTTAGCCAGCAGGTAAAAGATGCGTGTGGCGGTTTTGACCACAAATAAGTGCTGATTCTGATACTGACGTTTTGTGGGCCGCACCTCTGCCTCAATGGTTACCTCACATTCTTGAAGGTCAATGATTCTGATAGGTTTACGGGAGCTCTTGCTGCGGTAGTATTCCAAAACATCAGGATCCCCGCTCATCCGACCCCTCCGCAGAACAAACCATCGCTTTCGCCATGACTGAGAGAGATGAGAAGATAATTAGATTAACATTGTGGCTCTGGTGAGGCAAACACATTCACACAAATGAGTAATAAAGTTAAAATGTCTCCTTTGATCTTATTTTCAATATAACTGAATGCACTCTTTCTGTGTCTTAATGACCTTCATCTCTTTTATCATCCACACAGAAACATTAAAGTTCATTCTTTTTGATGCTTGAGACGCACGATTACTTAACTATACTCTCTTGTATTGAAAAGATACAATCTTGAAAAAAATCCAGTGTGTTCCATAGTATAAAAAGTAAAGTAAAATTTGAGGAAAATGCTCACTCAACTATCCCTTCAAAGGTAGATGGTAAAGGGTTTTGATCAAGGACCTGATAGAGGTTAGCGACCTCTCCCAAGCCCACTGGGACCTCTCTAGCAAGTTTTAGGTTCAGGCCAGCTTTTTATGTATAACTTTTAGAGTTTACATCAGTCCTTGGGTTTGTAATAAATGTAATATACTGTAACAAATATGTGACCCTGGACAACAAAACCAGTCTTATGGGTCAATTTTTCGAAATTGAGATTTTTACATAATCTGAAAGCTGAATAAATAAGCTTTCTATAGATATATGAGTTGTTAGAATAGGACAATATCTGGCTGAGATACAACCGTTTAAAACTCAGCGCAAAACAATCAAAATATTGAGAAAATTGCCTTTGAAGTTGTTAATCAGGGGCACTGTGGCAGACCATCCACTCACAAAAATAAAGTTTTTATATATTTAAGGTAGGAAATTTACAAAATATCTTCATGGAACATGATCTTTACTTAATATCCTAATGATTTTTGGCATAAAAGAAAAATCAATAATTTTGACCCACACAATGTATTTTTGTCTTTTACTAAAAATGTTCCCGTGCTACTTAAGACTGGTTTTGTGATCCAGGGTCACATATGTGGTATTAATGTGAACAAACCATCAATCAAATCACAATAAAAGTACAGTATATGAAGTATATTAAAGCAAGCCCGTGAGTACTGGAGGAAATATAAGAGTTAGCAATTTTGGCTCATTTACGACTCCATTACAGACATTAGAAAACTCAATATAACCCAATACCAATATAACTGCATATAATGTGAGCGCTTCAACTGTCTTCTAAGGCAAATGAATGCCAAGCATAATATATTTCATTTAAACTAGGGCTGTCAAATAATTAATCGCATCCAGAATAAAAGGTTGTGTGTTTACATAATATATGTCTGCGTACTTTAACATATGCATGTACAGCATGTGTTTATAAATACAAATGAATATGCACAGTACACAGACATACAGTATATTATGTATATGTAAACACAAACTTTTATTCTGGATGCGAATAATCGTTTAACAGCCTTAGTTTAAACCAAATAACTCCAATTTAAACCTGAAAAGCATACTGAGACCTACAGTCTAAAACAACACAGAAAAGATTAATCTCTCACAGCATAAACTGGTCACACATACTGTGTAGTTACCAAAAGTCAATAATCAACACTGAGTAAGTACAAATGCTCTGGCTTCATACGTGACTAAATTCCAGTTTTGGCAGTGTAATCTTCTGCCAAATCATGGTTATTAGTTGCATTAGGGTTGTTATATTATTAAGAGGTCATTATGTCATCATGAAGTAATTAAGTTTATATGAGTTTATGCTCTAAATACATTACTTTTCGGTGATTAGGTCATTATTTGATTTTTATATATTATATATTATTTTCCCTGCACTTGTAAGTGCAAACTGTACTTGCCTCAGGTATTTGTAAAGAATTATGCATGAATTCTCTTAAGCATGTGACTCTGCATTTTCACATATTACAGAAACTACAGGCCAGTCCCGGGCTAATTCAGTTTCTCTTTTCCAAATAAGAACCACTTTATTTAAAACTGCAGGGTGTGCATCAAAACATGCATGCCTGACGACAATAAAGTAAATAGTGCAAATACAATAAATTTCAGATGACAGGAACAGTACAGTGCAAGACAAACATACAAAGTACACAGGCTACAAAACTAAAATACGGTATACAATATAAACAAAGCATATCTAGTTGAATAAAGATTCAGCATAACCTTGTCCTTAAACATGTACGCATGCCTTAAACATGACAGCTTCCATTATATGTTCTAGAAGCATCAGCAGCTTGTGTCTTCTGTTTTGCTTCTGTCTTTGACATAATTCGAGTACTCTCTTGTTTCAAGCCATGAACTGATTAAAACACCAGCAGCAAAGTATGATTAAGGTTTCGAACTCTCTTGAGTGTTCTTGGTGTTATTAATTGTTGTTTTGTTTTTATTGTGGCAACATTGAATAAAAGGCCACGCTGTCCCACTTGTATCATCAGGCACGCTCTTTTCTTAAGGTCGATTTAACAGATGACACAAATGAGCTCAACAAATGCATTGTGGGTAAAAAGCCACAGAGACGCACAATTTCTGTCCCTCTGGCATCACGAGCCAAACATCTTCCTCTTCTTGGAGATTTAGACCAAGTGCTGAGACATGAGTCCTGACAGCCAGATCATACAAGATGAGACCTGAAACTTCTCTGTTTACTTAGCAGTCATTTAGAAGATGATTTTTTATTCCTAAGTACACAACATCCATAAAGCAACTGGGGTTTAATGTCTTGATCAAATTCACTTTCTGCATCCATCTATATAGTGAAAACAAAACAAAGAGCTAAAATCTTAAAACGTTTGCCTTGTGCAAATTTGTATATAATATTTTAGCTAATTTGTTAATTCTTGCAACTACAAATAAGAGTGTAATACTCTTAGGTATGTTTAAACATTAAACTTTTTAATCCATTCCACAGACCTCCACATTCTCCCCAAGACATGCAAAATACTTCTCTACAACTGTGGGCCTAATATATATGTGTATATACACTCACCTAAAGGATTATTAGGAACACCTGTTCAATTTCTCATTAATGCAATTATCTAATCAACCAATCACATGGCAGTTGCTTCAATGCATTTAGGGGTGTGGTCCTGGTCAAGACAATCTCCTGAACTCCAAACTGAATGTCAGAATGGGAAAGAAAGGTGATTTAAGCAATTTTGAGCGTGGCATGGTTGTTGGTGCCAGACGGGCCGGTCTGAGTATTTCACAATCTGCTCAGTTACTGGGATTTTCACGCACAACCATTTCTAGGGTTTACAAAGAATGGTGTGAAAAGGGAAAAACATCCAGTATGCGGCAGTCCTGTGGGCGAAAATGCCTTGTTGATGCTAGAGGTCAGAGGAGAATGGGCCGACTGATTCAAGCTGATAGAAGAGCAACTTTGACTGAAATAACCACTCGTTACAACCGAGGTATGCAGCAAAGCATTTGTGAAGCCACAACACGCACAACCTTGAGGCAGATGGGCTACAACAGCAGAAGACCCCACCGGGTACCACTCATCTCCACTACAAATAGGAAAAAGAGGCTACAATTTGCACGAGCTCACCAAAATTGGACAGTTGAAGACTGGAAAAATGTTGCCTGGTCTGATGAGTCTCGATTTCTGTTGAGACATTCAAATGGTAGAGTCAGAATTTGGCGTAAACAGAATGAGAACATGGATCCATCATGCCTTGTTACCACTGTGCAGGCTGGTGGTGGTGGTGTAATGGTGTGGGGGATGTTTTCTTGGCACACTTTAGGCCCCTTAGTGCCAATTGGGCATCGTTTAAATGCCACGGCCTACCTGAGCATTGTTTCTGACCATGTCCATCCCTTTATGACCACCATGTACCCATCCTCTAATGGCTACTTCCAGCAGGATAATGCACCATGTCACAAAGCTCGAATCATTTCAAATTGGTTTCTTGAACATGACAATGAGTTCACTGTACTAGAATGGCCCCCACAGTCACCAGATCTCAACCCGATAGAACATCTTTGGGATGTGGTGGAACGGGAGCTTCGTGCCCTGGATGTGCATCCCACAAATCTCCATCAACTGCAAGATGCTATCCTATCAATATGGGCCAACATTTCTAAAGAATGCTTTCAGCACCTTGTTGAATCAATGCCACGTAGAATTAAGGCAGTTCTGAAGGCGAAAGGGGGTCAAACACCGTATTAGTATGGTGTTCCTAATAATCCTTTAGGTGAGTGTATACTCAACTTTATTTGAGTTTACTTTATATACTTTATATACTGTATGTGTGTGATGTGTTAAATGGCATTTACGATCTCAAGTTACCTAAAATGTTAGCAAGCTTTACAAAATTATATTTATTATAATACTTTTTGTGTGTTCCTACACCATAATATTTGTGACCCTCTCCATTTCTAGTTGCTTTGTCCCAGAATAAACGTAAAAAGCACTCTGTTTTTAATAATGTAAGCAAAAGTAAGGGAGCTTTTTAAGGCAGAAACTTTCCTGTGGCTCAGTGGTTAGAGCATGGCGCTAGCAATGCCAAGGTCATGGGTTCGGTCCTAGGGGATTGCATGTAGTCAGAAACAAAAGTATAATACAATGCAATGTAAGTCGCTTTGGATAAAAGCGTCTGCCAAATGCGTAAATGTAAATTTAGAATTGAATGGCAATTCAAATTAATGGCAGTTAAGAAGAATTTTATTCTTAAAGTCCGGGTAAAGAGAATTCTGAGAATTGTTTCTAAACACATTATAGATGTTAGAAATGAAACACATTACAAAGACTCAGAAGTATGTACTACTGAACTGTGGAGTTAAACCGTTAAACAGTTTTTCACCAATTCTCTTTTCAGGATTTTTTTGGGCGGGGCTAAAACGGGGATCGATGAGGCAATGGAGTGTCCGAGCATGCATGGCCCCTGCCCTATCACTAGAGCACCTAGCATCAGGTGTCTGCTCAATCACGAGCTCAGGGTTGTAAGCTTTTC
The DNA here is from genome assembly GCF_024868665.1 of Triplophysa rosa. Classification (NCBI taxonomy): domain Eukaryota; kingdom Metazoa; phylum Chordata; class Actinopteri; order Cypriniformes; family Nemacheilidae; genus Triplophysa; species Triplophysa rosa. The sequence continues at coordinate 28,250,682 of NC_079891.1, forward strand.
GCACACGCTTTCAGGCTCTCACTCTGCCCAACTAAACAAATCTCACGCCAAACAGACAATCCACCTGGCTGGTTCGCTATCAGCAATTTCAGCATCTACCTTATCAGCTCAAGAGAGAACCACTACAAATAGACAAAGCTGTCTGTGTTCACACTTGACTTCTCTTTGGAAGCTCCTAGCATCTGTTTTAATTATAATCCTATGGAGTAAACCGTGTTTTCAAAAAAAGTCCTGAGCGTTTTTTAAAACGCCAGCGTCTTCTTCTTCTGCAGCTCAGAGCTATTTTGAGGTTGGAATAAAGTTAAAATTTTCTGAAAAAACATCCTGTCAAGCAACTTTTTCACAGCTAACCAATGACGGAGACCTGTCGTTTCCATAACAACATGCGAGGAACGTGATTGGTCGAGAAGGCTCAAGCTCGAAAAAATAAAATGGCGGCCGAAACGCCCGTTGGAGCATTGTTTTGTATAAATTTACATTTCATTTTCACTTTCAATAACTTTTGATTGCATTTCTAGTGAGAAATTAGTATTGTAGTTTTTAAATATGTGATTGGGTATAGCAAAGACGCTCTGAAGCCTGTCTCTCTAAGCCAGTGGTTCTCAAACATTTTTGTTGTAAGGCCCCCTTTGTGTAGAGTGCATTGCTTTGCGGTCCCCCAAATAAAGACTTATAATCTTAAACTTAAAATTTTAATTAAACCAAGAAAATATTCAGTTAAACAATGCTAAAACATCAATTCTTTTGGTTGGTGGCGTTGTTTTTCTGATGTTTGATTGCACAAAATGTATGATAGATATCTATATTTCTAAAATGCCACAAAATCTGTGGCCCCCAGTTTGAGAAGCACTGCTCTAAGCTGCCTCCGTGCACAAATGCTATCTTTGAACATTGCCGGCTGCTATTTGTAACACAATGCGCTCTGGGTTCGGGCTAATCTCCCTATTCTCCCCGGACATGGGGAAAGTACCCCATGTTCGGAAGAAACTGCCGGGCTCGGAGCCCTCTCTCCGGACAGCATGCCAAATACGCATACCTTTTAACCTGCTCATGAATTGTCTATGAATATCGCGCGCATTGACTCGCGCGTGTTTGAATTCAAATCCTCCCATAAAACGTATTCACATAATTCACATATAGCCTACTGGGCTGGGGACTTCCTACTGGAAGCGATTCGAGTGGGCGTGTCCGCTGTTGGCGCTGAAGCCACGCCCACTCGAATCGCTTCCAGTAGGAAGTCCCCAGACCAGCACAGCGTTTGAGAGCAGAGTCCTGCTTATTTTTCCAAGATTTTGATAACTTATTTTATTTACTTGGATGTTTTTTTCTCCATTCAAATTTGGCTGGGTGGTTAATAACACACTTTTCTGTTGTGTGACAACTCAGAACACATATTTCAATGTCACTTTACTCTGACTTTAAGAACGTTTTGTGAATCCAGCCCCTGGTTCCTACATAGAAAGGAACTGCATGAACTATTGTCTTTGATATACTCATATTTTTATATACCAGCACACATAGTATATAAAAATATGAGTATATCAAAGACAATAGTTCATGCAGTTCCTTTCTATGTAGGTAGGAACCACGGGCTGGATTCACAAAACGTTCTTAAAGTCAGAGTAAAGTGACATTGAAATATGGATTGCACTATAGAAGTAAAATTTACAGTAAACGGGCGGAAAAATGACCAGAAAAACGTCCTAAAAATGTCATCTCACCTCATTAATGGCACAATTTCAGAGAAACACTGTAGACGCAAACACGCCTTCCTTTATTGCTCCGCCCTCAAAACAACAAACACTTTCTTACTCTCTCTCCCTGTTGCTGATTGGCTACGAGAGTGTTTTGGTGTTGTGTGGATCGGATCCACTTTGTTTTTTCTCCCATTTACACCACCAGGACTAAGATATATTTACATTTACATGTATGCATTTGGCAGACGCTTTTATCCAAAGCGACTTACATTGCATTGTATTATACATTTGTTTCTGACTATAAAAATGCAATATATGCTAAAATGCTATATATGCAAGAATGCGCTTTAATATTGTAGTCGTCCAGATACTGGAGAGAGAGAGCGCATGCGCGCTAAAACTATCTTTTACTCTGTGATAAATAAATTTACGGTTAATCCGTGGGTCACATGCATTCTGAACCGTAGCGCACGATCCGTACGGATCACGGATCAACCTTGATCCGTTTCACCACTAAGGACAAAGGTGCAACACATTTTCTTTTAACACACATCAAGCATCTGTTGGTCATCTATCAAATATTCATAAAATATTTTTTTGTTTTTTATTTTTTTAACAGAAATCCTTTATACCTTTAATGTAGAAATAAGTAGAAATGAGGAAAACATCTTTGTTTTAGCGGCTTTGCCATTATAAAGCATAAACTAGATTCAGATTATAACCTTAATAATATTTAATCTATTGAGGATTCAAACAAAATGAGACAACAAAAGCATTTACATAATCTGTATGACAAACTTGTTATTTAAGGGCACAAACCAACAGATGCTGATTTCAACATGTAATTAACATGTTTACCCATCCTGTATCTGAACTGTTTTTCTGCAGAATTTGTCATTGTGACCACCGCGCATTGTTCCGAGCATGCTCAGAGCTGCAGGGTCAACGTTTGACCTTGATTTACCTCTGTCACAAACAAAGACCTTCTCTCTATTCTTTCTTCTCAAATGGTTACATTTTCTTCCCCTTATGCATGTATGTGTGAGCGTTCTGGTCAAAGAGAGGAACTGGGGCTGTTTTCCCAGAACTCTTCACAGAAGGGAAGTCTGAAACAGGCTTAAAGTTTGTCTGCGACAAAGAAGCATACAGACGTTCTGTTTATATGAACGTGTTTATATGCTTATATGCAAACTGTGTTCTAGTTCTGTCTATTCGGTTCTGGTTAGTTCCTCTTAGAGGGTGATCCAGGGTGAAAAGTGAACTGCGCTCAGTGCGCTGTATATGTAAATCTAAACTAAAGATCAACAATGTGCTTCCCTATTTGAACAACAACAGAGAGAGAGAGAGAGAGAGAGAGAGAGAGAGAGAGAGAGAGAGAGAGAGAGAGAGAGAGAGAGAGAGAGAGAGAGAGAGACGAGAGAGAGAGAGAGAGAGAGAGAGAGAGAGAGAGAGAGAGAGAGAGAGAGAGAGAGAGAAAACGCATGTAAATGTTTGTTCTTCGTGCAATGCATTTCCCCGTACTACTTTAAACACACATACAGTATATGCACACAGACACTGCATGCCGATCTACTGCACTTAGCCTCCAGACACACTTGTTTACACATGTGCATTGACTTGTCAGTCACCCAGTTACAACTCCTAATAGCACTCGTTCCATTTTTGCATGTGTGGTCTCTGATAGCGCAAGCCATTTCTGAATGCAGGGTCACTCTCAACTGCCTGTACTTCCCATGTTTTGCAACACACCCAAATTTCACAGAAAAGCAGACCGAGAGAGAGAAAAGGGGGGTGGGAGAGAACATGTTTGTGGTGTCAGGCTGACACTTTAAAACACACATCTTATGACTGGTGGTCCTCCCTGCCCTCCTGCCTCTCAACCAAACAACTAAGACGTCTGCTTTATGCAGAAATGTAATGTGAAATGTAAAGAGTGCATCAAGCTGCAGGAAGCAGTGTTTTTCAGAATATAAAGCAACAACTTAACATTCATTTGTACTTGGAGAAAGTTATTTGCCAACTATCTCCAACTATATCTAAAGTCTCTGCCCTCTATCTGCCCCTCTCTTGCTCTAATATAATGTATTTTAAAAATATAATACACTATAATAGTATAATATAATATATGTTTGATATAAAAATTCAAAGAGATTTAAAGACCAAAAAGGACTTATAGTATTTGGTCAGATACAGACAACAACATTACATTTAAGCATTTGGCAGACGCTTTTATCCAGTGACTTACATCGCATGATACTATACATCTGTTTCTGATGATGTGCAATCCCTGGGATCGAACCCATGACCTTGGTGTTGCTAGCGCCATGGTCTAACCACTGAGCTACAGGAAAACAACACAGGTTTGAACACAGTTTAAGCCACAAACAAAACAGAAATGCTGAACCACACAAAAATGTGCAATGAGTGTACAGCCGTGGCCAAAGGTTTTGGCAGTGATATAAATGCTGTGTTTTGCAAAGTTTCTGCTTAAACTGTTGTGGTGTTAATTCACATTGTTTAAAGATTATTATGCAGAGTGATCAGATGCATTTAACAAATAAAAAATAAAGAACCTGTGGTCAATCCTCAAAAAGCGAGTGGATAAGCAGAAGCCCACAAATTGTGATGATCTCAGAGCACTAATAAGGCAAGAAATGTTCGCCATCAGTCAGGATTTGGCCCAAAATCTAATATACAGCATGCCAGAGAGAATTGCAGAGGTTGCAAAAATGATGTTTTTGCCAATAAACGCCTTTTAAACTTAAGATTTGCTAACTTAAGATATCCAGTATACCATAGAAACATGTGGCAAAATAAGTAGTTTTTCAAAAAACTTTGCAAAACACAAAATGTATGTCACTGCCAATACTTTTGGCCACAACCGTACAGTGGTATATCACAGGACAAAGTATGTGCTCATATTTCTGCAACTGACAATAACAAAAAGACTGCCATTACAAAGCACAAACCTCTTATACATAAACAATATAATTCTCAAAACATACAAAGATACTTTTACTATTACAGAGTAACACTTGGAGGGAGATGTACAAGCAACATAGCAAGAGTAAATTGCACTGTCACAAAGCACAGCATTGAATCTGACACAGGCAGGAGGGCATGCAAAACAGCCCAGCCACGTGCAAGGCGGCAAACAAATGCTGCACAAACACAGCTGAGCACTAACATGTAAAGCATCACATCACAAAAATCTAAAGTCCACAGAAATTAAAATACAGCCAGGCACAGCCTTAAGCACATTATGGTTAAACAGTCTTAAACAATGACAGGCCAGCGCACAGAACAAGAGTGTAAACAATACAGCACACAAATTCAGACAATGCACACAGTTCAGTATGCAGATGTAGCGTTTAAATCCTGCAGACCGCAAAAACACAGCACAGAGATACACGGGAACCCTGTGTTAGAAACCACACCGATTCTCCAGCACTGAATGAAATGACAGCGTATCATATACTGCAGTACCTGCTTCTAATGCTGAATACATCACACACACACAGAAAGAAAGAGAGAGAGAGAGAGAGAGAGAGAGAGAGAGAGAGGGGGCTTTTACTCACAAATCTTTTTAGCTTCTTCTCCGGGGGGGATTTTATGAGCCATCCTGTGCACACTACATCGCCTTCGCTCATAGCTGCTGCGTCTGTGTGTGTCAGACTGAGAGGAAAGCACTGAGAATCCTGTGTCCAACCCCCCCCCCACACACACGCACACGCACACGCACACACACACAATCACAGAGAGGAGGAACTCACAGCATCGATCAGGCACAGAGAGAGAGCGAGAGAGAAAAAGAGAGATGTGAACGCACGTTTTGTATTTGTTTGTAATTTTAGAGAGAACATGTATGTACAAGTGAAGCTTCTGTGAATGTGTGTGTGCGCGCGCGTATTCTGGGTGGAGGGAGAAAAGATGTTCCTCCCTTCTGTATCTCGTAACAAACCAGCACATGACCTTGTGTGCGTGTGCGTTTCTATGTTTGTGCGTAAACACCCAAGGTCAATTTAGAAATTGCTGTGAGGGGAATTTTAACTGGTTTACTAGGCCATCTGTCGCTGGAGCCTCAAAGAGAAAGAGAAAGTGAGAGAGAAAGAGACTGAGATTCAGAATGTCGAAGTATTTTTCAAAGTATTTTCCATAATAGTACGTCTTGTTCTGTTGATTTTTATTGGCTATTGCTTACTGTCCCACAGACAGGCAAATGAAGCTGGGTTGAATTTGAGAGAGAAAAATAAAAATGGTAATTTCATGTTTGTTCATTTTAACATCACTTTGTACGTCACCACAATTTGTCCTACAAATATTTTTCACGTCTCAAACATTATCTCAGAAATAGCAGGTTGTGCTGCAGTAAGAAATTCGGTGGTGTTTGGGCGCCATCTAGCGTCTTTTTCCGAAAAAAGGACACATGCTTTGAGTGTTTACACCCAAAATTCTGTAGAAGCCAAAATATTGCTCTCGCAGCATTTCGTTTATTCGTTATTAAAAAGCCGTCGTTAATAAAATGATGTAATAGTAGCGCATTTGATACTTCGGCATGCTTATCAGGGCGTTGTATTAATTATAAGACAGTTCGATTGTAGATCTTATGCAATGTTTTGACAGTTTATTTTAAAGCTTTTGGGTGCTGTACTATCGCGAGATTTGATGCGACGGCCAAACATGAGCAACTGACCACTCTAGTATCGCGAGATCTACTATGAAGCTCTAGAAGGGGCGTGTGTGCGCGCGCCGTGAACGTACGGTCCTGTCATGACGCATACGCCAAATTTATGCTTTATAACTTACTGTCTGGTCACCAATAACTCATGAAAAGCTTCGTACATTGACCAGCATGTCCGACGAAGAGCTACCGTCTACTTCTCGGGAGGTGCACGCGGAGAAAGAGGAGGTAAAGAGAGCCAGACAGAAGTGTACTGTACATATTCTGTTTGCAGACGGACGTGAAAAACAGGACGCAGAAGTTTGTAGTTTATCTGCGTTTGGAGGCAACGGAACATGGCGGGAAGGCTGTTCACTTCACATCTGTACAGCTTTATGTAGATGTTTATTACTTGCGTTGCATGGACAGTTGTTTATTTAGGTGGAGGTTGGCATTTGCATGCGTTATATCTGCGGCTGGCGCAAAGTTGCTACGTTTTTTTACAAGCGTACGAAGGAACGCATGCAAACCTGTTACACAACATAAACAACCTGCAGGCACGACGATAATAAATCTCACATGCTCACCATTAATGTGACCTGAAATGTCATGTTAGTTTAATTTGAGCCCAGATTATCCTGTGTGGTTTTGAAAAGTTAAATTTGTCATGTAAACTGTGGTTTTGTTTTTTTGTGTTCAAGACTGGGGTCCAACTACTGTATTAAAGATTTTTTTATTTGTCAAAGATTTTTTTTGACGCTATATAACTATTGTGTTCATTTATACTAATTTATGCTAATTTAAAAGCATGTGATTTGTGTAGCATCTAACCATAACCCTTACAAAACGAAACCATGGGAACCTCAATGTGCCAAACACCAAGTATTCTTATTTGTTACAAGAATAAAACTAAAAAAGGGGGTGTTTAATTTTTGGCACACTCACCCTATTCATCATTACTAGGCCGTCTATTTTCCATATTGTTGAATAGTATTCCAATTATTTAACAACACATGGGAATGGAAGCATGCAAATTGTGCACTGGCCATAAACAAAAGCATTCGATCAGCTTTATGAGGTGCATCCTGGGATATTTTTTAAAACATGAATGGACAGAGTAGAATTTCATGCATGCTGGTCGCTGCCTTCTTGACTAATTTACCTTTTCTAGTTGGTTTAAAGGGATAGTTTACCCAAAAGTGAACATTTTGTCATCATTTACCCACCCTCAAGTTGTTACAAGCCTGTTTAAGTTTTGTTGTTCTGCTGAACACAAGAAAGGATATTTGGAAGAATGTTTGTAACCAAACAGTTCTGGGGCACTGTTGACTACTATAGTAGGAAAAAATCTACTATGGCAGTCAATGGTGCCCCAGAGCTGTTTAATCTCCCACATTCTTTAAAATAGCTTCTTTTGTGTTATACATAACAAGGACATTTATACAGGTTTGTAACAACTTGATGGTGAGTAAATCATGACAAAATTTCGTTTTTTTAGGTGAACTATTCTTTTAACTAATCCATTACAGAAATCTTCATATAAGTATTGACTGTCTGGTACTGTATATTTACAAGGTTTGTGTTCATGTGTTTGTGTTTACATCTTGTGTGTTTTTCTAGGAGGACCCGCCATTCCTCCTAGGCCCCCCTCCTAAAGCTGCGGTGAAGGAGAGCCTGGTGGACCCAGAGTATGAGGAAAAAAGAGTGAGTGTAGACATTTTGGTATATGCCGAATATGTAATGTACTTATTAAAGGAAAGATCATATAACAATGCATATAATACATTATATGTACATAAACATGTTATCTTATGAACAATTCTACACAGAGGCTTCTGTGCACATTTTTGAGGGATGACACAGACAGGAGTAGAAGGACCACGTTTTGGAATAGGGTACCTCAGACAAACTGAAATTTGCTTCTGAGATCAAATGGTGTATAATGTACAGATAAATCAAATGCTACATGAATATTTCCATAATAGATTTTCCCCAGCGTCTATTTCTCCAAACAGCTTTTAGTATACTAAACCGAGAAATACTATACTAAAGTGTGGAATTATTATTAGTAATTTACTCTCTTTCTCCTGTCTGAAGAAAACGGACCGTGCAAACCGGTTCGAGTTCCTGTTGAAGCAGACAGAACTATTCGCCCATTTCATTCAGCCCGCCAGTCAGAAGTCCCCCACCTCGCCCCTGAAGGTGAAAGTAGGGAGACCACGAATCAAACAGGATGAGAAACAGAACCTCTTGTCTGTTGCAGAGTAAGTCACACACATACAAATGCATGCTCACACTTAAGATGCATAAGGTTAGCGATTAGTCCCCAAGCTGTCGATCAGACATTGGTCGTCATGGTGATTTGGTTTGATTCATTTGCGCCCGGTGGTCATGTGTTTCAGTAACCGCCATCGTCGGACGGAGCAGGAGGAAGATGAGGAACTGTTATCTGAGAGCAGGAGGGCCTCTAACGTTCTTGTTCGATTTGAGGAGTCCCCTTCATGTATGAATCAATGTTTATTGATATCATGAACAGTGTGATTTCATGTGTTATACAGTGATTTCTTTAGGGTCTTGGACCATTTAAACACATTTATTTTGAATCATACATCATGAAGTTGGTTGTTTAAATGTGTGAATTGTGTCATTTCTGCACCACTAGGGGCATCAATCAGTTTTACAAGAGTGATGTTTATTTCCAAATATGAGGAAGTTCACAAATGCCATGCATTATTATTCATTTATCTTAATAAAATGTATATTATTATAATTCAGTTATGAAAGGCCATGAGCAATAACGAGATATTAATGATTCACCGTTATATTTTTATTCATTGATAGATGTTAAGAACGGAACGTTGAGAGATTATCAGATCAGAGGTTTGAACTGGATGATTTCTCTATATGAGAACGGCATCAATGGCATCCTGGCTGATGAGATGGTAACGTCACTTATTATTGCTTTACTTCACAAAGTCATGTGTGTATGGAGTCAACAATGAAAACACATCACTACCAGTGCTCCATTTATGCTGTCAAGTCAGACTGAGCGAGCAGATAACAACCGAGACAACATGAGGGGGGAAAGAGCAAGGGTCTCAATACACATTTTATCTTCGTATGTTTGGAAAAATAGCATGATGCAGACACAAAATACTACTTTTGTAACATTAAACTGTTTTATGTTATATGTCTTCACTCACACAAGTACCAACAAACAGGCAAATGGTAACAAACTCCTACTTAAGTTATAATGTTGGTTTTTGTTTTGCTGTTTGTCGGATCAGTGTGTATTAGCCTTTAAAATAGCAACGCTTTTAGTATGTAGAAAATATAGCCCGATGCGATGCAAACACGTCCATTTACTGCACGTCCAATTTAGACATTTAATCCCAATAAAGTGTAATGTGTTGGTCATATCTCAAAAATGTTGAAAAATCATATTTGCCTCAAGTGAAAATGTGACCTACTGGGCCAGCAGAAAAAAACATGTTCAGAGCGGCACTTCTATTATTAGTGAAACACCTACATTGTCAGAAATAGTCTATTGAATATACGTCATTGTGGAACCACATAGACTCATGGCAATGAAAAAATGACTCCATCTTTTCACTGGTTTAATGAGACTGTGATTTTCTGGACCTGTTTTGGTCATGTCTGTGACTCATTGGATTCCTGTGTTGTGATTGGTTCAGGGTCTGGGTAAAACCCTGCAGACGATTGCGTTGCTAGGCTACCTGAAACACTACAGAAACATTCCAGGCCCCCACATGGTCCTAGTGCCCAAATCAACCCTTCATAACTGGATGAATGAATTCAAGCGCTGGGTACCCACCCTGAAGGCTGTCTGTCTCATCGGGGATAAAGATGAAAGAGTGAGACCACACATGTCCTTCTGTTGTTTTTCTGATTTTTAATCCTTCCTTCTATTCCCTGTCTCCCCACTTTCATCTTACCAGAAGGTTCTTCATAATACTTGTGTGATAATGAATCAGTCCTAATTAGTTTGCTTGCTTGTTTTAGGCAGCATTCATACGCGACGTGATGATGCCCGGAGAGTGGGATGTGTGCGTGACATCGTACGAAATGGTGATCCGGGAGAAATCCGTCTTTAAGAAGTTTAACTGGCGGTATCTCGTTATCGATGAGGCCCATCGCATCAAAAACGAGAAATCAAAGGTATCGCAACCCAGATAAACAACTGAGGCTGAATTAATGCAAGAGCGACTATAAAGCTGAAAAATCTGTCATATTATACTTCGGAGATGATTTAATGATCTGATATGGATAAAATAACATTCTTTTAATCTTACTTCTCTCTTTTCTTCCTTTGCTGTCTCTCTCTCGTCTCTTTTATCTGTCTCTGGCTCTCAGTTGTCAGAGATTGTGCGGGAGTTTAAGACAACCAATCGTCTTCTGTTGACTGGCACCCCACTGCAGAATAATCTACATGAGCTCTGGTCGCTTTTGAACTTCCTGCTGCCTGATGTGTTCAATTCTGCCAGCGTGAGTCATGCTTTTTTTCAAATATTGCATTTTATCTCCTTCCGCTCACTCGCATGTTATTTAGCTGTATCTGTCAGAGTTCTGTTTGAACTCTGCACCCCAGATTATAAACCAAAGTTTTTGACTGGCTTTGTGCGTGTCAGCAAAGCACGTTTGAAGATCTGAAAACTTACAAACAGCATGCATACATCTTATAAATGTAAGGATGTGTAAAATATCCTAAAGCCAATGACCCAATTAAACAATCAAAATTAAACATTTCGTTTTTTATCACAGAATCATATGATATAGAGACGGTTTCATAGACGGAAGTTAACGTCTATTTGCCCTGTCTGGAGCCCTGTGTCCTTGAGATTGTACTTGCTTTCTGCTTCATCTTTGTTTGTGTGTGTGTGTGTGAAATTTTAGGATTTTGATTCATGGTTTGACACAAATAACTGCCTTGGTGACCAGAAGCTGGTTGAAAGACTTCATGCTGTAAGTTTGACTCTATCTTCCTCATTCACTCGTTTAAAGGTCCAGTGTATGAAATTTAGTGGCATCTAGCGGTGAGGTTAGGAATTGCAACCAACGGCTCACTCCACCCCCCCCCCCCTTTCGAAGACTATGGTGGCTGACACAGGACATGTTGTCACATTTTCGCTATTTTTCCGAAGGAGATAACGCATTTGGGCAATTCCGCATAAATGTCAACCTTACCACGAAAAAATTTAGTTTTTACCAGCGGTTTTTACTATGGTAACAGCACAGATTTTAACATTTGGTGGTTCAAATACCCATGTGAGATCTCTCTTCAAATTTGTAAAGCATTTGTTTTATTTTTAGTGCATGATTTTTCATAGTCAGGTAAGTGCCATTTACAGGATTGTCACATCCATAACGCTACATATTCCTCATAAATGGACACATGAAAATGAATATAAAGTAACTATTTTATGTTCTATAAAGAGGCATCCCTTCTCCATTCATTGGGTATTATTGCTTCAGGATTGTGCATTTTATTTTACAGAAATCCTACAAAGTTTATCGTCTCCCAAAAACCGCGTCCTTTTTTTGTCACATCCATAACGCATGTTTATTTCCCTTTTTTAAATATAATTTTTTTTCATAGACTGACATTTTTTGATGTTTAGACTCTATCAACAAGGGTTCAGTAAAATATAGACAGATGGATCAATATAATCGTAACAAATTCATTCTCTGAGCATTTTTATGTCACGTCCATAATGCAAAATGTCACATCCATAACGCTGGAATTGCCCATTTACAAAACGCGCTCTGTAGAGCAGTTTGTCCGTTTAGGGCTACTGTAGAAACAACATGGTGAATTCCATGCAAGGGGACCCGCAGTGTATCTAGATAGTGATATCTCATTCTAAGGTAATAAAAACATAACGCTTCAGTGTGAAAGGTCTTTATACACCTCTGAAGACATAGTTATTTATATTATATTGCATTTCTGTCAATAGATCCTCCAAAAAATTACACATCTTTAAAGCATATTTTTAAATATTGTTCAGCATCGCACAAGTTTTCTTCGACATTGTTTATGAAGATAGTCAAGATATTAAGCGGCTGTTTTCAGGTTCTGCGTCCGTTCCTGCTGCGTCGTATCAAAGCGGAGGTGGAGAAAAGTCTTCCACCCAAGAAGGAGGTGAAGATTTACCTGGGACTCAGTAAAATGCAGAGAGAATGGTGAGATCAAACTCAAGACTACTCTTGAGATTAATATTGTGCAGAATATTCCTCAAAAGAAAGCATAATAAAGCACATTTTTCTAAAGATTCAGCAGACGCCATAATAGATTGTGTTTGTTTGTGTTCACTTGAGTTTGATGAGTGAGTTAAATTGTACTGAATTTTGAATGAAGTAGAGCCATCTGGTTTGATAAACGCTTTCTGTGATTATTCATGGTGCCCTATGTACTGTGCAAAGCAATGAATTAAAAATATACTGTTCGTTTTCTCCCTGAATTTAATTTATTCCAATGCATTATACGGCAAGTGAATTCTTTTATTTTTTATATTTAATAGGTACACGCGTATCTTGATGAAAGATATCGACATCCTAAACTCAGCAGGAAAGATGGATAAGATGCGGCTCCTGAATATATTGATGCAGCTTCGGAAATGCTGCAACCATCCGTACCTCTTTGATGGGGCGGAGCCTGGTCCCCCCTACACCACAGACACACACCTGGTCATCAATAGCGGCAAGATGGTTGCATTGGATAAACTTCTGCCTAAAGTACAAGAGCAAGGTGGGCGTGTCTGTGTACGTTAGTCTGCTTTTAAAGGGATAGTTAAACAAAAATGATTACATTTGTCATCATATATTTACCCTCGTGTCATTCAAAATCTGTCTGTGGAACACAAAGGTTTTGTCATCATACAATGGAAGTCAATGGGCCAGTGTTGTCTGGTGTTTTTCAAAATATATTTTGTGCTCTGCAGAAGAAAGAAAGTCATACAGGTTTGGAATAATATGAGGATGCGTAAATGATGAAAGAATTGTTTGGGTGAACTCTTTAATGATTACATGTGTAGAGCAGATATTTGCTTATGATTTATTTACAATATAAAAAATGTTTAATCTATGAGTTTACGTTCAATTGATTTTTTTAAATGTTTTTTTTTGTGTGCATGTGAACAGGTTCCAGAGTGTTAATATTCAGCCAGATGACACGCGTGTTGGATATTCTGGAAGATTACTGCATGTGGAGAGGGTACGAATACTGCAGACTGGATGGTAACACGCCTCATGAGGCCAGAGAGGTACATACACTTGCATAAACACACAGTTTCATACAGCCATATACATACACATAAATCACCTATTTGTGTTTTTCTCAATAAATGCAAGGCATGATATGAAATTATTACATCAAGTAATTTACAAAACACAAAAATGCAATAAACAAAATGCAAAAAGCACAGTTGAGGGCATGCAGAGAAAAAACATATTCAACAAGAGAAATAGAGAAAATTAGTAGGCTTTGTTAAATTTGGAGGCAAATAGAGACACTTCACATGGGGTCTCAGTCGAGATTAACCAACCTGGTTGTTATGGAAACTGCTGATCAGACCTGGGATGAATGCAAACCGGTGGTTATACAGAGTTGTTAGTCAAACACAGAAGCTAAGAATATACCTGCAAATATTCACAATTATGAGCAGTAAAAGAACATTTATTGGCCTGACATGTTCATTTCAGGTAATTTCTTTTCAGTTTTTCAAAGTCTTTATTATGTTTTGCTTTATTATGTTTCATGTGATTTTGGGATTCATGATGTCCATAACCCAGGAAAAAGTTTGTTGTAATCCCAACGAGCCGTTCATTGTAGTCTTTAAAATGTTATTTCTGTTAAAGAAAATGTCTTTATTTTCTGTGAATTTTGAGAGTTGCGACTTGGCAGATGTCTTAAACATCTATACTACTTACTAACTAAATGTAAAGAAGTGAAATTCCATCAGACTTCCCTTTAAAACATAAAGAAAAATGATCATTTATGCCTCTTTCATTCTCTCTGTTGTTGTGCAATAGCAAGCAATAGATGCTTTTAACGCACCGAACAGCAGCAAGTTTCTCTTCATGCTGAGCACACGGGCAGGTGGGCTGGGGATTAATTTGGCTACAGCTGATGTCGTGATTCTGTACGACTCGGACTGGAACCCACAGGTGGACCTGCAGGCCATGGTGAGACACGCTTGTGCCAAACCACACAGCTGGGCGTAATATACTTTACGATTGTAAGAATTTGAGAGATGTAAGTTTGTTTGTGGATATTTGTGTGCTTGTTGTGTTTCAGGACCGCGCTCACCGAATCGGACAAATAAAACCAGTTAAAGTGTTCAGACTGATCACAGAAAACACAGTAGAGGAGCGAATCGTGGAGAGAGCAGAGATGAAGTTACGCCTGGACTCCATAGTCATACAGCAGGGTATGTACCATACGCAAACATGCTTAACACAGAATTCAATTAAATGACATGATGAAGCAACAATAAAAAGGTATGTAATCCATTTTTCGGGGGTTCATGAGTATGCAGACGTGTTTTTACAATGCTGTTATTTGTGCTCTGTTCATAGGACGGCTGATTGACCAGCAGAATAAATTGGGGAAGGATGAAATGCTGCAAATGATCCGGCATGGAGCCACGCACGTGTTCACCTCTAAAGACAGTGAACTCACGGATGAAGATATCGACACCATTCTTGAGAGAGGTGCAAAGAAGGTGATTACACAAACAAACATATCATGACGTTGGATGACATTCAATGGAAAATGTCTAAATTTGGCTTTTGCTTTGGTTTCCAAAAGCGTTTTTCAAGTGATTTTCATTTGAGACATTTACACTTGATTCAATTCCAATTTCAAAGTTTGTTTGATGGCTGTTTCTGTCAGACGGCAGAGATGAACGAACGCATGAAGAAGCTCGGCGAGAGCTCGCTGAGAAACTTTACAATGGACACAGGTGCAACCGAGACCAGCCTCTACAACTTTGAAGGAGAAGATTACAGAGAGAAACAGAAAGTGAGTCTGGGGTATTTACCATTGTGTGTGCATTTGTGATTTTTTTAAGTTGTGTTGTGTGCTTGTGTATGCCATACCTTGGGAATGTTTATGTAAAAGTTTATATACTGGAAGTCTGAGTGTGTGTGTGTGTGCTTTCACTGTTTTGTGCAGCTGAGTTTGATCGAATGGATTGAGCCTCCGAAGAGAGAAAGGAAGGCTAATTATGCTGTGGATGCTTACTTCAGAGAAGCGCTGCGAGTCAGCGAGCCAAGAGCCCCAAAGGTAACCCTCACACACACGCAGTTTAAACACTGAAATGATATTTGCCAGCTCTACTCGAGACCGCATAAGCATACCATAATGCAAGTGCGTACACAACCTGCTACACACTAAATAATGCACTCGCATCACTGTTCATCAGACTGACAGCCGCACCGGACTCAGTGAATGTAGTAGTAGCTCAGCAGAAGGTTGCTGTATCATCAGATATCGGAGATAGCGTAATGGATAAAGAGTTAGGCCTGAAAAACAAAGGTTACGGGTTCAAACGCTGACTCAGAAATGACCTCGTGAACTGAACTTTCTTTTTCCTGCTGTCCTGTCACTGCCGTGCCCTTGAGAGACACTTAACACTTGATTGCTCCAGTGGGACGCTTTGATCGAATAGTCCATTGTTTGTTATAAAAACATCAATAAGAATGAATAGAGGCCACTGAATGAGATGTAAATGCTCTTTGAGTTGTATGGGAAAAGTGCTGTATAAAATGCATACAGGCAACTACTTAAAGCGACCAATAAAATAGTCTATATAAAGTCCCTCTACTCTGTAGTTTCAGCTATGTGGCAAAAGGTTAATAACAAATAAAAATGACCAGAAAATGGTGTTTTGTTATTATGTTCATCAAATTCAAGCATGTGTTTGCATGTGACATAAGGAGAGAGTTTATCAGGAGTTTGTGATTTAGGCTCCTCGGCCTCCCAGGCAGCCCAACATTCAGGACTTTCAGTTCTTTCCTCCACGTCTCTTTGAGCTCTTGGAGATGGAGATTCTCTACTACAGAAAAACCATTGCGTACAAGGTAAGCGTGTATGCTAGATCAGTGGTTTACTTCCTGATGTATGTGCAGGTTCAGAAACTACAACAAAAGATTAAAACGATTACAAACAGTTAACCTCATCATTCATTTTTCACATTCATTTATTTTTTAGAGAAAATAAACATGGTAACACAGGCCAGTTTGTGTCTCGGCCATTCAAACCAATATCAAACTAAATGCAGTAATAAAACAACTGATTTTAGAAAAAGCTACTCTGTGAGTCTGTTTTTCACCCACAGTTTTAATTATTTATAGCTTTAAAGTAAATCATTGCAATAATTTGCATTTAATGATATTTAAGATAATGATAAGTGATATCCGGTTTAGTGTGATATTATAGGAGCACATGTCTGGTTTAATGTAGATGAAGAGGTACTTGAGCCATACTAATGGGGCTGTGGGGGGGCGTAAAGACTAAAGAGGTTGAGAAACGATGAGATAGATGGTTTGAGAATGTAACTGGGATTCAAGGCTGTTTGTGGACATGTACTATTAAAAAGTTTATTTTAAAAAGTCTATTTTAAAAATCAGTTTTGTGTTGAATATTTATTTGTGAAGATGTGGTTTGAAATGGCATTTGTGTGTTTTAAAGGTTCCACGAAATCCTGACATTCCAAATTCAGCACAGCTCCAGAAAGAGGAACAAGCAAAGATAGACGAGGCTGAGCCCCTCTCTCCCGAAGAGACAGAGGAGAAGGAGAAGCTACTCACACAAGTACACACTTCATCATCTCTGTCACACTAAATGTGCTAATTAGCGAGCAGTACCGCAACAGAATTTGTCTGTTTCATCCGCAGGGTTTCACCAACTGGAACAAGCGTGATTTCAATCAGTTTATTAAAGCCAATGAGAAGTACGGTCGTGATGACATCGACAACATCGCTAGAGATGTGGAAGGCAAGACCCCTGAGGAGGTCATGGAGTACTCTGGTACGACACACCAATATAACTGGCTGTGTTTAATTTTTGATCCATGTACGCATTTTGCACACCCTCAGCACCACGTCCTTAAGACGGCATGTCAATTTAAAAACAGTTCCAGTTTGAAAAACACATCTCAGGACTTTTGCATTCTGTTCCGTTCGAGCTGTTGTCTAATGCAGTTTAGTGAGGCGCATTACCTGCAGTAGCAGCTACTGCTTATTGTTGATTCGCAACACCGTGAAAGTGGTAAATCAAACTTGAATTGCTCTGATGGTGGAAAAATCCCTGATGGAATTATAGAATTTACATATGGGTCTGGCGGCACAATTAAATCCGTCAATTAATTTTGTAAATTAACACGTTTAATTGACAGACCCAGTAGAAATTACACACACACCTTATACCTGCACACACACACTCTTGTAGAAATACTTGAGCCACTTTACACACGTCTCAACTACACAATACACTTTTGTATCATGTCCTACACACATTTTACACTTAAAGTACATTAAGTGCACACTTCACATTTGTGTGTTTGTTGTGTTTTGCAGCTGTGTTTTGGGAACGATGTAATGAGCTTCAGGACATTGAGAAGATCATGGCTCAGATAGAGCGAGGAGAAGCTCGCATCCAAAGACGCATTAGCATCAAAAAAGCCCTGGACGCTAAGGTCAAGCGTTCAAAACCTACACATAAAACCTTCTCTCTATGGCCACTTTCACACATGAAACCAGTTAAATGGAAGTGAAATTGGCGGATTACCTTTTCTAGTGAATGTGCCACGTCTGCGTTTCACTCATGCGATGGCTGTTCGTCCGTTTTCTGTCCGTATTTTTACCATTTAAACATAAGCACCTAAATGAAATTTGCCGAATGTAACCTTTAAACAGCTGCACTGTTTCCTTCCCCAGAGAGGCTAGTTATAAGAAAATCTCTGTTTAATCTACTGTTCCTGTAATCCGTCTGCTAATTTCTTCATCTGCTTGAATGAGATTTTTCATTTAGGCGTCAGTTCAGTTTGCTGACATTACTTTCCACAACATAGATAATTACTATTTTAAAAGCATGGGGTAGCTGCACCAGCTCCTTTTGAACCGTTGGATTGGCTCAGTCTCTTTGACTTCAATCCAAACCTTGTATGCGCTCAAATCGTTAATCTCGCGTTTATACTTAAAGCCCCATTTACATATGCCTTTAAACTGATAAAATTAAAATATTTATGGAAAAGATTTGTGTGAAAGCAATGGTAATGTAATAATAATGAAGTTCCGGAAGTTATCAGTATGTAAGCGGAATGGAATTGAATTGCATTGTTGACGATTGAGATTCTTTTTAATGGCTGCTGTATTATGATTGTGTGCCGAGTTTGAATATTTCTCAATATTTATGCAGTGAAGTCACAGCCTTATCATCCAAAGTGAAAATATTTCTGAGGAAATTTCATTTTTGATGCAGTAATAATTAGTAAATATTTCTTGTTTGATGGTGTGTGTTTGTGTACTTGTAGATAGCACGCTACAAGGCTCCATTCCACCAGCTCCGCATCCAGTATGGCACGAACAAAGGAAAGAACTACACAGAGGTGTGTGAGGGGAAAAAAACAGGAAGAGTTGTTATGCTATTAGTTTTGTGTTTTTATTTTTAAAAGAGCAGTCACTTTTTTGTGAGAGAGAGAGAGAGAGAGAGAGAGAGTAAAACATTGTATTGTTAGTCCTACTTCTTAAAGTCTGTGTGTGTGTGTGTGTGTGTGTGTGTGTGTGTGTGTGTGTGTGTGTGTGTGTGTGTGTGTGTGTGTGTCTGCAGGAGGAGGACAGGTTTTTGATCTGTATGCTGCATAAGATGGGATTTGATAAAGAATACGTATATGAAGAACTTCGACAGTGTGTACGAAATGCCCCACAGTTCAGATTCGACTGGTTCATCAAGTCCAGGACTGCCATGGTGAGAAAGGTGTTTGTGCAGTTTTGCAGTACTCATGAGGGGAAATATTGTCCCTAGAACAAGTAAAACCTGTTTAAACAGACAGAAACAGACAAAGGCATCATTTTACGATTAGTCTGTACCAATTTTCTATTGGATGTGAATGGGAAGACCCCATAAAGATACATTTATAGTTGTGTGTGTGCAGAGTTGTCTCCTTGAAACTAAATCTGACAGAAAATCTCACTTTAAGCACATATGGGGATGTCCTCAAAAACAATACATGAGTAAATCAGGTTTTCTTTATGGTTAGTCTACAGTATTTATAATTATCTTTTTATATATCTTGTATATAAACAAAATTGCCTTTTTTAATGACCTTACATCGACTCGCATGGTGTGCGAGTTTGTGAAACCGCTTGGGTTTGCACACATGAAAGAATGGCAGAAGCCTCTGCGGTCTGATGTGTAATTGTTCTTCACCGATCATGAAGGGACAATGGAGTTTTTATCTGTGTTTGTGTGGCTTGCAGGAGCTCCAGCGTCGCTGCAACACGCTCATTTCTCTCATTGAGAAAGAGAACATGGAGATAGAGGAAAAAGAGCGAGCCGAGAAGAAGAGGCGAACACCCAAAGGACAATTGGTAATACCTCCTGTCTTCTTTCTTTTCACTCCATCTGTTGTTGTGCTCTGCACTTTTCCTCCCCAGAGGCATTGCCTCTAGTTCAGAATCATGCTGGAACAACTGAACAGGAAAAACATGCAAATGATCAAAATTCCCCTCTGATTTATTGTCCGCACGCACAATAGTATAGTGTATCCTACTGATGATTTCTAAAATCTGTCTCTATGTCTGACTATTTATCAGTTCTGAGGAAACAAAAGTGGCTGACTACATGGGGCGGGGGGTAACTTGTTGTATTATTTTACATGAATGTAGTAATGTTTATCTGCTGCCAAAACAACTAGGGAAGTTTGCACAGACCTTGAACAGATTCATTTACAATAAACCTTCTGTTTATTTGATTATCTTTTTATGCGTCTTATAAAAGTTGTGTTCCTTTATTTATCCTTCTATGTATCTTATGAACTTGATGTTGTTTTTATTTGCCGCAGGCTCACAAGCGGAAAGCTGAAGTGTCCTGTGACAGGAAAGAGAAAAAATCTCGAACCTGAAGGCCTGAAGTCTTCGCTTCCCATTACGAAGCACTACGATAATCATACGCCTTGCTACTGTTTTGCCGTTTATTTGTGACTCAACACCAGTTTTTTTAAACATGTACATTTTAACAAAAGTTATTTGGTCATAAACACTTTCACACCGCTGCATACAGGTTGGCAGCTATAATTTTTTTCAGAATGTTCTTTTATTAAATAGCATTTTAGCATGCTGGAAGGGACAGCTCGTTCTTATCTCATCTGTGTGTTTTATAAATGAAAAGATTTTTGCCTGAGACTCTGTTATTGTACGTTTAAGGTCTCTGTGATCTGCACCTTAATCCATGTGATCTGTAGCTTTGCACATCCAGTCTTCTTAAGCTCTTTTCTACATTCATGTGGCATTTAATGTTGCATTTAAGCCATTTTGAGGATTTTCATTTGAACTTTTAAACCTTTTCCTGATCTTTATAGGTACAAGTTCAGTATTATTAAAAAACTAAATTAGCTGGTTGTTTTCATTGTTTTCCTTATGTTTGCTGTATGGATTATTAATGTGTCTTTTTATTATTAATGTAACACTTTGTCTCAAGTATTTTGTGATTGCTTATAGTTGTGTTGTTGTGCTGCATGTCTTATGAATTACTTTTTTGTGTAAATTGTTGTAAAGGCTATTCGCATGTATATTGATGCGTTTAATTATATACGACAAAAACAACATGAGAACAGATTCGTAAACATTTCACACCGACATTTATTCTGCACACCAACAGTACTGGTTGGTTAATATGGTTAAAGGGATAGTTCCCCCCAAAATGAAGATACTTCCATGGATTACTCACCCTCAAGTTGTTCCAAAATCTGTATAGATATCTGGGGCACCATTGACTACCATTGTAGAAAGAATTATTGTGTTTTTTTGTTTTGTTGAACAGTTGAGTTGTCAACATTCTTCCAAATATCTTTTCTTGTGTTCAACCAAACAAAGAAATGTATATATGTTTGGAACAACTTGAGGGTGAGTAATTCATGACAGAATTTCATTTTTGGGTGAACTATTCCTTTAATACAGGCGGATTAATACTGTAATAACTATACTATTCCAAAAAGCACCTGTTGCCAATGAAGGTCATTCAGTAGTATCTGTGTGTTGAGACAAATGTGTTATCAAATTTAAATGAAATATTTCGTTAAATTATAACTGATGTTAACTGATCTCAGAGGCTTTTAGAAGCCTTATGATATGATTCATGTTTGACATCTGAGCCAATTAACGTGGTCATGACAATTTTTACGCGAATGACTATTCATGTGACATTTACGACACATCTGATTGGCTCAAACTACTCCGCGCCCAAAACTTAACATCCACGATCGAAAACTGAAAAACAAAATCGCATTCTTCAACGGGAGTCAACACTGCGACTGATGAACGAAACGTTATCATGGATAGCTTTTCCAGGTATCACAGACCTTGTTAGTGCTGGCAGACAAATGGCTTGATGATGGGATGTGGCGTCATGGTTACGACACGGTGTAGTACCTTCAGTTCTTAAAAGCTCCGTTTTGTTTTGGACAGGAACGTAAAATGACTGTGAAGTGATTATTTGAATAACCAAACCCTTATGGAGAACACCGAACCCTGTGATAAATGTCTTGTCAGTGTGGATATCATATTACTACCTTCTGTATTGTGTGTGAAGAATTTATGTCACATGCCTGAAAAAAGGAAGATTTATGACAAATGGTCGAACTTATGTCAGCTGACAAAAGACCGACCCAAAAAGGTTTGTCAGTGACAGAAAACGAACTCTTAACATTTGCTCTGAAACAAACCGAGCTTGTGCGTTTCGGATTGTTGTTGAACGAAGCTTTTTAAAGGTCGCGTGGCGAGCTGTTTTAAAAGTATCTCGGATCGTAACGTGTCGTCAGATGACGCCATACGTCAATTAGCATATTCATTACGCACTCGCGTATTTTGCATATATATATATATATATCAACACTTTTCATCTGTTGTGCGCTTTTCCTTACCCTCTGTGCTTACACTTTGCTTTATACAGTAAAATAAAGCTGTTAATCAGACAACGGGACAAGCATAATGAAAAAAAGTCGCTGAAGAGACTGCAATGTCGCTAAATCCAGCGTCAAAGTCGCATCACTGAGGCTGTAGTGCGTCGAGTCTCGCCACACGGGGGCGCTGTGGCGCTTTCACTCCGCCTTGCACAGTCTGTTGCACACCCTCACGCTCGCTGTCACACACTCAGACAACGTGAGTACAGACACCGGTTGTCTTAAAAGCATGAAGAAACACTTGAACGAGCAGAGATGAGCCGCTGGCCGGTGTCTGACTAAGGTTTTGCTCTGAGCACATCATCGTTCTCGCGACAACAGTTACTGCAGACCACTGATGACATCTTATTTAAGCGCAGCGACAGATGACAAGAAAAGAGGTCTGTACTATCACTGGTGAGAGGTTTGGTAAGACAGCACTAAACAACACCAAATCCCTCTCTCTACCACTTTCACTTTCTGCTCGCAGGCTTTAAATTGCTTTATATAAAAACTGGGGTTTGCAAATTGAATTTGCAGCTGGTAGGTGTCTCAATCACACCTATAGGGTTTATGCGGGGCACACACACGTGCGCATTCACACACACATTCACACAGAGTCATTAGTACCCAAATGACCTGCTGTGACAGAACTGCAGTCACACTCTTACGTTCTGCTTCCTGCTCACTGGCCCAGAAATCCAATCTCCCCCATCATCCATCTCTGTGAGTGTATATGTGGATGTGTGTGTGAGCGTATCTGAATGCAGGTGTTAATGTGTTTTGTGCCTTATCTCGCTCAACCAAACACACTACGTTAAACATATGCAGCTCAGAGAAAGAGAAATACACGTACATATAAACTCTGTTTCGCTGGGAACACTGCAAAATTGTGAATGTGAGCGTAACGTCTTCATTTTCATGAGATGAGGGAAAGGAAATTAGTGTAAGTTTAATAGAGAGTGTCTACCGCGGAATTTTGCAGCCCCATACTGGCAAAAGCTGTATAGAAGAGCTATTTACCAACTGCTGATGGTTTGCCTTGGAGCTATACAGTTTATTAGCTTTTGCAAGTGAAAATGCATGAAATGACTGGTGGATCCTTATGATCTTGGACAGTCGTGCTGTTTTTATTTCATGATTTTATCAGTGATGCCAAAACCCATCCATCACGCATCCAGTAACTGGAATGGAGAGGCGCCAGCGAGATTTATAAAAAGATATTTTTATGAAGACCTAAATTATGGCTTGTTCTTTACACAACACTGTAGCATGACCTAAAAGATAATGGCCACAAATTATAAGTAACGTTTTTAGAACATTATTTAAAAAAACAGTTCACCCAAAAATGAAAGTTCTGTCATCATTTACTCTAAGAAAGATATGTGGAAGAATGCTTGTACCAAACAATTCTTGGCCAACATTGACTACCATAGTAGGAACATTTGCTTTATAAATTTATAAACACAAAAGAAGATATTTTGAAGAAAGTAGGAAAGCAAACCGTTCTGGGGCACTTTTGACTGCCAGTGTAATTTTTTCTACTGTGGCAGTCAGTGGTGGTCAAGAACGGTTTGCTTACAGATTTGCAACAACTTGAGAGTGAGTAAATGATGACAGAATTTTCATTTTTGGGTGAACTGACCGTTTAAGTGTTTTTGTAGCGGACTTTGTAGAGCATTGCATTAGCAGCGTAAAGGTTGTGAGTTTGATTCCAAAACAACACGCATACTGATCAAATATACTCACTGAGTGCTTCAATGCCTACAGCCACTAGGGAGAGATTCCCCCCAAAATATTAAATACTATGGTACCTCCTAACATTCTAACTATTCATGTTGAATTAATGCTGAAAATGTTTTATTTCTACCGTACACTTAATGTAAAGACCTTGAAACACCAGTGTTAACAGCTTGTGCTAATTGGTTTGGAGTAATTTGTTTATGCAGCTGTACAAATGAAACACAGGCATGCCACAGGGACACGGACAGAATGCACATTTTAGTTTGTTACTATGGGAGCAGATCACTTCCTCTGATTGGTTAACTCATGAATCATTTTTGATTCACTGTTTGTTTAAGAATCGTTTGCTGCGAATCACTCCTTGGTACCGTTTCTTTAGAAGTTTGTTCAACATTTTCTCTGTAGGGTTGGCTGTTCCTGCATGGATGATCGATAAATCAGCGACCCCACAGATGGATTGCAGGAAAGAGTGAGTGAAACCAGACAAGTCTCTCAAGACAAACCTGATAAGGCTGTATGTGACACCCACACAGCCCTCATTGAGTTCAGAGCCAATAAAAATTCAGGTAAGATTTACTTAAATTGAGTTGTGTTTGCACAAAGTAAATGGCAGCAAGCTTAAGATGTACCAGAGCTTGCAGAGTAACCTTAATATATAACATCAACCGAGACCAAAATGAATGGGAGTCCGAGAAATCAAAGGCTTCTCAGCTTTTAAAGGACAATGTCATTTCTTTCAAATAAAAACAGAGCGGTCCCCTGTCACACAGAGGTGGATTTATATTGACGTTTTAGAACAGCAATGTTTGTAAATGAGGGGTCTATATATGCTTTCTTTCCTGACTTTGTTTGTTTGACTGTTCAATAATTAGGTTTAAATACAGGAAATGCTGTTGTTCTCTTTCCTCCCACCTTCGGCACTGTTTTAGTGGCTGCCTGTGTCCACCAGTCTAAGAGCAGCCATGTGGTTTCCCTGATAATGTTTAGGCCGAACAGTTGGTCCCAGATCAGAGCGCCACATCACACTGCAGGACATTTCATCAACAGAGACCAAAATGAATGGGAGTCCGAGAAATCAAAGGCTTCTCAGCTTTTAAAGGACAATGTCATTTCTTTCAAAAAAGAAATGTGCGGCCCCCCATCGCACGGATGTGAGACAGAGAAACGGAGTGAAATCTGTAAACAGCACAAGTCGATAAGGGAGCCCGGCGCTGACCTGATCATGTGTGACCCCCTGTCGGGCGCATCAGCGGTTCCCATGGTGACCGAGTGTCTAAGTTGAGTTCTGTTTCCACAGTCGATGGCTCTCTCTCTTTCTCTCTCTTGTCCTCTCTCCGTAATGCCGTATCTTAAATGGGGATGACTAATTACGATAGTTAATTAATTTAACGTGTGTTTGCATGCATATCAGGTCTTTGCCATACATTGGGTTTAAATGATTGCATTTTTTAGTGTGTGTGCAGTGCAGACTTGTTTAATCCCAGATCGTGAGATGGCAAAGGATATGCTGGATTTTTAAAATTGAATATCAATAAATAATGACTTTCTTTCTTTCTTTCTTTCTTTCTTTCTTTCTTTCTTTCTTTCTCTCTCGCTCACACACACACACACACACACACACACAGGCTTTGGTTGACTATCCCCGTGGGGACAGTCCATAGGCGTAATGTTTTTATACTGTACAAACTGTATATTTTATCCCCTATCCCTAACCCAACCCCTAAACCTAAAGATCATAGAACACTTTTTGCATTTTTAGATTTGTAAAAAATATTGTTCTGTACAATTTATTAGCTTTTTTGCCCCTGGGGACCTCAATTTTGGTCCCCACGGTGACACGAGTCCCCATGTGTTGGTGTGCATTCATGTTTAGGTCCCCACCGGGATGTACAAACACACACACACACACTTTTGTTTCAGTATCATTGCTAGGGCTTTCCATTGATTTTTATTGTTATTATGTCCCCCTAATATTTTTTTATATCAATATCTAACCCTCACACAAACCTTTTGGCATTCAAGCATTTTCGTCAAGACAATGTTTAGCATGTATAAGCAGTTTGAATTATAGGGACAATTGGGCCCTTGCCCAGATTTTATTTTGGTGACATTTTGGTTAGGTCAGACCAAAACATCCATTAGAAGCAGTAAGAATGTAGACACAATGTTTTTAAACTATTTTACTAGATAGTAATACTCCCTTCCACTAATTTTCCCTCTACGAAAACTTTACTAACGTAAAACACGATTTGGCTAATTCATAAGTGTGTCAAATAGTGAAGACCACTTAAAACGTCTTAGCAAATTGTCTCAATTATAGCCACACCTGTACACGCACATACACACAGGGTGCAGCACCGGCTCTCCACTTACATTCGGTTTCCAGTGAGAACAAAATGTAATTTTCTGTTCATAAATGTCCCATGTCTCCCATCACTCATAAACATTCAGGAACGTTCTCTTGATACTCGGCGGCAGACAAAGCCACTGCTTTTAGCCGAATGGAAATGTATGTTAATGTGCGCATGCAATTAGGTGAAAAAGAGATAAAAGAGAGAGAGAGAGAGAGAGAGAGTGGGTCTAAAAATTAGATCACTTAATGTGTGTATGCATTGCAATTAGAAGAGAGAGAAAACGAGAAAGGGAGCGAGAGGGAGTTTTGAAAGAGTGGTTCGCTCGCCCATCTCTCATTAACATTAAGCCAATGCGTGCATAAAATCTCCATGTGTACAAAAGGGATGAACAGGAAGCAGTGGCAGAACCGGCGGACGTAGTAAAGCGTGAAATTCCCGGTAAATCCCATAAAGTATTTATTTAGCCAGTCCTCGACCTCAGCATTTTTTCGATGCCCGACTACATTACATTTCATCCTCTGTTTCAAGCCTGAAGCCTGTCATCACGCTGGATTTCTGCAGTGCTGCGTGCCGACTGCCCTTCCCGAGAAACTACCCAGGATACCACGGCATTATCGCATTACACACGCCTTAAAGTACCCTGATCGGAAACTGTTACATTTTAAAATTGATTTCAAATTTCTGTTGCTGGCGTCCAGATCCCTTAATGGCTTTGCAGCCAAATCCATATCTAATAAGCTTGTGAAGTTTGTTCCAAACTGGTCTCTGTGGTCTTCTAACATTGTTCTGACACTCCGTACTAACACTCGCGCGGATGCACAGTCCTCAGCTAGAAGACAACATGCTCTCTTAGGGGCCGCATCAAACCGATTAGAACAGCTCGATGCAGAGGAAAAGAATAAACAAAACGCAAGACTTGGTTTTAAAAGTTAAGCTGTTTTTAATTCATGTGGTGTCTTTAAAAAAAATCACAAAAAAGGCAGTAAAAAAGCATGTCGCAACAGTCAAAGATGTCTAGCGAATGTTTACATGAAGCAATTAAGAAAACAGCAGATGCACAAAAGCGTGTCCTGTGTGAACAGTCCCCAGGTGTGAACAGTCCTGATACCGTTAAACAAAACTTAAGCACTTTTTTAGTAGAGCGTTTACCTAATTAACTTGCAGAAAAGACCAGCATATGTTGTATTTTGGATGCTGGTCTCCAGAGTGATGGATGCAGGTCCCTGTGGATGCTGATGTGCTGTCCTCACTAAGCTTCTTAAGCAGCATAGTCATTGTCAGAGAAATACCACCTGCCTTATGTCACTACCAGCTAGGGCTGGGTGAAGGTGTATATTGTTGTGACGGAATAAAAGGTCCACTAAAACAGATCTTTTTGTTGCTTAAGGGGGTGTGGTCAACTCGCATGGAATGCTTGTTAATGTTAATGTAACATGTTGGTTAATGTCAATGCAAATATGCATGTTAGTTCTTCATACATTAAAGGTTCAGTGTATGAAATTTAGAGACATCTAGTGGTGAGGTTTGTGAATTGCAACCAACGGCTCACTTCACCCCTCCCTTTCAAAGCACTACGGTGGCTGTCACAGGACAAAAGATGTCGTCAAGACACTCATTTCAGACCAGCATGGAGATCATCTGTTTTACTTTTTTTTAATATGTTCAGTCTTTACTTTATCATGTATTTACCAGCACATCATACTGCACTGTTTGCACAAAAGGTGCAACATAAATAAAGTGTGAACTGAATTGAACTGAATTTGTAGCTCCTCAATCTCTGTGCCCAGCGGACAGCTGCAACAAACTTATCAGGAAAAAATACCCGGCCTTGATGCTTTTCCCTTTCGTCTCATCTGAGTAAAGATTAATCTGATCTACAGAGCTTACATCTCCCTCATGCGCGTTCGACCAGTGTCACACAGCCAAGCTCGGCTCATCGTCATTTCTCATTCCTTCATCTGCAGCTTCTGACGTTCCATCAGCCAGCCCCTCTGCTGACATGAGTCCCTGTGTGCGCACACACACGCACTTAAAGTCCCAGATCTAAGAGTCACGTCGGGTTATTTGCTCACTCTTACTGCAGTCTTTTCCCATTCTCTATATGTTCCGTGGCCTTATGGTCTGGGAATTTAAATGTCACTCATTTCTGATTGGTTCTATATGAGGAAAGCCACACAGAGCTATTTGTGGAGTGTACTGTATTCCTGTATTAAACGCATTGTAGACTTTTTGGGCTGACTTCAAAAAAGTGTAAAAAAAAAGGTTGAAATTTTCAGTTTAATTATATTATCTGTTTATCGTGTTATGACAAAAAAGTTGTTTTAGTCTTGTTTTCCTATAAATATCTTGAAATTCTTAAATCATACTTATAAGTCAAAGTGATTAAGTCTTGTTTTCTAAAACAAAAAGTTTGAGCTTAAAACAAGTAAAATATCTGCAACGGGGTAAGATAAAATAATCTTCAATTTTATTTGTGTTATTTAAGCATATTAATATTTACTTATTTATTTCAGAAAACACAAATTTTGAAACTCAAAAAACAAAAAAGTTTTTTTTGCAGTCTAGTAAATCAAATATACTGTTTTAAATCTTGATAAGTGCTGAAACGCTGTACATTACAAAATAATTTAAGCAATTAAAAAAATTGAGTTAATTTTTTTGCCATAACTTATTTCATCACATTATTATTTGTACAGTATGCAGTAAATTTAAAATGTCCTCAAAAAGAAATATAATAGGTTATTGGGAAAGGTCAAAATATGTATGTCTGCCTTTTGACTGAACTTGTAGAACAGCATTTTTAGATTGTGACAAGGTCTTTCTGACAGCACCAGAAAATGTCCCAAGCTCTTTCATGAAGGCTTCATTCTCAATAATTGGCATCACTTTTGAGAGCTCTGTTGCCAACCCTAGTGAGCTGCCTCTTTAGACAACAATTGCTTACATCATATGCGCTTCGGATGTGATTCTGTGAAAGCTGTTTTAAAAGCTAGGCAGCTTTGTAATGCTGTCTTCTTTTTTCATGTTATATTAATGTGTTTCTGCATCTTTATACAGTACTTGTCGCTCCCCTCCCAGTTATATTGAAATCGAATGTCATTTTAGCACAATTTGCATGACTGCTTTTTGTATTATGCTGTCTACTGTATGTAGAGCATTCTAAATCCATCTTTCCTTCAATTAGCATGCTGCCGTTGAAGACCAGACAGTTGGCAAGCGAGACAACTCACTAGGCTTTGGAAAGGAGTTGTTGACTTTGGCTGTTGTAGCTAATAGTGGAGTTCCAATGGGTACAAAGCTTTCCTCACCCATGCTTTATTTCAGTTAGCTGATTGACCTGTATCTAATCATTCACAAATATTTAGGCAAGTTATTTCCAGCAAATAATTGTTCGGTTTTGACTCTTCTTGCAGTAACCAGAGAAAAAAGAATGGCCAATAATTCTGTAGAAAGGTTGGATCTGAGTGGCAGAAGTGGGTAGTGCATATGCTCATGACACCAGGTTTGAATCCGGCTTGCGCCATGTTCCCTTTCCTCTCTCGACGTACTTGTACTGTGCTAGAAAACTGTTCAGTCATGACATCAATTTGTAGGTCAACCCAGAGGGCTAATTCACTATGAATTTCCTTTGGGAATTTCTAATGGGTTTTTAGAATAGCGGTTTTGGATTTATGAGTAAAATAAGGTCCGTGGTTCACATTACTTGAGGAGATTGTACCGTTTTATTCTAAAACTAATTCCACACAGACATCAAGAATACATTTTGAAACTGTTGTTTAAAACATGAGTTGCTAACAAGTTATGTAAGAGCAGCAATTGTTGTTCGATGCACTACACGCAGATAATTGACAGTGATAAATGAATAAATGACAAATAAAATGGTGTGGTTAGGAAATTAACAGTCTTTATAAAAGAAACTTTCTCAACTGTTCTTTAAGTAGAGCTCTATGATGTTATTTGGTCTGGGGTTCACGGTGAACAATTATTCTAGAAAATGAGCTGTGGGTGAAAACATGCATGCTGGTCATTAAACCAGGATTTATTAAAGAGGCAACACATCCTGGGATAGTTCACCCAAAAATGAAAATTCTGTCGTCATTTATCCCCCCTTGTGTCATTTCAAACCTTTATGACTTTCTTACTTCTGTCGAACACAAAAGAAGATATTTTGAAGAATGTGGGAAACCAAACATTTCTGGGGCACCATTGACTTCCAGTGTATATACACAAAACCACTGAGACATTTCTCAAAAGATCATCTTTTGTGTTCTACAAAAAATAAACTGTGACAGAATGTTTATTTTTGGGTGAACTATCCCTTTAAGAGCCAAACATACTTAAATGCATGTGTTTTGAGCTAAGAAAATCATATTTAAAGTACCAATTATAAAACTATAATATTGAGAAAATATTAAATGAAAAGGTAAACATTAAATCCCTGTTGAATATATCAAATTAACTAAATTGTTCCTGTTTACAGCTTCGTGGTAGATTAACATCTAGGTAGAAAATGACACCATGTAACCGGCAAAACATTTAGTTTTAACCTAATTATGGATTTGCAAACATCAATCACCTGCCTGCCACCCGCAACCCCCAACAAACACGTACACTGGGTTGGAAGTGAGAATAGATAAACTCCCCCTGCTCGCTGAGTTTAGTTAGAGTTGAACATTCTTCCGTATCGATTTAGAGATTAGCTCACCTCCACCCTTCTACCTCCTCATGGGGCGTTACCATGGAGATACAAATGTGGGAAAGAGGCTGTAGCTATCCCACAACTCCGCACATCTCTACGAGGCAAGAGATCAAACCGAAAAGCTTCTCTCTCGCTCTCACTCTCTCTCACTTTTCTTTGTTAACCCTTAACAGGCTCCCTGCTGCGGTCGGATCTTTTAAAACTCTGTACTTAAGATTTACAAAGTGTCTCACTGTTGGAGAACATCGAGACTGGCAGGAGTTGTAATCATACAACCGCCCAAACAATTCATTATCAAACCCCAAAGTCTGACCCTGAACCGAGCACTGATCTCCATAAACCTACGCACTACAAAACGCCGAGAGGAATATGACTTTTTACTATCTAATGATTGAATTTTGTGCTACACACAACAGCTAACGTTGTTGTTTTTATTTTTAAAAAAGTCTTACACTATAGTCTATTAAGTCTATATACTATAAAATAATTCTATACTAGTAATAATTGTATAGGTGTTTTTTCATTTCTGTGTAGAGTTTCCACTGTGCTGCGCTCTGATTCCTTCAGTAAAATCTAATTTAAGGAGGATTTGGCTGAAGGTGAATTTGTAGGTGAATTTAAAGGTCATTCAGAATGTCACAGATTTCTGTGGCTGTCTGGTTTGTGGAAGTGTGGTGAATTGGTCTTGTGATGATGAAGAGGGCATTATGACTGCCAGGCATTGCTCTGCACATTTTGTACAATTGTAATCCACACACCTTAAAGGAACAGTTCACCCAAAAATGAAAATTCTGTCATCATTTATTCACCCTTTTATCATTTCAAACCTGCATGACTTTCTATCTTCCACAGAACACCAAAGAAGATATTTCGAAAAATGTTGTTAACCGGCACCCATTCACTTGCATTGGTTTTGTGTCCATACAATAGAAGTGAATGGGTGCCGTCACTGTTCGGTTACTAACTTTCTTCAAAATATCTTCTTTTGCGTTCTGTGGAAGAAACAAAGTATTTGGTAAAGGTTTGAAATGACAAGAGGGCGAGTAAATGATGACAGAATTTTTATTTTGGGGTAAACTATCCTACAGCCATGGAGAAAATTAAGAGATCGCTCCAGTTCTGCCTTTAATCAGCATTTATGCATGTATTGTGGCGATTTCAGTACAGTGTCTTTTGGATTTAAACAAAAACAAACTTTGGAATGGCATAAGTTACCCAATAGCAATGTGAAAGACTGAGAGAATGCAAAGATGCGTGAAAGTTGTAGGAAAGAAACACATATTCCATCATATTTTCATTTTTTGAACAAATCCTGAAATACATAAAAAAAGGATTGTGTTGTTTAAACATGAATATGAAGTTGTTTTCTTTGCGGTATTCAAGATCTGAAAACATCTTGTTATTTTGACCAGTTTGTCTCGTTTCAATGTTCTGCAAAAACAGCAAATAAAACAATACTTTCATTTGTTTGGAATTAGAGAGAAATGTTGTCACCAGTTCACAGAATTAAACAAAAAATATCATTAATAGTAAATTTAGGAAAATTTTGGAGTGGTCTCTTAATTTTTTCCCGCAGCTGTATAAGAGCATTGTGTTAGCAGCACAAATGTTGTGGTTTGATTCTGATAAAAAACGAAAACTTGAATGCATTGTATAAAGCATCTGCCAAATGCATATTTGTAAACGTAATGAATTGACTGAATATCAGACCAATCTTTTATTTATCAAATGGAAAATTAGGCATTGCACAATTAACATGGGACAAAATGAAATGAACTATTAAGTATTTTCGGACAAAGGGACACACATACTGTAATGGTACTTTATTATTTCATCAGTTTGATCTCTTTTACATGGAAAAGTTGATCAGTTAAACTAAACTTGAGATTTTGCTTAGAAATAGTCAGCATCAGATTGTTTTTATTCAAACAGACCAAAGCTGTACTTTCTTTTTGGATTGATAGAAAATAGCTGCCTGGGGTGTTACAAAGATACAGTAGCTGCCAAGTAAACTGACTTGCTTTAAAGGGGCTTTGAGATTCTCTCATTAGTCAATGAGAGGTTTACCCTCCATCTATAGTTTATTTTTTTGCATATGTGCCTTTTGCATTTGCGTTGCGTGCATTCGCATGTATAATACGTCCGACTAAGCGGCCAACACCTCCATTCCGGCACCATACGTCAGATGGCCAGTCCGCCCCTGGACTCAATGGGAGCTAATAATAGCTTTAAAACACACACATAGAGAACATTAGTCACATGAATATATGACGGTACAATGAAATGAAGGGTGGAAGAAGTAGGAAGAACAACAACTAATTAAATAGATGATAATTGTGCAAACAAATGTTACCTCAATATCCCGCAGCATTCTGTTCTGGACATGTTGTTCTTTTGTGATTTGATTTCATTTTCTTGTCTGTTTGGTTTCTAAGCAACTTAACTAATTTTGTGTGTTGAGTTAACCTGCTATAATTCAGGGATGAAATTGTGTGGAGAAATTAGCTTAATTTGACAAAACCTTTCAGGGAAATAGCAGGACATTTTTAAGCCAAAACAAAAATTGTTGACATTTTATATTTACTG
This sequence comes from Triplophysa rosa, assembly GCF_024868665.1. Lineage (NCBI taxonomy): Eukaryota > Metazoa > Chordata > Actinopteri > Cypriniformes > Nemacheilidae > Triplophysa > Triplophysa rosa. The sequence continues at coordinate 28,284,599 of NC_079891.1, forward strand.
TATGCATTTTATCAGACCATGTCTGGGAATTAATTCCATGATCATAGCATGGTTTGTTCAAAAAAGCTTTGCTGTCTGAGCTCGAATTAAAATGCAAAAATGAAGTAAAATGTTGAAATAATAACAGTTCCCTTTCTGTCGGTCTCTCGACGTTGTGTCGAGCCGACAGATGGGGTTCGCTCTTGAGAACCTATCAACTTCTGACTAGTTTAGAAAAGGCCAATGAAATTGGCAAATGAAATTTGCATGCCGGACTCCGCCCCCGGATATCCGGGTATAAAAGGGAGACTGCGTGCTGCATTCATTCACCTTTTGTTCTTCGGAGCCTTCACTCTGATCGACTTCGAGACTTCAATCTCTACGCCGATTTACTGCTGGAATCTTATGACGTGGCGCAGCGGACGGTCCCTTCCTGCAGCGACTTTCCCCTGGGCGTCTCTAAAAGAGCAAATTTCTCCAGCGTGGCATGTCCCGCTGTTCTCATGGGTGCAACACACTCATCGAGGAGGGGGACGGACACGATGTCTGCTTCCAGTACGCTGGGGCAGATGTTGTGGATACGTCCTGCCCGCACTGCGGGCGGCTGACGATTCAGACGTTGCGTCACGGGTGGCTGTGTTCCCACGGGACTCCGCCACCACCTTGTCTGCTTCCCGTTCCGTGACGGCAGGACTACGGCCCTGCCGCCCGCTACGGCAAGCAGCGAGGGTGATATGAGGATCACTGTGAGCGCTTATCCGCCAGCCACTGGCTCACGGACCGTTCGCACCTCGTCTCGCTCATCTGTCCGTTCCCCAGGAGACGGTCCCACCGTCTTGTTTCTCAACCACGTATTCGGACACGATGCGTGATGAAGAGATGTTGCAGCATCGGGGGGTGACGTACTGCCATCCGACTCCGACGATTCCTCGGCTCCCTCCCTCGGGGGGTCGAGTCCAGGAAGAAGCGGACGTCGAAATGTCAGCCATGCTTTCCCGGGCCGCCGTGAGCGTCGGGTTGCAGTGCCTGCACTGCCTCTCCCAACGCTCGCCGCGCCCGCCCCAGGGCCGTGTTTACCGGAAGAGGATGAGGAACCGCATGAGGAACTTAGAAAGACCTGCAACGCCCCTTTCTGGCACGTTCACGTCAAACAAAGTTCTGTCACCCTCTCTTCCCTCGAGGGTGAGGCAGCTAGAGGATACCTCGATGTCCCCGCAGGCGGCGGCCATCTGGGGGGCTCGACCTAGACTCCCGTCCAAAGCATGTGGGTCTCGGCATCCCTGGTGTCGAGAGCTTACATTGTGGCGGACCAAGCTGCCTCCTCTCTCCACGCTATGGCTCCTGCCAGGCCAAGACGTTGAGAGAGCTCCACGAGGGTAAAGACCGACCCAGCGCTGATGCAGGAACTCCGCACCGCTACCGACCTCGCTCTACGGGCGACCAAGGTGACCGCGCGTGCCCTGGGTCGGGCGATGTCCACACTTGTGGTCCATGAGAGACACCTCTGGCCGAACCTTGCACAGATGGGTAACGCCGATAAGGTCCGCTTTCTCGACGCACCCATCTCACAAGGGGGGGGGCTGTTTGGTGATACTGTCAAGCCGCAGTTCTCGACAGTAAAGAAGCAGACGGAGGATATCAAGCATATCCTCCCCTGCCGCAACTCGGCCGCCCTCGGCCGTCGAAACCCGTGCAACATCTGCTTCCCAGCAGCCCTGGTCCTCTTCGACGCCCTTCGGCTCAGGCGCCCCCCACTCCGAGGACATCGAAGAGGAGACCATCGCCCCATCAGCAGCCGCGGCGAAAGCGTCCCCGCACCAGCTCATTTGGGAGCAGTTCGGCCAGACACAGGTGGACCTGTTGCCTCCCCGGACTCCACCCATTGTCCGCTTTGGTACTCCCTGACCGAGGCACCCCTCGGCACGGATGCCCTTGCACACAGCTGGCCGCGGGACAAGCGGAAGTACGCCTTCCCCCCAGTGAGCCGCATTGCACAGACCCTGTGCAAGGTCAGGGAAGAGGAGCATCAATTGGTACTAGTTGCGCCCTACTGGCCCAACCGGACTTGGTTCTCAGAGCTGGTGCTTCTGATAAGAACTCCCCCCTGGCCGATTCCCCTGACAGAGGACCTTCTGTCACAGGGGAAGGGCACGTAACGGCATCCCAGGCAGACCCCTAATATCCATGTCTGGACGGGACGAGAAGATCCTGAGTGGCCCACCCCCTGCGAGGGTTGGGACATCTCTCAGGCTAGGGCATCGGCCACTAGGCAGCTATACGCCCATAAGTGGCACCTCTTCTCGTCCTGGTGCTCTTCTCGAAGAGAAGACCCGCGGAGTTGCTCGATCGGGAACGTGCTGTCCCTTCCTCAAGAGAGACTGGAGAGTAACCTCTCCCCCCTCCTCACTGGGAGTGTATGTAGCCGCTACGGCCGCTCATCACGACCCAATTGCTGGGAAGCCTCTGGGACAGCACGACCTGGTCATTGGTTCCTAAGGGGCGCGAGAAGGCGACTGCCTCATCCGCGCCCCATACCCTCTTGCGACCTAGGTGGCGGGCCTCAAGAGCCCCCCCCTTCGAGCCCCTCAGAGCTGCCGCTCTTTCTCACCTCACGATAAAGATGGCTCTCCTGATGGCGCTCACCTCCAAGAGGGTAGGGGACCTACAAGCACCCTCCGTGTCCACAGATTGCCTAGAACTCGGGCCCGGTGATTTTCACGTGTTCCTGAGACCCCGGCCCGGCTACGTGCCCAAAGTTCCCACCACTCCCCCTAGAGACTAGGTGGTGAACCTGCAGGCGCTCCCCACTGGGGAGGAAGACCCAACCCCATCCGTATTGTGTCCAGTACGCGCACTGCTTCAGAAGCTCTGAGCAGCTGTTTGTCTGTTTTGGAGGTCAGCAGAAGGGGAGGGCTGTCTCCAAACAGAGGCTGGCGCACTGGATCGTGGATGCCGTCTCTATGGCAGACCGATCTCAAGATCGCGCCTGCCCATTAGGAGTGAGGCACACTCCTCATGGGCACTGACTCAGGGCGCCTCTCTGGCAGACATCTGCAGAGCTACGGGGTTGGGCTATGCCCATCTCCTTTGCGAGGTTCTACAACCTACGCGTGGAACCGCGCGTCCTGCAAGGCAAACATGTAGGACTGGCAGCCGGTAGGGCGTACGCCTGCGAAAGCCCTTCCCCCCTTCCTTACGTGGGTCAGCGGCTATTTCCGCCTCCCTTCTTTCCCCACTGGGTAAAGAACAGGCATTCCATCCATCACTAAGCACCTTTCTGGGGGCAGGCTGGGCAGAGCAGCCCTTCCCCCTTAGGCCGGGGAACAGTTGAGCCATCTACATAGCTCTAACCGGACCTAATGCTCCAGACGTGGTAACCCCCCCAGTGGGCGGTTCCGTCTGATGTATTCTCATGAATGGTTCCCTCGGTAACCCATGACCTCCCTAGGTGGACTCCCACCTTGCGGTTAACTCCTTCTGTCCGCACATTTTCCCATGAGTTCTCCCCTGATGGTGAGACCATGTTGGTGTCTCCACTAATTCCTCCCTACGGAGTTAGTGGTCTCTGTAGCGTTTTTCCCCCAGGGGGGAATAATGCTTACCCAGTGGCCCTTACGGTGCCGTTAGAGAATCAAGGCCTCCGCCCGTGACGGCCGGTGGCAGGGGCTTCCCACCTTTTCTTCAAAAGCTCTGGGACCCCCTACCTCTCCACTGGACGGTTACAATTTCGCGCTAGCGCTCGTTTGACTCGCCCAGGCCAGTCAGCGTCGCTCCGCTGGAGATTGTGACGCGGCACAGCGCTGTGGCATTTTCCATAGGAACCCCATCTGTCGGCTCGACACAACGTCAAGAGACCAACAGAAAGGGAACGTCTTGGTTACGGATGTAACCTCAGTTCCCTGATGGAGGGAACGAGACGTTGTGTCCTTCTTGCCACAACGCTGGCCACCTGCCGCAGCGGTCGAGGGATGCTCAGGCTCCTCAGACCAAAGGTGAATGAATGCAGCACGCCGTCTCCCTTTTATACCCGGATATCCGGGGGCGGAGTCCGGCATGCAAATTTCATTCACCAATTTCATTGGCCTTTTCTAAACTAGTCAGAAGTTGATAGGTTCTCAAGAGCGAACCCCATCTGTCGGCTCGACACAACGTCTCGTTCCCTCCATCAGGGAACTGAGGTTACATCCGTAACCGAGAAGTTTTTATTATTTTTTATTTATCACCTTTTTTTAATGATTTATTTTGAAACTGCCAAAAAAAGGATTGGGTTAGAGTTTCTGTAGTCATTATAATTTGCTTAATATCATGAACATTAGTATAAAATACAAAATGTAAACAAAACAGATTATAGCAACATTGCTCACTTACATCCACAGTCTCTAGGCAGGTACACACAAAGACATACTCAAATATACATACAACACAACATTAAAGACAAATACTCAAGGCACATTATTTTAAATTTCCAACTAAAATGTTTGTAAAACCTTGATTCTGCAAAGGTCCTAAATTCTGCCCTCCAATGACTATGAGGCAGCTTTGCATAAATGCTGCTTAAACATCTGCTCTCTCGCTCTCTCTCTCTTGCTCGCTCTTTCTCTAAGCATCCGTTTATTTTTCAGATTCAATATGTTGAATATGGTGTCAGAGGAGGCGGTTACGTGTGAGAGAACGGCTTAAAAAAAAGAAACAAAATCAAGAAATTAATAATGGCTATTGCTCACTCCCTCGACCCTGTCTCATCCATCCGTTTTGCCCTGACTCTCTCCTATTTCTGCACTGCTGCCCTGTACGTCAGGAAAGCTAAGATCCAGACCCCCACCCTCCCTCTTTCTGCTCTTTTAGCCCAGCTCCCTTACTCCCCACTGGGCTTGAGTTGTCAGAAATCCCCCTCTCTCCCCTGGATCTCCACTAAGCCTGGTTCTTACTTGCTCACTCCCTTTAAGATCTGTCCTCTGGGAGAGCTGTACACCCTGCATGCTCAGGGAAAATATTGCACACACACACGTGCGCTCGGTAACATGCAGACACGTGGATGTACCTACAGTACATAAAATCCACAAACTATCTTTTTTACACATATATACTGTATATATATATATATATATACAGATAGATGCACACAGTCCTACACCCTAATGCATGCACAGACTTGCACAGAATGAAGTCTGCATGTTCTTTTCGCGAAGGTGAATAGCCTTACTCAGTGATGCTTAGTTTTTCCATTTTCTTGCTGTCACACACGGAATACAAAGAAAACCTTCGCCATTTGAACCTACAGCGCAGACATTAAAGGAGCATCTTTCAGTGTGTTATCACTATAAACGCTCACATGAATAAAATGTGGTGTCCATCTTCACGGTCTGAAACGTTCAAATATTAAACAGGCAGGAGTGCAGAGCTGGATATGATTCTGTATTGATAGAACAAAGGGGTATTTGTGATGTGTCTGTCTTTCTGTCTGCCTGCCTGTGGCGTTTTTCACACTTTAATATAGAAAACATTTTAGGTTTGCACATTTTAGGAATGTCTTGCGTCTTCAGGTCACATGTTATAAAGTGACACGGTTAGCGCCTTTAATGTACATTGAAATGAGTTGAATGCTTTTTTGCTGTTTTTACAAGTTGCATTTGCATTAAGAGCTTGTGAGTGACAATAAATTTATAATTTTGAGCCCAGTGGGGGATCTTCATCACGGCTGGCTGCGTAAACACTCGAACGCCTCCGAAGCTCTAACCGAGACAATTATGTGAGGAAAATGTAATCAGCAATTGTTGCGTTCTTTCCGAACTGTGTGCCCACCTGTGGCACGTGCAGCCTTTCATGTTTAAGTTCAGTGGGTGGGATGGTGGAGAGACGTTGCCCTTGAGTCAAGTCTAATACTCATACTTGCATCTCCATTACAGACATTGTCTGTGCCAGTGAAAAACGGAAAGTCTGTGTGTCATGTAATAGATAAATTCCTTTTCAGTTGATAGGAAATATAATATGGTTTATTAGTTTAACCTTCGTTCATTTTTTTCTTGCAGATTCTTGACGTTTTTCTTCTTGAGACAACTTGTGTGTAAGTGGCATATCTTAACTTACTCTCTGCTGGATTATATGTGTCTGCATTATAAATTAACTGTATATGACTGTCGAACAATCCGGTAATAGCATCAGGGTTCGAATTGAGGGGGGGCTGGGGCGGTCCCGGACCCCTCATAAGCCTTAAGGGACCCCCTCATAAGGTCTAAAATAATGAATTTGGGGGTCCCCCGGTTTTCCATTAAAACTAGACTACTAAAAATCCCAAATTATTTCTGTCAAATTATCACGCTAAAACAAAACAGTGTTGTCCGTTATTTGCCCAAATTTCTGAAGACGCAAATTAAAATGACATTTTTATCTGAAAAATCCATGCATGATCAAGCGCGCCACACAGTGTTCGATGAAGACATGTACAGAGATGTCGACAATGGCGTGTGCGGATCCTCTTATATGAAAGCGTTTTTCTTGAACTCAACAGTTACTATAATCTTGATATGCAAGTCTTTCTTTATGTACGATGTTATCTCACATTGTCAAAACAGATGCGACGCATTACTAAGCAATGGGACATACGGGTGGTGGAAAAAATAGGAAAGGGAGCGAAAATCTTTTAAATCTTTTGCTGAACCCAGAACTCACCCCCCGGAGTCCTGCTAGATATTCGAGTTCGGGGAGAGGAGCCGAGGTGGAGGGATGTTTAATCCTTTAGAGATGGTTTCAGGTAGGATTCCTGGTCTATTTATGTGCTGGTTCGCTTGAGCTGATAGGGTAGAGTCGTGATTGGTGATAGCGAACCAGCCGGTCTTAATTATATGCTCCGGCTTCTCCTGAACTTTGTTAATAAAACATAATTTGTTTTTCTTATTCTGCATTGGTTCATATGGATTATTTACATATACTTGACAGAGCATGTGAGCGGAGCGGAGCAGGGAGCGGGCAGGGAGCCGAGCGCGCGAAATATAGTCGGAGCGCGGAGTGGATTTTTTATCCAAAGGCCGGAGCGATCGCTCTGTCTTGCTCTGGTTCCGCTCCGATACCGCTCACACCACGAGTCTAGGGCATGCACAAATCCACCCAGAATTCACCTGTGCCTTCAACAATTAACAAAACTGTCAGCCTACACTTCAAAAATTGTTCATTGTGAAGGAGAGATGTCTGGTGTAAACACAAGCATAGCAGTGGCGATCCGTGACTCCTCTTCAGGGGAAGCAGTAATGCGAAGCTCTGGAAAACATGTATTTAGCCCATCATGTGTGTGTCGCGTCATGTCAAAATACGTGCCTGCTGCAGACGCGTTGAAAGGGTTTTTAATAAAAGAGACGCTCGCGTTTGCTATACTTGCTTAGTCTCATGTGTAATCAGAGTTAAGTGTTAATGCAGTGTCTTCTGAACGCGAGCGTCTCTTTTATCATAAACCCTTTCGACGCATCTGCAGCAGGCACGTATTTTGACATGATGCGTGATGCACATAGGTTCACGTGAAGCGCTGAACACGTATTTTGAATTCCAGCTTCCCCTGAAGAGGATCGAGGCACCGATCGCAGCTGAAGCATAGACTAGAATGACCGCGATCAGTTCCGGTAGCCGCGTCGGAGCCGTAACGTGCCGCAGATGCGTGCAGTGTAAACGAGGGGTAAAGCTTCGGTTGAAAACGGCAGGTGTTAGGCATGCAGAGGAATTTTTAATTTGAGCGAGCGTGGAGCAGTTTCACCGGAGCGGGATGAAATTGTAGCTGAGCGGGGAGCGGAATTGAGCGGAGTGGTCTGGTGCGACTTTGAGCGGTGGAGCGGGGGGCGTGAACACCCACATGAGCGGGGAGCGGAAATTCTCACCGCTCAGCTCCGCTTACATGCTCTGATTCTTGATCGACATTATCAAGAGATGAATCATGTTTAAATATGAATCATATGCTTCTGACTGGGTGGTTTGGCAGCACTGTACAGACAGCCACTATTGACTTTGACGCGTCCTCTCCCTCACTCGTTCCAATGAATTGTTGTATTAATATTCCAAAAAAGGAACAGCACTCCATTACAGTAATATAAAGAACAAGAATCAAAAGACAAGAAAATAAATAAATACAATTTTATTAAATAAATAAAATAAAATCTGAATTGGTAAGAAAAATGTTATCATACGTTTTGAAAAAATTGTCAAAACATACAATGCAAAATAGAAAAATAACAGTAAGATTGATAGCATTTTTTTAAGGGCTGGTTAGGGGAACCCCCAAGAGCTTTGACACAATTCGAACACTGAATAGCGTGCTATTTAAAAAATCACCAGCACTCAGTCAAACTATTATAGCAGTACAAAAACGCCCTGTTAACGTTCACAACTTTCAGGAGACTGAAGGACGTTTCATTATCGTTCATTTCTCTTTCAGCAGTTTCTGAGAGCTTTGGCTGTGTTTCTGGGCTGCATGTTGGTTTTCTCTCTCGGTTGATGGATTTTCCCCTTGGGATTTAAAGCTGCTTATACACACACACACAGGTCTCATTAACTTACAAATGTCTTAAGAGTTTCCTGTACAATCAATTCATGCTTGCAAACTCAGGGTTCCTCCTTCAACAGTTGCCCCGAACGCAGACAAGCAAGTTTTACTTTTTAATGGCCAATAACCTCCTCGTTATTTTAAAAATTAAGAGAATGAAAGTGGTGCTTGCTATGCAAAACACATCGGCTAAGTGTTGCGGCGTGGTCGCAAGGGCATTGATATGGTTTAGAAGGTGTACTGACTGTGATTTTGAGCACAATATACGTTTGATAGGTTGTTGTGGATACTGGGTACTGCCTACTGGCATATTTTCTAGTTTCTAAGATTTTGTGATCCTTAGAAATGACTCTGGTCCCTTCTTTATTGTAATTCTATAGGACCTTTTTAAGCTGTTTTATCATCTGTCAGGCAGAAATTGTAAGTCTGATCACCTAGAAAAGGAATGGCACCTCTGCCCTATAAGCTGTGTGATTTGAGGTATCATTCATGGCTGTAGCGCTAGCGACGCGGGATGAGTTAGACAGTGAAGTTTAATAGCCAGCTTTAAGATTTTGGTCAAAGCCAAAGTTCTAATTCTAGTGTCTAGTCCTTAAGTATGAAGACCTTGCAACCTTGAAGAAATGAGTTCAAATACAGTTTATTATTGCAGTGTCTATTAAAATGTTTTTAAATAAATAATGCCAAATTCATCTTTAATTTTGTTCATTTTGTGTTCTTTTGTGTATTTGTGTGTTTTTGGTCAATGTATCACGCTAAGAATAGGGAGCTGAATTATTTACAGCAGGGGTTTTCAAACTTTTTCATGCCCAAATATGATGAGCACCCTTTCTAAAATACATTTTTTTTGTATAAAGAAGCATTTAAACTCTTAAGACAAATAGTTAGTGTAAGACTGTGGCGGGGGGGGGGGGGCGTGGTTCAGCCCTTTCTGCACCGAGAGGGAGAGGCGGGAGAAGAACGGTGAGTAAGCAGATCAAGCGCATATTAAAAACACCTGCTTCTCATTGTAGTAATTGGCGAGGAGATGGTTAAAAGCCGGACAACCAGAGACGGGAGGCAGAGAGAGACCGCCTGGGAACCGAGAAAGTGTGTGTGAGAGGAATCCGCTGAGACGTTGTGTCCAGGACTGGAATATTGAGAGTGCTTACTGAAGAAGTTTACAGTGTCTTTTTGTTACGGTGCAGCAGCACCATTAAGATTTGTTGTTAATAAAGTCTGATCTCGGTTTCCCAGCCACGCCGACCCCGACTCCTTTCTTCCGGTATTGTTGAACCGCGTTACAAAGACAATATATTGTTTGTAGAAATTAAACCGTGATAAGGTTTTTTTTTACAACTTTTGCTGTCTTTTGTTTCTCAAAAAATCTCTAGAGATTTACAGCATTATCAAGTGTGCGGTTTTAACACAATATCGATATTTATGGTTTTCATCATCACGGTTATTGGCAATACCGATTTGTGGCATCCCTAGTAGACACTTTTATTCTAATATATAACAGTGTTATAGTTATGGCTGTGCAAAAATATCGATACATGTAACCATCGCAGTATTTTTTTTTTCGATAGTGATACCTCTACTATCGATAATTAAAAAAAAATCATGTCATATACATACGGACAAAAGTAAGTGGAAGCGAGCATGGTGAAAAATATAAGAACGCTTGGAGCTCTCAGAGCTGATGTGTGGGTGTGCTTTGGTTTTCTAAATAAGTAATGGAGTAATGAGTTATATAAAATAATGCTGTTTGTAGGCTTCGCAAGTCATGACACAAGTCACTTGGCTACTGCAGTGCATTAGACAAAAAGTTTATTAAGAAAAGTAACAATGACATTTATTGTGCTTTCACAGATGTGACACCAGCGCATTTACAGCATGGATGAACCAGAGGTTTTATACTGCCCATGTGACTTGCGTGAGCCACCTTATTCCCCTGTGCTGCCCACTTGAGGGGCGCAATCCACAGTTTGAGAACCCAAACCTCTGATCTAAAGGTCCATGCATCGCACATCATGGCCACTCTGCAGAGGTAAGGGATGTTTTTACACTAAAGGGCTCAGCATAGTCCAGGCGAATTGCGCTTTCGTTCTGCGTTTTGGGGTAAAACGAAGCTCGTTGAGAAAACGTTGAGAGACGGCATAGTGTTTTCAAACAATCCAACACCCCTTTGTTTCTTGAGGCGGGGTTTACATGACCTATGCAAATAAAATGACGTGTTATTTCCCACAGACCAGGCGGCGCTACATAACACACCCACCTATTACGTAATGGCCATGGACCAATGGTGGCTCAAAGGTGTTTACCGGCCAACACAAACTTTCTCTGAGAGTTCTGTTTGGTTTGCTGTGGTGAACTAGTGAAACGAATTGTCGTTTGGACCAGATTCTGTTCGAAATCAGGTCACAGACGGTCGTTTTTCGATTTCGAATGTAGTATGCTGAGCCCTTTATCCTTACAGAAAACCCCCGGTGGTGCACAGCATGTTGTATTTCTAGCTCTACTTTTTACATTTTCTATTTAAAGTATTGCAATATATCGCAAATGTGTATCGTATCGAAACACATAGCAATATATTGTATCGTGACCCATCTATCGTGATATGTTCATATCGGGAGGCACTTGCCAATACACAGCCCTAGTTATAGTTTTGTTTTTAACTTTATTGCATTGTTAACAATATCTTGAATTATCTTTTATTTTCATTTCATGTTAATTTCAGTTTGATTTTGTTATGTGGTTTTTCATTTTATTTTTTGTTTATTCTCAATATAAATAACAATAATACGTTTATTTTATTTTCAGTTAATAATATCAGTTATTTGTATTTTGCTGTTTATTGCTAATGACATGTAAAAGATTGAAATTATGGTAAAATTAATGGTTTGATTTTGAGACGTTGAGACTGATTTTCACAGACTGGGTCACAATTTTAGTTTTGTTTATTTAAATCCAGCTAATAGAAATATGATAATAGTCTTATAGTAATAACTAGATGTGCACATTTCACCTCTTTGTGTGTTCTTTGTTGATTAATCCCATGACCTTTACAATCATAGCCTTGTATACAGTTTGGAACTCTCACTGTGCTGTACACCGTGATTTTGATTCAACAGAAATGTATACTTGTAAACGTATTAAAGCAAGTTGTGGCTAGTGTTTTGAGGTCTGACTACATGACCCTAGAAGCCACACAGCATCAATGTGTCCGATCGTGAGGAAAAACGAGTTAACAAACCCAATAATCTATGTCCCTCTTGCTCTCTCAATGCCCCCAACCCGATACTTTCTGTGTCCCTCTTCTGCTGCCACCCACCCTCTTGTCCACGGGAGAGAAAGACCAAGTGGAGACAGAGAGGGATGGTTTCCCTAAAGGCTGGTTTATAAGAGGGAATCCAGAGTGGAGAGGAGACATGGCTAATTTACCACAGAAACACCACTGACACCTTGATAAATGAGCCCCTATATACCTGAACTCCGTGTGTGTGGGACGTTCACAGCATAAACGCACGACACGCCCGAGTATGAAGGGAGGGGTCGAGCCCCCCAATTCACCCCGCTGCTGCTGTTGCCGGGGGCAACTGAGGCCAAAGACAGGAGGAGTGGAGGTAAAACGGGGGCAATAAAAAGAGAGAAGCAAGATGAAGAATGAGAGGTTGGGGAAAGAGCTGAGAGAGCGAGAGCGGGTAGGTAGAGAGAAACGGAACCCAGAGTCGTCACATTGTATAGGCATGTCACTCTTTCTGTACGCGGTCCCTGGAGCACCGCGTGAGCTTTATAGCAACCGGAGGATCTGACCTCCCTACTATCATCTTGGGTCATTCGGGATCCTCTAAGGATGTACTTCCAAGCTTAGAAAAGTACAAATTAAAACATCCATGATATAATGCAGCAAATGAAAAATATATGAAATGCATTCCAGTTCGAATCTCTGTAGCGAGATATAATAGAAGACTCAGATTGTACAGAGAGAACACGACATCCTGTTCTTTTCTTGTTGGTAGGCAATAATCACATCACCATGACAACGCAGCGGGAAAAAAAAAAAGGCTGCGATGATTCTGACGGACCCCTTGGCAAGATTAAAAAAATCAGGTCAGAAGAAATCTCACCAACACTCCAAATCTAAACAAGTGTAGAAAGATTTATAGTGACCTTTAGATGATAAGAGCTTGGCTATTGGGAAGTGTCAGGATACGTTATGAACCTCTGTGAAATGCTACAGTATGTGTGTGTGTATGTGCATGTTGTGCATGTGCTTGTCATAAACTCGAATGTTTTCCAGCTTAGATTGTTGATACACTGTGACCAGCTGTCTTGCAGCACAGGACTGTGAATGTGTGTGTCTTCATTTGTGGTGAAGTGCATTCTGCATGTACTGTACAGTAGTTGTCGGGAAACTGTATTGTTTGAAAGGTTAAACTGCACAGGCCTGCTGAAAGCACAATAGATCTGGTTTTATAGTCTTAAAAATGTGGTCTTATAAAGGCACATTCACATCAAAAAACGATAACTATATTAACATTGTTTGTTCTACCGGCAACAAGGTAACACTTTACAATAAGGTGCTATTTATTAACAATTAGTTAATGCATTAGCTAAAATGATCTAACAATGGACAATACTAATACATCACTTATTAATGTTAATTCATGTTCATTTCAGCATTTACTAATACATTATTAAAATCAAACATGGTCACTGTTAACATTAGTTAATGCCCCATGAACTAACATGAATAACTCTATTGACATGAACTAACATTGACAAGGATTAATAAATGCTGAAAAACTAAATTGTTCATTGTTATCTAATGTTAGCTAATGCATTTACTAATGTTAAATAATAGCACCTTATTGTAAAGTGTTACCAATAATAAATATAAACCAGAAACAATCATTCAAAACAATCATGTATCGTTCTTCATGTGAATGGGTCTTTAACGTCTTGCGTGTTAGAGAATGTTCTGTCTGGTGTTTGCATTATATACACTTCATTTACAGTTATACCGTGACTAATCAAAGCAATGTTAAAGGGATAGTTCACCCAAAAAATGAAAATGTCATTAAGTCATCCTCATGTCATTTCAAACCTGTACGACATTTTTTCTTCTGCAGAACACAAAAGAAGATATTTTGATGGGCGTTGGTGATCAAACAATACTGGACCCCATTGACTTCCATTGTATGGACACAAACATTTCTCAAAATATCTTCTTTTGTGTTCTGCAGAAGAAAAGTCAGTTACACAGGAGTTAAATTACATTTATCTTTTGATTAACTATACCTTTAAGATCTATGTATCAATTTTTGGTAAAAAAAAAAAAACCCTTCTCTGTGCTATTGTGTGTGTGTGTCTCCTGCAGATGGAGAGGCAGACACTACTTTTGAAAGCCCTTTCTCCCTCTCTATTACTGATCTAAAATGACAGCTGTCAATCATCATCAGAAACCAACCAACCAACCAGGTCAGAGGCACAAAAACTAGTTCAATTTATTTGAAGGCTAATTCTGAATGACAAAGCATTTGCTTCGGTGCATCCCATATTATACTTTCAAATTGATATTGAGATTTTTAATGCATGTGGATTGAAACACATTTTTCGGTTAAGTAGCACAAAGGCGAAAACGATTGCTACAGAAAGAACTCCATGTACCTGCCAGGCAGAGTTGGGCTACATTTTCAGCATATGTACTTTTGCGTGTTCGTGTCACTTTTTGTCATTATGTTATGCTTCATAATATATCCATCAGTTGAAGAGACCGCTAATGGGTCCACTTGGTCCTGATGTGTCCTGTCCCCTAAGATCTGAGCAGATTATCACTACTATTCCACCATAATCTGATTTGAACAGCTGCCTCGGGGCACAGACCTGAAAACACACCAGCCAGTTAAAAGAGAGAGAGAGAAAAGAGAGCAAGTGTGAGAGAGAGTTGGGAGGGTAAATTGCAGAGGAGAGATCAAAAACTATATGAGTAAAGCTCTAGTGGGGCCCTTTGCATGCAGTGAACGACAGTACAGCGGCCGGGTGCCCCCGGGGCCGCTGTGATCGTGAACCTTTATCAGTAAATTACACTCTGAGGTCATGAATAAAATGTCTATAAAAACTAAAGGGGTTCTGGATTTTGTTGAAGTTCATTCTGCCACCGATGCTGACAGCAGTCACAGCAACTGCACTTAAACTCTGCCAACACAGATTTCACCCTTCAACTACGCTTTCATTTGCCTCTATGCTTTCACCTTCTGCTGAAAGCTTGTCTTATTATTTCCCAAGCAGACGCCCATAACAACGGCTCAGAGACGCAACACCTTTCAAATGACATAAATACACCCCCGTTCTTTCTCCATCCCTCTCTCGCACACGCAAGCGAAAACCCAGCCGCTGGGTATGCTGTCTGAATGCAAGGCTTGCCAAAAAATGCTCTGCATAATTTATTGTCAGATTGTTAGATCTTTGTCCATATTGATGTTATATTCATAACGTGCACTTTGAAAAAGTCTTGACATAACCACCCTAATACAAAACAAAAGGGTGAAACTTCTTATAAGGAACCGCACAAAAAGCATTGCTTCGGCGAATGAAGAGAAACGCGTCTATCAGGGTTACGGTCTCTTTATTCAAAGCAATATCTATCACTTCTGAGGATCAAAGCTTTATCGCACACCTGAATTTAATTTGTTTTGGCACATACACACAAAGACAGCTGCGTATACTGTACGTGTCTGTCATTTTGAAGACACTTTTATCAAGAGGACAGTCCCCTTAAAGCGACCTAGTGTCTCGCTCAAGGACATTGAAACACTGTCTGTCTATATTTCTCTCTGTCTATCTATCTTTGCTCTCTATAAGCATCCCTGTCTTCATTTGAGCATTATAGATCTTTATTCTAACTTTAGAAATGTAACCCTATTTTGCAATGGCACATTTACAAAAGCAAAACTGGACTGTGTGGCGGATCTGTGTTTAAAAAGGAAGGAAGCAGCCCCTCTAAAACCAAATCAGAAATTGTCACAACACTGTTGTGAATCCATGGGGTGCTGTAATTGCATGTATAACTGGTTACGCGGGTGTACCACCTGCCTGACAAACTGCAATGAACAATGTGAGGTGCATCCAAAAACAAGAAAACAAAAAATGTCTAGTGGGGCTGTGTATTCAGTCCTGGCATTTTACCCGCTCTTTATAAATCTGTAATAAAACAGTGACAACAGCAACTAAAAATGAAGGCTGGGTGCAGGCTGTGAGCTCTGTGCCACAGAAAGCTAACTACCTCTGTCCTTAATTTCTTCTTTGAGTTTTAGTGAAGTGTTGACAGCCATGAACCACAATGGTGGCCGTCAAGGGAGGTCAGCTGTTGCCGTGTTTATGGTCAGAAAGTTCAATTCTCTTTTACAAAGCTTTTTTATTTGTTTTCCGGGCATAGCACCGGGGTCTTGGCCACATAGGAACGACCACCAGAGGGCGACTCGGAGGGTGTGAATGGAACACCCTTGTAACTTTCAACCTTGTATGTACACCTCCCTATGTGCAGTCATTGTCCTAGTTTCAGCACCATGGATAGCAACCCCTCATATTAATCTGTTTTCTGTTCAGCACCACGGAGAGCGTTCCACCAACGTATGTTCTGTTCTCGAGCGACCTTTTCATAACCAATTTATTCAACAAATTAATGAGATATGTTTAGAACATCCATCTCCCTAATTCTGTAGGTTAATATACGCTTGTACGTCAGAGAATTACTGTCTGTGTGCCAGTGGGTTAGTTATTGGAGCACCATCAGCTGATCTTCTCAAATCCAGCATTAGCAGAATAAATTGATCTCAGATGAACTAGGGAGGAAGTTTCACTGGATCTACACAAATCCTCCCAAAGGTGATGGCGAGAAGCGCCATGTGACTGTTTCCTGACAAACTGTAGCAATGAATGGCCACTGTATAGACCACAGGCTGCTGGAGAACAATTTAAATTGTCTTTTTTCTAGTCAACAGGAATCTTGAGAAATGGTTTCTTTCCTCTCTTAGGAGGAAAATGCTTTCATAACACAGAGATGATTATTGTAAAACAATTGACTGATATGGTTTACCCTCTTAGATTTGGCTCCAAGTCTCTTGTAGTTTGTTTAGTAGTTTCTCTAGTCCAAGGCGGTGTTACTATACTGGTATCCCATGGTTTAATCTCTTTTAATGGATATTTCAGTGGAAGTCCCTTCTCTGCTTGCCTTTTTAAAGTAATTTCTTTAAAATCTGTGTTTTATGCAAACCTGAATGTGTGTTCAAAAAACATGTCTTCAGCTGTCATTGATAAAAAAATCTAAACAAACTTAGTTTTAGGATTGGCTACATAGCTTACACCGGCCTTGTCAAATCTATTAGTGAGGCTGCTAGAAAGGTTTTCTTTTTGTGTAGTTGACATTGTTGATCATGACACAATGTAATTTTTTGCGAATCCAAACACGACCAGTTTTCATAGTTCAGAAAAGCAATGATCGCATCTGTGTTTCTTGTATTTCAGAACCTGTTGAAATTGCTAAGAAATGACATTGCTGGAGGCAGAAATAATTCCTCGGCCATATTTGGACACACAGAGTGCTGTTAAAAAATCCACGTCTAAGTGTACATGTGAAAAAGCCTTTATTTGGCATTTTCCTTTTCTTATTATCAGCATAACAATTTCAGTAAAAAGCTTATTTAGAAAAAAGCTTGTTTTTCTTTCATTAAATTTGGCCAGTCCCCTTGCTTTATTTTATTTGTGAAGTCTATGCCAACACTAAACCTGGCATGGACTCCACAAATTTGTGCAAAACCAGATGATCTATGTAATCCCAGCATGATTTGAGAATGTTCCAAAGAGCGTCCGTGTGCTTCCGTGAAAGCACAAACATGTGACCTTTCGTACAATGAAGCCGACGCGGCCAGTGTCACAGATCTGCTCTAAATACGAGGCGTACAAATGGTGTGGAATCTTAAATAATTCCTGTTCATTGCATGCCATAACATTCCTTTGTTTTCTATCTCCTGTTTATTCTCAGGTTTAAACTAGATTCTGGCTTTCAGCGTGGAATCTGAATGTGCCTGCGTGCATTAGCGCAATGAATAAATAATCAAGCTAAAAGCATATACTGTATGTGCATGCGGTTGGCTGCTGGGTGTTCTTGAAAGATATGGATGGGATGAATGCTCTTTAGTGGTTTGACTGCCTGAATATAGATGTATTTGAAGAGGTTACACTATTCATTCATGTTTACATGTGACTTGCACACGTGTGTCTGTGTGTGTGTGGGAAAGGCAGCATTGAAGATGATTAGATCTGTAGATTCGTTTTTCCTGACAAACACACTCTGACGGGCATACAAACAGGTTTGTGTCCGTCAGTGAATAAATCATCTGTGCCATACACACACACACACGCACACCACTAGGGATTAAGAGATGGCAGAAATACTTAAACACAACTGACAGAGGGGAAATGACTTTGACCTCCATCAAACACACGTACAGATCTGAAACATTTACATGATCACACAGACAAACACATGTGCACACACATACAAAGATACAAACTGTCTACAACAAAAAGCATACTTGCCTCAGGCACATGACTTGCATGACAATCATTTGAAAAGATAGCGGTTCAAAGCCAGACAAGCCTGTTACAGGCTTTGACATGCACCTGCTTCTCAAATATATCTGCTTGAAAAACAACATAAGCAACAATGCGACATGTAATTGCCTGGTGGCCTCGAAGGAGCATTTCTCTGCATTTCGGATCAGAAGAGCTCTTCAAGTTGGTTACCTATTTTGTTTATACTGTATATTGCACACTCAATTAAAGTTTAATTAACTCAACGAAACACCATTTATAGACCTTTCCTTACTGCCCCCCCAGATGCCCCTCCTCTCTCCTCCTTTCATGCTGTTCCTTTCCATTTTGTGCCTAAACGGTCCCTTCATCCTCCAGCCGGTCGGGTTAGCGGAGCTGGCACTGGGGACTGGACACATGGGGCGAGCGAGAGAAAGAGTTAGTGCTCGGCAGTCTTCTGGACCACTCAATAGAAAATGTCCGTCCAATCAGAGACCCTGCTTTTCCATTCAGGTCATGCATTAGTTGAACAGAAGTAGAGAAAAAACAGACACACTTTCCCATCTCCATAGCATGTGTGATTCCTTTTTATTTCACCTGACTACACACACTCTTACACCAAGGTTATGAATCAGGACTAAGGGCAAAAATACCACCGAAAGTGACGGAAATGCCTCAGATAATTAAAAGATGGTTAAACATGGCCCTCGGTATGTTCCTTTTTTAATGTCTGAAAATTTTTTTTTCATAATATTCTATTTTTGTTCTGTCTAGTTACAGGATTATAGCCTCAGAAGACATTAGTGACCTGTACAGTAGCTGTCAGATATCTGAGGTGAGTATTGTTGAATGTGTAGTGCTCTTTCATTTTCTAGATAACAGCCACAATTGTTAATTTTGAGAATGGTTACAAAAATTACCCCTTAAAGTAAAAAAGACAACACTGAAAATCAATTTCATGCGGAAAATACTGATCCTTAATAAAAGCGAATGTTCAATTCTGACACACACAGACTTATAGAGATGAGTTTGAGGAATGATGTGTGTTGAATAATAAATATGTTGTTTTTGAAATTCTTAGCTTTGCTCTCCAGGTGACACATAGTGAGTCTAATGTTACAAAGCAAAGGTTTAATCCCTGAATTAAAGCTTAATCCATTCTCTTACCAGCAGTTTACCTTCCATCATGAGAGAGGGAGAGAGAGAGAGAGAACGAGAGAGATGATGAAAGTGTAATGACAGATTTCTCTGTATGTTGAACAGTTGCATCAGAGTCTATGAATTTTGGTTAAATGACAGATTACGATGCTTTATTTACAAATACACAAAATCACACAAACTCATAAACCTTTAACATTTTGAGAGAGTAGTTTTTCCAAGTGACTAAATTTATTTATATAATGTCATTTTTTTAAGTAATTTTCAATTATGTGCAGCAGACTTTTTCCTAAAATTCATTAGAGGAAAAAAAAGGAAAATTGTTGACATAGTATATGTAATGTTAGTCAAACTCAGATTATAATCTCATATTTTGAATTGCAGTCTTGGTCTAAACGCATATAAACCCAGGCTGAGACACTTGAGATCTCTGAAAATCTAAAAGAGACACGGAAGATTAATAAGAGATTTCCGAAAAACACAAGAACCCTCAGACTTGAGCAAAAGCATCAAATTCTCCATTTAATCTCTGCTGTCTACTAGAAACAACAGAGATCTTTTTGTCCGATTTAGTCTGGGCCTCAACTAAACTTCACATAATGGTGATTCTAGTGCTCAAATCCTCCCAAGTTTGAGAGCAATCTTCAGAGAGAGGAGCTCATTCAGTCTGTGGGAGTCTAGCTTTGAGTTAAACTGAAGACACACACGCGCACACATGCATTTACGCACGCATGCACACACACAGGAAACTTTCTCCATAAACTTCCACCAAGCAAAACTTCAGCCATCTGTCGATCATAACAAATCCTAATTATTCAACTCTTCTGCTCAAATCTGCTCTCTCTCTCTTTCTCTCTCTCCATCTGCCTCGTGAGGAACCCATTTCTATAGACAACTGGTGATCAAACATGTCCTTTTTTTGCTCGTCTCATTTCGGTTCACATGACTTCTGCTCGCTCACATACACCCCTCATCATAGCGTCCACGTTTATTTTTATAACTGCATTTCTGTATATGTGGTTCGATATAGGCTTTTAATGTTCATCTGTAAAAAGTTATGTGGTTGACCATCTGTAAAATGTAATGTTATAGTATGGGGTTGATTTAAGGGACTTTGTTTATTTAGGGACTTTTCATAGATGAATATTAGTTTGTAGCAACATGATTAGATGTTGATATTCGATTTGTTTACTAAATATGTGAAGCAGATGTTAGGAAGCATGTATTTTGGGGTACATGTTGCATTTACAATGTTTGTACAATGTTTTTGTGTTTGTATTGTAAATTGCAGGTCAGCTTGAATATTGAGGATTTAAACGGATAGTTTACCCAGAAATGAAAATTCTGTCATAATTTACTCATCCTCGTGTCATTTCAAACGGGTATGACTCTTATTCTGCAAAACAGAAAAGAAGGTGTTTGGTAACCAAACAACAGTGTTACCAATTGACTTGCATACTGTTTTGTGCCCATACAATAGAAGTTAACTGCTGTTCGCTTGCCAACATTCTTTCAAATATCTTCTTTTGTGTTCTGCAGAAGAAAGTCATTTTTAGTTCATTTTTGGGTGAACTATCCCTTTTAATAATTACAACGAAACTGTATGGAAATAGAAATACGTTTTGCACATTAAAGCCACAATATGGAATATTTGGACCGCTAGATGGTGCACTTTCGAAACAACAACAAAAGGCGAAGCTAAATGATGTTATGTAGGAGAGTGGAATTATGGGACATGTCGTTTTCACCATCCAGAGGCGTATGTAGATCGGCCGTCATGCTCACGGACGAGGTAATGAATGAATTTTATTTTATGTCATCGTAATGAATTAGCTTGCAAGAAACGTGGAATGTAATGATACGTTAGCCCGCGACTGATGTTTACGTATTTAAAACAGTCATACATTCGTCATTTAAACAGTAAATTTGAACGAACCCACAGTAGACTATTTATAAGTAACGTTACTGGCTACATATTTTTGTGCGACATATACTGTATTTCATAGGGTAACTGCATTCATATTCAAATAATCTGTGCATGAGTATTTCGTGTACAGAAAAAAAAAATGCTTACCTGTCTATTAAAACACATGCGAGAGCGGAGTCTCGAGTCCAAGTTGGTCGCGAAGCTCTTTCCATTTAGAAAACGCCACGCCGATAGTAATCCTTGTTTTATTTCTTCGTTTGTCTATAAGCCTGCTTGCCTCATTTGGCGTACGTTTACGCTTTTTTGGGTTTCCTTTACTCGCCAAAGTGTAATCGTGATCCATAATAACAGAACAACAGATGCTGTGTAACCACTTCCGCACTTGCGTGTTGCCGTAGTTTCTACAACCGGAAACTGAGGGTAGTGCGGAGAACTGGATTAAGTCACTGATATGCGACAAATACAAGGGAGACAAGGGACGGGCCATTAGTTTAAATAGGAATTTCTCTGGATTTGCACATTCTTGCGAACATTTGAGATAGTGTAAGTACATGACATATATCACACTGTGCAAGTGATTTTTGGATATTTCATATCAAAATTATTCCATATTGTGGCTTTAATTCAGAAAACACTTAATCTAAAATCTTAATTAAAAAAATGTAGCTATTTGTAAGTAAATGTTTTATATTTGTTTGTAATTTTGCATGCTGGCCTTCATTTTGCTTTTAACATCTTTAGCTTTATATCAGTTATGTTACCTTGTGAAAAGTCCAAATGAAAAGCCCAATGTTACAATAATTAATTACAAGATCAAACTCTTTTATCTGTAGGGACACTGTAACCATGATAAAGAGTTTCCATGAAGGTTTCCATGGTTTCAGCCCTAAAAGCAGGTTCATACATTGGCCTCCACTGGTGTACAAAAGGTCTAGACACAGTCGCTTATAAGCTCTTCAGAATTTCGAAGTACAGTAAGAGGTCCCCAGTGAGAGGTCAAAATAAATGGCTAGGTTGCAGGAGGTGTGATCTTGTGTTGAAACCGACTTCATGACTTTCTACATTCTACATTTTATGTACCAAACAGAAGATTAAACAAATCCATGTTTCAGAGTCTGTTTGTATCACACAGGAGCACACACGCACACGCTTTCATTCTTTCTCACTTCCTCTCAG
Organism: Triplophysa rosa; assembly: GCF_024868665.1. Taxonomy (NCBI): domain Eukaryota; kingdom Metazoa; phylum Chordata; class Actinopteri; order Cypriniformes; family Nemacheilidae; genus Triplophysa; species Triplophysa rosa. Next base: position 28,306,939 of record NC_079891.1, read on the forward strand.
CAGCTCGCCGCCCAAGCTTTGATTTCCCGCTGTTATTGTGGCATTTGTTTCCATGGTTACCAAAAACACTCAGACTGAGATACAGACAGTCTTTCGGAAGAAGCAACTATTGTTGCTAACCACCTCCCCAACTGCGTACTGCATACATATTCGGTCTCGCACATGTGTGTTTCTTCTGTAGGTGCACTGTAAACAAAATAGTTGAGTCAACTTAAAATAATAAGGCAACCTATCACAAGCACGAATTTGAGTTAACTCAACAAACAGAGACTGAAGTCCACCCAACTTAAAAAATTGTTTAAATCATTAGTTGTCATAACATAATCAAGTTTACCTTATGAACAACACATCAAAATGTTTTTTTTTTGTTGGCTGAACAGAGAATAGAGAATATAGATTGGTTATTTAAAACTTAAGAAATTAATTTGTGTTTTACTACAATTGTACGTGTTTTCTACCTCAAACAGACCAAAACTTTGACCAAATAACTGTTTAAACAGTTTATGTTGAGTGCATTTATTCCACTTGTGTCATGTACTTACACCTCAACATTGAACACACAAACCTCAACCATGCTAACAATCAAAAACCATCATTCATGAAAAAACTAAACACAACAGATAAGTAACTGTAACAAAGATATCAAAGCATAAATTAAGCCAGAAAGAGCTAAAACACGTATCTTAAAAGGAAAAACAAATAAAAAAACACAGAATTGAACATGCTGCAATGCATCTTGGGAACTTTCAAACTCTTGCAATATTGTTTGTTCAGAATACACGGTTTTGTAAGTTGGGCAAACTTTCTGACGCATTTTGAACAAAAACTTGAGGATCTAAGTGCAGTCCACAAAATAATCTTTGTTAGAAACATGTTTAGGTTAATTTTGTTTAGTATAGGCAAAACAATCATTTGACTCCTTTAACTAAAAATTCTATGTTCAAGTTACTTATTTATCTCTCCAGGGAGAACATTTTGCAAGTTGGATTTTTACAGTGTGTGCATGCATGTTTCTCAGTTATATTTTCAGGGTTTTTTGCTTAAAGTTTGATGTCATTTGATTTCAACCCAATGAAATGTACGTACTGTACGAAAGGCAACTCGCAGTTTTATGTCAAACAGAGATGGCGGTATATAGACAAAAGTTACAGATTGCATCTTTGAAAGATTTTTGGACGATACAGCATGACAACGGTTTGTTCTTAATGGGTTTTAATAAAAAATTATAATGGGTTCTAATGAGTTATATTGCCTTTTATCAGGTCGCGTTGCACCACGTCCAGTGTTAGAGTTACATTATAGGTTTTACCTATCATTTTTATAAACAGCAGCATATCAAGTTTTGACTGATCAGTTTTATGCAACCTGATCTCATGGGAATTCGTACGTATTTTACGAGGTGGCTAATACGTATGAATTTGTACAAAAACATATGATTATTAGAAAAAATAAATACTGAAGCCCCTCTCCTAACCCCACCCCTAAACCTAACATCACTGTCGCAAAAGCAAATCGTACTCAAACGTACGAATACGAATTAGCCACCTCGTAAAATACTTAAAAATTCCTGTGAAGTTGTGTTGGTTTTATGAGAAATACGGCAGGCTGCAGTTCATAACACAACATGCAGTGCATTTTTAGCCGATCTTCTTTTAACTTGACGTTGTGTCTTAAAAACAAGTGTTAAATGACTTTCCTGCCCTTTTAGTTTGCTAAACTGAAGTTTGCTATCGGCGGAGCAATGCAGGAGCGCATGTCAAGCATGTTCAATAGGAATGTGTTTATAAAGCTTATTTTTATTTGACAATCAATATTTACCCAAACATATATGTTTATTTACTCGGGTATAGGCCAGCAAATCCCTCTGATAACACACAGACTCGCTCATTGATTTGCACTCTCAGTCCACCGTATGCTTTTTACCAGCTGCTCCAGGGCATCGCCATGGGAACAGCATCCCGGTGGGTGACCAAACTGTATCACTCGAATGAGTCTGTAAAACCTATAGGACATTGCCATTGATGTGTAAGTCACGTCTGGTGCATACTCAGAAATGAATCTTATACTTTCTGATGTCCTTTGAAACCCACTTTTCACTTCAGGGCCTTGAAATAGTCTTCAAGGTTTTGTACACGATGGCAGCTTTTCCTAAATCCTCTTGGCTGCCTGCTTTGGTATGTTTTTCTTTCACAATATACGTATTTGTTGGAAGTCATGTTGACAATAAACTGTCTGCCAGGACGCACTGTCTTTTTGTTTGCGCGTTCAGTGCATGTGTTTGGATCTTTGGTTCTTGTTTATGAACTTTTGGAGACTTTTAAATGGTTTAATTGAGTTTGTTTGTCATTTGAATATTTGTTCGATCAACTTATTGTTCGGTAAACTTATGTTTAATGCAGAAATTAACAATGAATGAAGCCTAATGATGTATAATCACTATTTTAGTAAATGAACTCTAATTTGGCTGTTCTGTTACCTGGGGAGTGTGTGTGTGCATGTTAAAACGTAATATGAAATTCTCCCCTGTGGTGTCCTGACTGACTCTGCTTTGATGAGTAGCTGAAATTAAATCAGGCAATGACATTATAAAACACACTGAAACAAACCATAAAAAAGCATCATTATATTTTCCTTAATACCCTTTCCAGTTTACAGCACAGATCGGATGATGAGTGATGTATGATCACTGAAAATTATGTTTTGTTTTCAGCCGTTCTGTTGGCCAGGGAAGATTTTGATTAATGATTCAGATCATTTGGATGAATTCTGTGTGCTTCCATCATCAATGACTCGGTGATGTTCTGTTTACTTACCCTCATCATTTTCTCATCATCTCTACTGTAGCTCTCATATATTTCACATAAAAATACAAATTCTGTCATTTATTCACGCCCCATGTCATTTAAAACCTGTATAGGACTTTTTTCTGTGGAACACAAAAGAAGATATTTTGGGAAATGTGGTTTTGTGTCCATACAGTGGAAGTCAATGTTGTTTGGTTACCAACATTCTTCAAAACATCATCTTTTGTGAGTAAATGATGACAGAATTTTCATTTGAATGTTCCCTTTAAGAACTTTTAAAATCTTAAATCATCTCTTAAAACGCCTTACATCTTTTAACACGTTTTCTTGCTTTGCCCACTGGGTGTCTAAAGTCTTCAGAGGGAATACAAACTGTCTACTTTCATCATCTTGAAGACAAAATCGTGCAGGGCATTTTATTTTTCTCTTCAGAAACGCTGCTCCTTTTTGCCATGGTTTTTCTTACTGTAGGTGTGTGTAGGTGTTTGTTTGAACCGTGGACATGAAACGGTTTCAACGAACATCCAATGACACAGAAACCCTGTGAAAACATGACGGGACTGCCACAGTGCTTCCTGATTCATATGCACAAAACAGCAGGTGTTTACTGTAACAGCTTTATATACAGCAGAATTTGGTTTAAACAATGTGCACATTGAGAGTTACAGTAAACTTGATTTTACACAGCTTAAACTCTTGATTTCTGTCTTATCTTTCAAACGTTTAACATAGTGGCAGTGGCCCTATACCTAAAGTCGATGGTACTGTAAATAGAATTGTATTGGATTTTATATTGTATTCAAACAGTGTAAATTACTATTGGAGTATATATTTATAGTTATATATAGTATATTTAGTTTATATTTTTTTTTAAGAAACAAGATTTCTTATATCGCTGCTCTCCTTCCAAAACCTGGTACATCCAAACTCACAGTTTTTCAGGAAATGGAAAAACACTGTAGTTTTTTAACAATTCAACACTGTGTTGGTGTGCGCTTTTTTGATACCCTTTATTGGTTAGATATTTGCAAAACCTAATAATAACGATTTAATATGAAAAAATAACAATCACAAAATACGGGGATACAAGGTTTTAAAAGGACAGCAGCGATATGTGAAAGTCTATTACGCGTTTTTTATTTATTTGTGGAGCTTTGGTGTGCCAACTGTACACATATTTTTTAATTATTTTTTGGTCGAGCAACCATTGAAGTTGATGTGTGTGCTTTTGGTTTTGCTTTATCATAAGAAACTATGATTACCATGGTAAATTTTTGCAATAGTACCATATAGACGGTTTCTTTGGACACACATGCCCGGCCGTGGTCCTTTGTGAAAACCAAGATACATGAAGAAGTGGTTTATTGAGTCTAGTGTGGAACAACCTGGCTGGGCTCAACAAAGCCAAGACCTGAACCCCACCGAACGCCTTCAGGATGAATTGAAACACCGTTCGTGAGCCACATCGCATCACCCAACATCAGCACCTGACCTGACTGATGCTCTAGTGTGTGAATGGGAGAAAATCCCCACATGTTAGTAGAAGCTGATAAATGTTTCATATGGGTGTGGTGTTCATTGTCCATATTGTTTGGCCGTGCAGCCTAGCAACATATTTCCAGGAGCTGACGTGAATATATCTGGAGAACAATCTCCTGCTGCAGCTTTGGATTCTTCTGAAACCATCTGTTCTGTTCATTTTGGCAAGTTCTCGCTTTTGCTTTGGACAGCTTCAAGGTTGTGTTTGTGCTTTTGTGTTGTTTGGACTGAAGAGGCTTTTTTAAGGTTGATGGGGCTGCACTGACAAACCCAAACTGCCTATAAACACACGCACAAACACATTGATATTATCTGTAATTACTGCGTGGGCTTGTTTGTTTATCATGGTAACCACTTCAACAAATATTGAAGGAATCAACAAGTCAAGATAATGGGGTAATTTACAAAATGGTGTGAGGCGTGTGTGTAGAGATAGAGAGAGAGAGGGGACAATCACATGATGTGGGGTGTCTGGCTCCAGCACATTAATTATCTGATGTTTTGGGGTTATAATAACACTGATTGGGAGATTCATGAGGAGTGAAATACAGTACTCACACCCCCTCCCCTCTTCTCTCTTTTCATTTTTGTGTGTTTGTGGCACTTTCTATGAATAGGGTGCACCATATGGCCTTAAACTCTTTTAAAAAACGATGACATTCTGTTCTTTTTCAACAAATGGTGAGCGTAAAGAGGTGCTTAACCTTCAGAATATGTTACTTGTCAACCTCAGGAGGTCAAATAGAATGTATATTTTCTTTCAATTTTTTTAGGACTTTTTTAGGACCCAAGTCTAAAGTTTAACACAGATTTATGTGTTTTGTAATTTTCTAGGTATTCGGTACAATAACTCTGCACCGATATATGACTAATATGCACCCATATATCAGCCAATAGTCAATATCGGTCGATAAAAGCAATTTTTCACACTATTGGCTATTGGCAGATAGTTTAAAAACAACCGATGATCGGGCCGATATGCTGTATCCTGTCAATCAAAAGAGGAGAGGAAAATGCAATGAATTTGTGCTCTGTATATAGAAAATGTTAAGAAACAACAGTTTGATGTTCAATATTAATAGACATATGAATTAATAACAATTCAGAAAGTAAATAAATACTGATTTAATCTTCAGAATCAGTATCAGCAGATATCACTCTGAATAACGGTGGAGACATTTAGTTTCGGTGCAACTCTAAAAACCAAATGAAATGGAGATGAATGTAAAAAATTCTGGAATAAATGTACATTCTATATTTATATAGCATTTTTTAAATTTGTGTAATTTATATGGCAATAGCTTGAGTAATAGGGTGCAAGCTTGAACAATACTACAATTTTGTTAAAAAGTAATTCTAAAAACAAATTCCCCTGTACTTCTCTTGTAAGGCATGTATCACGAATGCAAACAAACTTGACATTTTTGCAATGGAGGGAAAATTGCATGAAAAAAGGTTATTATACAGACTATTTTGTAAGACGTAAACAACACTGGTCCAGAAGGTTGTATTTTCTTCTTACATTTGTGTAGTGTTAAAAAACTGAAAATGTGCTTTCTGGATGGTGGTTTACATCTTGAAAAATGGTCTTTATACAAAATATGGTATAGTTTTTGGAAAGGTAAAGCAATATCTCATAGATCACAAATATTAGGATTTACATGTTTTAGAGGGATAGTTCACCCAAAATGAAAATTCTGTCATGAATTACTCACTCTCTAGTTGTTCCAAACTTGTATACATTTCTATGTTTGTTTGAACACAGAGAAAGATATTTGGACGAATGCTTCAACAAACAGTTCTTCTTGGACCCCATTGACTACCAGTAGGAAAAATTACAATGGTAGTAAAAGTGCTACGGAATTTTTATTTTTAGGGGGAACTATCCCTTTAATAGAAGTCATGGTAAACATGAAATATACATTGAAGTACTGTACAGTACATTCATACACTGACTATTTCTTTCCAACATTACCTGTCTTTCGCTTCTCTCATGTCTTTTTTCTTGTAACTTTTTCCCATTTTTTGTTATTGTGTATCATTCAATCAAACTAAGCAAACACACTCATAGAACAAACATACAAGCAATATATACTGTACACACACACATTTATGAAACATGAATGCAACATACTGTACAGTACAAAAGCAATCATACAGTATACACACTCAGGTCTGCGTAGTGTGTTATGATTTTTGTGTGAGCAGATGATCTCAGAGCTGTCTGTACGATCTGTCCCAACAGTCTGTTCTTACTGAGAAGCCCCTCAATTCTCTATCTCTCTCTCACACACACCCATTTGGGTTATCAAATGTTGTTTGGTTTGTGCGATTACGGTTGGTAAGCAGCAGGCTGTTGTGTAATTTTGTGTAATGACCGTTGTATGTTGAAACCCTGTTGGATGGCTGAGAAATTTCATCTTTCTCCCTGGGTGAGAAACACAAGCTAAATATTTCAGCTGTCACGTCTGTGCTCTTTCAAATTATGCAGAGCTTTTTCTGGAGATAGCCCCACATTTACAGCCTTCAGATATAAAAAATGTGAATATCAACACATCTAACCATCTCACTTATATAGTAAGGCGCAGAATACACCCGCACACACACACAGGCCGTATGTTGTGTAGGCTGAGGTGTGATTAAAGTCCGGGAGACCCAGCGTGAAATTCCACCCTTTACCGCAGGGATAAAAACACATGGGACCCATCCATGGTAACAAACATTCTCACATTAAAAAAAGGAGCAAAATAACTTACTGGATCACATTTAAAATATGAAAACATGACACGTGAAATGTTAGTTCTTCTCTGAGATTAATGTTAGGTGATAGCTGATGAAAACGTAGTTACGTGCAGACAAAGTAATAACATGTTAATTCTACACATACAGTATATCGTAATATTGTAAATTATTTAAAATGTTGCTTCAGCAGCCACACTGGTTACAAACTCGCTTTTCTCGCGTCTTTGAGTGTCGTGCAATGCCCAAAATGAACAACAGATATGTAAGGAATAATTGACTCATTAAATTATAGAGGGTGTATGCATTGACATCACTTTCCCACGTGAACACGCCGGGACACGCTCCCTTGAGTGGTAAAACTAAGGCAAAATGGCTGCATTCAATAGGAGGAACAAAAAACCGGGACTAAAACACGCAATTATTTGCTGAAACTACAAGCAGCTGGACTCGATAGAGGGTATGCACGTGTCGTCACTTTCCCACGTGAACACGCCGGAACGCGCCTGCTTGAGTGGTAAAACACTGGGCAAAATGAATGGTTACAATATCAGGAAACGCAATTCCACGCAACATTTGAGTGTCTAAGAACACCAGATTCCTTTGTAAGTCATAAGGTAGTCGTAAGGATCACCGTCGAGTCCAGCTGCTCGTAGTTTCAGCAAATAATTGCGTGTTTTAGTCCCGGTTTTTGTTCCTCCTATTGAATGCAGCCATTTTGCCTTAGTTTTACCACTCAAGGGAGCGTGTCCCGGCGGGAAAGTGACGTCAATGCATACCCTCTATTCGAAAGTTAATGCACACCTCGAGGTGGTAATACGGCCACGAAGCGGAGTGCCCGTTACACATCGGGTGTGCATTAACTTTCGAATAATTGAACGGACCGGAGTCAATTATTCCTACCACGGTTACCACACCACAGGACATTGTTCAAATTTTTTATTTCAATGTTTGTCATGTTATCTTCTTTAAAATTCTGTTGATGGTAGGACAACTTTCTTGCGCATCTCATTTCCGTTAGAGCGAACGGACTCGGAAGCTTGAGGCACGTGGTGTTTGTGTGTGTGTGTGTGTGTGTGTGTGTGTGTGTGGACATTGTTTTATATCCCGGTGGGGACCTTAACCTGAATGCACATCAACACATGGGGACTCGTGTCACCGTGGGGACCAAAATTGAGGGTCCCCATGGGCAAAAAAGCTTATAAATTGTACAGAACAATATATATATATATATTTATTTTTTTTATCTAAAAATGCAAAAACTTTTCTATGATCTTTAGGTTTAGGGGTTGGGTTAGAGGATAAAATATACAGTTTGTACAGTACAAAAAACATTACGCCTATGGGCTGTCCGCACAGAGATAGTAAACCAGACATGTGTGCGTGTGTGTGTGTGTGTGCGAGCGAGAGATCACTCGCACACCTGCGTGTTTGCGGTAATGTGACAGAAAAGCCTGTGATAATAAATTATTTATTCCACATATTGTTTCTATCTTCCAAGCAGTAAAAAAATCACGCAAACTTTTGAAAGAGTAGGTCTATCAAAATATATATTTTTATCAGTTGTAAGCAGCATGAAGATGAAAACGAACCAGTATGCTATCAGTGTTTATTAATTAATTATGTATTTTGTTTTTCTATTGAGTTATTTTATTTATTCGATTTCAGTATTTCTTGTTTTTGAAATTCTTTGTTTATTGAAACGAAACTGCACACGTTTCCATTAACAGTAAAGTTTGACATTATAAACGTCAGATCAAGAGCAGGGTGCTGTGTGCGGTGATGGACTGTAGGCTACACTATAACCTTTCTGTTGTTTAAAGTTGGCGAAGTGATATGGAACTGTAATGGGGTCAGGAAATTTTTAACTGAGAGTTAATGCATACCCATAGAACGTTTGTCAACCAATCAGATTGAAGCATCATCATCGGCGGTCACTCGTAGTCGAGTATGACTGTCCTCCTTCTTGGTCCTTGTGGGTTTTCAGATGAGCATAGTGGCCGATCCTGGACCCGATTGTTCTTGTGCAGTGTGGGCAGGTGAAAGTGATGGTGGGTTTGGACTGGGCCTTTTTGGTGGATGCTCTCTCCTTTCTGAGTCTGCGTTTGTGTTCTTCAGCGTTGTGGAGCTCTTCATTATATAGTGCAGCTCCCTCATGGACAAGGTTTCTCCATGTTGCCCTATTTTTTGTCATGTTTTCCCAAGTCTTAAGGTCTATGTGGAACTTTTTGATGTTTGTTTTAATGTTGTCCTTATACCTCTTCTTTTGGCCTCCTGGGGCACGTTTTCCTTCAGCAAGCTGGGAGTAGAAGACTTGTTTTGGAAGGCGAAAGTCAGGCATACGGACAATGTGACCGGTCCATCTGAGCTGATGTTGAGCAATGGTGGCAGTGATGGTGGGGATACCAGCCTCCTTCAGGATTCTGGTGTTAGTGCGTCTATCCTCCCAACTGATCCTGAGGATTTTCCGGAGGCATCTCTGGTGATATGCCTCTAGCGCCTTTAAGTGCCTACTGTATGTGGTCCAGGCCTCTGATCCATACAGTAGAGTGGGTAGCATTACGGCTTTGTAGACCAGGATTTTGGTCTTTGCCAGAAGGTCGCGGTTCTCAATAACCCTTTTCCTGAGCCTTGAAAAAGCCCCACTGGCACAGTTGAGGCAGTGGTGTATTTCATCGTCAATGTTGGCCTTGGATGATAGGAGGCTGCCCAGATATTGGAAGTGATCCACATTTTCCAATTTGATGTTGTCAATTGAGATGTTTGGGGGCAGGACAGGAGTACTGTTTGGTGGTGACTGATAGAGGATTTGAGTCTTTTTTATGTTGATGGCTAGACCCAGCTGTTTGTATGCTTTTGTGAAGGCAACCAAAATGCACTGTATGTCCTCTTCTGAGAGGGCTACAAGGGCTTTGTCTTCCGCATACTGCAGCTCCATGATTGATAAAGTAGTGGTTTGACCTTTTGCCCTGAATCGATTGATGTTAAAGAGTTGCCCGTCTGTTCTGCACATAATCTTGACTCCCTGGGGCAGATGTTTACCTGTAAGATGGAGGATAGCAGCAATGAAGATGGAGAACAGTGTTGGAGCAATGACACATCCTTGTTTGACTCCTGTGTTAACCCTGAAGGGTTCTGTTTCATCTCCACTGCCACTGAGGACTGTAGCTAACATATTGTCATGTAGCAGTCTCAGTACCCGTATATATTTTTCTGGGCAGCCAAATCTTTTCCAGAACCAGCCAGAGGGCCTGACGGTTCACTGAATCAAAGGCTTTGCTGAGGTCTATGAAGACCATGTATAGTGGTAGATTTTGTTCCTGGCATTTTTCTTGAAGTTGGCGAGCAATGAATATCATATTTACAGTGCCTCTGTTTGGGCGAAAACCACTCTGAGACTCTGGAAGGATGCTTTCTGACAGAGGGGTGAGTCTGTTGGCCAAAACCCGAGCCAGGGCTTTCCCTGTGGTGGACAGGAGAGAAATGCCACGGTAGTTCCCGCAGTCTGCCTTGTCTCCTTTCTTAAAGATGTAGACAGCCAGGGCATCCTTAAGTTGTGCAGGGATTTTCTCTTGTTCCCATATTTTATAAAGCAGGGCATGAATGTGTTTAAGGAGATCAGGGCCGCCTTCCTTTAGGACTTCTGCTGGAATGCCATCCGGACCAGCAGCCTTGTTGTTCTTCATGTTCCTAATAGCATCCTGCACCTCTTTCAGGCTGGGTGGTTCCCCCATGCTCTCATTTATAGGCTGTTGAGGGAGTTTTTCGAGGGCCCCCATCTCAGGAGTGGTGTCCCTGTTCAGAAGATCCCCGTAATGACTCCCTGGGGCATTACGTAATCATCTCTGACATTGGGACATGTGCCATGTAAGGTGGCTGTTATAAGGCCCCTTGTCAAAAAACCCCAACTCGACCCTAGAGAACTATGGAACTACAGGCCTATATCGAATCGACCTTTCATATCTAGAGTTCTGGAAAAAGTAGTTTCAACTCAATAATGCTCCTTCCTCCAAAGGAATGACATCAATGAAGAATTCCAGTCTGGATTTAGAGCATGTCAAAGTACAGAGACTGCTTTGATCAGAGTTACAAATTATCTGCTATTGGCGTCTGACCAAGGTTGTATCTTGTTATTGGTGCTGCTAGACCTTAGTGCTGCATTCGATACCATTGACCACAGCACACTCCTACATAGACTCGAAAATTATGTCTGCATTAATGGAATAGCTTTGAAATGGTTTAAATCTTATTTATCCGACCGTTTTCAATTTGTAGCAATAAACAATGAGGTGTCACGCAAATTGCAAGTCCAGTACGGTGTACCACAGGGCTCAGTCTTAGGGCCTCTGCTCTCGCATTATACATGCTACCTCTAGGAGATATAATAAAGTGACACGGAGTTCGCTTTCACTGTTATGCTGATGATACTCAACTTTATATTTCCTCGAAGCCTCATGAAACACAGCAGTTCCATCGAATAATGGAATGCATAGTCGATATAAAAAACTGGATGAGTAACAACTTTTTATTACTGATCTCGGACAAAACAGAAGTGTTACTTATTGGACCGAAAACTGCTATAAGTAACAACCAAGAATACTGTTTAACTATTGACGGATGTTCCATAAAACCCTCGTCGTCAGCAAAGAATCTTGGCGTTCTATTCTATAGTAATCTGTCATTTGAGAGCCACGTCGCCAACACCTGTAAAATTGCGTTTTTCCATCTTAAGAATATATCTAAACTACGTCATATGCTGTCACTGTCAGATGCAGAGAAGTTAATTCATGCATTCATGACATCAAGACTAGACTACTGTAATGCACTGTTAGGTGGTTGCCGTGCAGGCTTATTACAAAAACTCCAACCGGTCCAAAACACGGCAGCTCGAGTTCTTACACGTACAAAAAAGTATGAACATATTAGCCCGGTTCTGTCAACCTTGCACTGGTTACCTATAAAGCATCGCGTTAACTTTAAAATCTTGCTTATTACCTATAAAGCCCTACATGGTTTAGCTCCTCAGTACTTGATTGAACTCCTCTTGTATTACAGTCCTTCACGTGCATTACGCTCTCAGGCGTCCTGTCAGTTGGTAATACCTAGAATTTCAAAATCAAGTGCAGGTGGTAGATCCTTCTCCTATCTAGCGCCTAAACTTTGGAACAGTCTTCCCTGCACTGTCCAGGAGACAGACACACTCTGTCAGTTTAAATCTAGACTGAAGACGCATCTTTTTAATCTTGCATACACTAGACTTCCATAATATAAATCTTCTGAGGGTTTAGGCTGCACTAGTTAGATCAACCGGAACCAAAAACACAACTGATGTACTTGTTGCATCAAAGAGTGCAGAATAGTACTCTACTCTCAGCCAGTCTTGTCTCATTGTTCCAAGGTTACCACAGCGAGCAGGATGCAGTTCATGGCCTAACCTGATGGTAGAGCGGAGAATGGGAAGTGGGGACCTGACAAGAGCTGAGATGATAGAGCTGGATAAAGAAGGACGCGGTCACCTGACACGTCTTCACCACAAAATTTCAAATGCTATTAGATTATTAATGATAATCTTAAACTATAATTTACCTTATTAGTAAGTTTATTTATTTTATTTAGCCTTGTTGTGCAAGTCTCTGGAGCTTGTGCAGAGGCAGCAGCTTTTGCCAGAGGGGAACTGGAATCCCCTGGTTGGGCCTGGTTCTCCTGAGGTTTTTTTTCTCGATTAGAGTTTTGGGTTCCTCGCCACCGTTTGCATACTGTTTTTGCACTATCTGCCTGACCGGGGGGGCTGCTTTAGAATTTTAAAGTTTTACTTAATTAATATTGCATATAGGAATTTATAGTCTGTTATATTTGACCTGTGCTTCTCTCTCCTTTATCCTAAATGTGTGCTCTCACTGTGTGTGTGTGTGTGTGTGTGTGTGTGTGTGTGTGTGTGTGTGTGTGTGTGTCTTGTGTGTTAGTACGTGTGCATATTGTGTGTGTGGAGTGTTTTGTATGTGGGTTGTCTGTCTTCTTGTTTTCACCTTTTTCTTGTTTTTCAGGTACAACTTTAATTTTTTGCTTATAGTCAATATGTCTTATGTACAGCTGCTTTGTAACAATGAAAATTGTAAAAAGCGCTATATAAATAAGTTGAGTTGAGTTGAGTAATGCTCTTTCCACCTGTTTGCTTTTGCTTCCTTATCTTTCAGCAGCGTGAGCCCATCTTTAGAGCGAAGTGGGGTTAGGCAACGAGCTAGGGCCATATACCGCTCTTGTGGCATCAAAGAATCCTCTGGTGTCTCCAGAGTCAGCAAGCTGCTGGATCTCCAGAGCCTTCTTGTCCACCACTGGTTCTTCAGTTTCCTAATGTTCAGTTGGACGCTGCCTTCGCTTTGGCATGAGCTACTCTTTTACCTTGCAATTGATGTTATTTTGCCAGGTGATAAAAGTTTGCCGTTGATTCTAGAAGCTGTTGAATTTCGGTGTTTTTTCATCATACCAGTCTTGATGTTTCGCTTTTTGTGACCAAGGATGCTTTTGCTGCAGTTAATGATGGCAGAAGAGAGCCTGCCCCAGTGTTTTTCAACATCAGTTGGATACTGCTGGCAGGTCTACACTGAGGGCCGACTGGAGCTGTTGTTGGTAGGTGAACTCACCCAGACGCTCGATGTTAAGTTTTGGCTGGCTCTTTCTTTTCTGCATCCTTCTTTTCCGCATCAGGTGGATAAACATGATGGAGCGAATGAGACGGTGGTCAGTCCAGCATTCATCTGCACTGGTCATTGCTCTGGTATTCAATACATGACGACGGTCTTTGGTGCGGACGATGACGTAGTCGATGAGGTGCCAGAGTTTAGAGCGAGGATGCATCCCATCCATGATGTTTTGAATGTGTTCTTTTGGCGAAAGAGTGTGTTGGTGATGACCAGGTTGTGTTCTGAGCAATTTGTCAGCAATAGTGTGCCGTTGGAGTTTCTGTTTCCAACCCCTTCTTTCCCAAGTGTGCCTCTCCATAAATGGTGGTTTCGTCCCACTTTGACATTGAAATCCCCAAGTAAGATTATCTTGTCCCCCTTAAAGACTTTGGATAGAGTTTTGTCAAGGTCAGCATAGAAAGTCTCCTTTACTTCATCCTGTGCATCAAGTGTTGGGGCATAAGCACTAATAACAGTGGCCATTTGACTGCTTGCAAGCATCAGGCGTATGGTCATCAGGCGTTCATTGATGCCCACACGGAGTTCATAGAGGTGGTTGATGAGGCTGTTCTTAATAGCAAAACCGACACCGTGGATACGTGGCTCGTTTGCAGGCTTTCCTATTCCAGAAGAAAGTGTATCCGCCTTTTTCCTCCTTCAGCTGCCCATCATCAGCCAGTCCGGTTTCGGAGAGAGCTGCGATGTCAATCTGGAATCTCTTTAGCTCCCTTGAGATGATGGCAGTTCGCCTTTCGGGTCGATCACTGGCTTTGTTGTCCATGAGGGTCCGCACATTCCAGGCTCCAATATATTACCTTTTGCATTGTTTCTGACCGCGTTATGGTGCTCCCTCTGGATGCGGTAGTCCAGACAGGTGTTTTCTAGGCAGGCTATTTTTAGGGTACCTTTTCTAACCCCCTCCCCTTCTGGGGTGAGCAGAGTGGATCCTAAATAGGGCTGCTCAGTCATGGGTGCAGCTGCCGAAAAGCTTTTTCTGCCTCGGTCCAAGAGCTTAGCGACCTTCTAACACCCACCGCCTGTGTGCCAGGTTGTGGCTGGGAACTCCCAGACTACACTGTCCTGCCCCCGTCGCTACTTCCTGGTCGCAACAGGACTTTTTATCCGTGACTTAAAGTGGATGAATTCCCTTTTGGGAGGACGCCTGCGCGTGATATCTTTTAACGTGGAGAGACTGATGCGCCTGCAGCCACCACACGGTCCTTGGCAGAGGGGGGCCTAGTTCCAATGGCATGGAAATCCACAATGACTGGAGACCACCCTCTGTTGCAGCCTTCATCCGCCTTCAGTGTCGTTGTGACATTATCCATTGTCATCCTCCGCACACGTCCGCCGTTGAGGTCTTTGGATCGCGCTTTGTCTGGAACCTCCCCCTCGACCTTACCGCCATGGGTGACCCTACCAGGAGCTAAAGCTCCCGACGGCATTGCTCTCAGGCTCATTGGAACACACAAGGTGGCGATCCAGGGAGAACAAGATTGAAGCATACAGCTTCAATCTTGAAGCATACAGCTCCGCCCACACAACAGTCTCATTCGATGTAAGTTCTGCACCTCATGAATATTAATCGCCAAACTTGGATGAGGACAGGCTATATACGTTTGATTACATACGTTTAGATTCTAAAATTATAGCATAGCGTCTGGTGAGGCATAACTGAAGTCATGAGAACAGGACGCATCTCTCTTTGTGCACTCTTTAGCTGCAACGTGCGAGGCTGCATGGTTAGCGTGGACAGAGAAAAACTGTTCTGATTGGCTGTGTTTTGTGATTGATTGTCGCGTCCCGCCCCTTTTTCGCGTTTGGTATGGACAAACAAATTGCTTATCGCAGGAATCTCATCGCGTCGCGTTTGGTTAGGACGCAGACCCAAAAGTTAAAAGGTATCTTTTCCATGGTAATCAGAGGTTTTTTTTGTCCTAACCAGCAGCGACAGCGCTGTACGACGATCAACGGCCGTTTCTAACTTATAAACATGCTGCGTCTCAATTCGCATACTATCTGTCCTAAATAGTATTCGAAAATAGTATTAGTATGCTGAAATGAGTATTCTCAAAGTACCCGGATGGTCTACTGTTTCCGGTGAAAATTCGAAGTGTGAATCCATGGGGCTCTTACTAAATCCTTGGAGTTTTGAGTCAGATCCGTGGGCGTGGCTTGTTGGTTTTGACTAAATCCTTGGTGTTTCAAGTCTTACGAAACCTTTACCCTAACCCACACCCTAACCTAACTCTAACCATCTAAACTACCTATGATTGTTAAAATTGCTAAAAACACAGTTGCGTGATGACGTCAGACTCGAAACACCAAGGATTTAATGAGAGCCGAATCCATGGACATTGGACACTTAACCGCTGATATTACCCACAACTCAGCGCGAGAGGGCGGAGTTTAGTGACGCTACATTGCATTAATAAAATTTGAGAAAAGATGCTTCGCTAAATTAATAAATGTAAGTATAGAGTAAGCATTACATACAAAATAATAAATGAATAAATACTTAAATGCAAGGAAGAGCTGTATTTTGATGTTTGTGACAGTTAAGGATCACAGTGTTGTCTAGGCAACAACGGCCACTTCCGTTTCGCGTTAGTATGTCCCAGTGCGTGCATACAGTTTTGCTAAGCACTAAAATGTATATACTTTTCCAAAGCAAAAACAGTACATACTTTAAAGGCATAGTATAAGTAGGCGAATAGGGACGCAGCAACGGATTCTATTTCTGCGACGTCGCGGCTGACAGCTCCGCCCACACAACAGTCTCATTCGATGTAAATTCTGCACCTCATGAATATTAATCGCCAAACATGGATGAGGACAGGCTATATACGTTTGATTACATACGTCTAGATTTTAAAATCCTAGCATAGCGTCCGGTGAGGCATCACTGAAGT
The DNA here is from genome assembly GCF_024868665.1 of Triplophysa rosa. Lineage (NCBI taxonomy): Eukaryota > Metazoa > Chordata > Actinopteri > Cypriniformes > Nemacheilidae > Triplophysa > Triplophysa rosa. The sequence goes on from NC_079891.1 coordinate 28,323,613, forward strand.
CATGAGAACAGGACGAATCTCTCTTTGTGCAGTGTGCACTCTTTAGCTTCAGCGTGCGGGGCTGCGTGGACAGGGAAAAACTGTTCTGATTGGCTGTGTTTTGTGATTGATTGTCGCGTCCCGCCCCCTTTTCGCGTTCGGTATGGACAAACAAATTGCTTATCACAGGAATTTCATCGCATCGCGTTTGGTTAGGTTGCGGTGCATGAAAATATCGACTAGATATTTATTTTGGCAAAGATAACCCTGTAGTGAAAAAAAATCTGATATGGTGACAGCCCTAATTGGAACCAAATGTATTTTTTTGAGTAAACATTTTTCTAAAACCATTTGGTCAGCAATATGAATATTAGATTCTTCCACGTTTTGGGACCAAACTTAATATCTTCAATTTAAAAAATGTGTTGGTGTGAAATATGTTCAACAGAGCGGAGTGAATATTACGGATATACAAATAAGTTGTATTTTGCAGTCTGCAACAAAATTGATCGGGCAACTAAATCAATATTGATTTGGTGAAATCAATTACTGATTTTCTTAAGCCTTGATCATATAAGCCTTCACCCTGAATCTTCTACAGCGCTGCTGTTGCGTTCAAGACCTCCTGTGTTGGCAGCCCTGCCGATTGTTATTTCCTGTTGCCGGGTGATGCCGCCCTCCCGCTGCATATCATGACCTTTTTCCTGGAACCAGGATTTCAGGCAGGAATGTGAAATATATCTGTAATAGACAGCGACTTACTCCGCGTTGAAAATCAACACACGAACCTTTGACTGTTCCCACCAAACCCTGCCCTTTTTCAACCGATAGCACTAAAATTAGTACAGCATTTTATGGTTTCTCGTTGCTCGGCTCCTGGCCTCTGTGACCTGCATATCATGACTTCACAATATATTCGTTTCCTTGTAAGCCGCTGTGGCAGGAAGGCGTCTGCCAACAAAATAAATGGAAATGGAAATGCACAGACTTACAGGCGAAGGCTTCCATCACAAATTCTCATCAGCATTCTGCTCCTTCAGAATGAATTTCTCGCTTTCTTTTCCTCATGCTTTCTTTTCTTCTGGGGTATCTAAATCTTGTGTGTCACTATAGGTACATGAACGTGTTGACACGCACACACAGATTGACCGTGTGATAAACTGATGTATCGGCTGTCACTGCCCACATTGACCATATTATCTCTAACTTTATCAGTGCACACTCACACACATACACCATACACATAATCTAATAAAGTAAAGACTTTCCATTGACTTCGGTTGTTTTGTATTGAGTTGAACCTTAAACATAATCCTCTGTAAAACGTTTATGCATTTTTACATTTTATAAACTATAGCCTATATTAAGTTGTTTTCCTTGTGGTGACACATGTTTGCTTCATTATATTAGCAAGCTTATTTTCTAGATGACTGTAGGCTATATATGAACTGCCGTGGGAAAAAAGACCTTTTCAAAATTATTTTCAGTTTTTCTGAATTTACTATTTATAGGTACACGTGTTTGGGTAAAAATTTGTTTGATTCTGTGAACTACTAATAATATTTCTTCCAAATTTGAAATAAAAACATTGTTTCTATTTGCCAAGGTTATTTTAGTTTACTCAAATTAAAACTTTGAAAATGTTCCTGTTCATTGAAATCCAAGAAAATATTGACCTACATTTTTTGGGAAAAACTCAAGGTAAAATTTTAATGTTGCCTCAAAAATAAACTGCAGTAAGTTTGAAGCAGTAAAATTATAATAATAAACAAAAATAAAATAAAACTAAAATTAATTAATCTTATATGGCAACATTAAAAATAAACCAAAAAGCATATACCAAAATTGCTAACTTTAACTCAAAATAAAAGCTTATTTAAAATATTAATAAAACTAAAATCAAAACTATAATAACTCTGCTATTTGCATTTATTTTCAAAAAATGAAAACCGGAGAAACAGGTCAAAATAACAGAAAAGATCCTCAAATACTGCAAAGAAAACAACAAAGTCATTTTTAAGCAATACAACAGTAACATTTCTACATGTATTTAGGAAAATTGAAACAATTATTTTTATGTCATAACCTTGATTTTTATCACAGGTTTTATCACTTGTCTTGTCACGCTGTCAGTCAGTCTTTCACATTGCTGTTGGATGACTCGAGGTTTGATTTAGTTAAAATTCAACAGAAACTGGAGTGAAATGCTTATTTAAATGAACATTTTTAATGGTTTCTTATTTTTTCCGCGGCTGTATTTGTGAGGGCATTTTTAAAAATCCCAATTATTGTTAAACCTACACATACTACACATATGATGAATGTGACGTTATATTTCAGAACACATTTTGACTGCAGAGTTTGCGTAAGTCCCTGTCTCTTTAAAAGACTCATCCTCTTTTCTCAGTCATCCTTAGAGCTTATATTACCAAACCTAAACCCCAGAGTCACAGACTATTAACTCATACTGCTTAAATATGCTCTGCTGTGCATAAAGAACAACTATAGAGAGAGAGAGAGAGAGAGAGAGAGAGAGAGAGAGAGAGAGAGAGAGAAGAGGGTTTAAAGGATGTTAAAAATAAAAAAGAGGATAAAGGGCAAATGAAAGGACAGAGAGCACAAAAAAGAAGAGACAAAAAAATTGAGGAGAAGAGACATCAAGCGTTTCTGAAGCATCAGCAAAGTCTCTCTCTCTCTGTCTTTGGTGAGTGAATTAGAGAGCGAGCAAGAGTGAAACACACAGATTGAGAGAGTGAAAAGAGATGAATTAGTGAAAGTATTGTGAGTGAAGGAGGAAGACGGATGGATAGACCACTGGAAAGGAATGTGTGAATGAAAGAGTGTTAGCCCTGCTGTGATGACATGACTCTGGAGGAAACTGCCATTATGACCTCATGGCTGCAAATGAAAACCAAGAGATAGAGGGAAATCTCAGTTCTCCCCTCCGTTTGATGAGCTGACACTCTTTTTGAAGTGCGGTCCTAACAAGCGAATTAATCGGGAAAGAGTTTCCCACGTATGCTCAATTTAACTGCAGCACTGTGGGATATTCTGCCATTCGGATGACATTCCCGTCCGGCTGCGTTAAAGCAACGTAGCACAAATATACACAAGTGCAACGTTACGAATTATTAACCAAGGCAAACTTTTCATAAGATCTATAATATCACATTTGATTCCTTGTCTTAAAGCAGCGCTCTGCTTAGGGTTTTTATAACAGCCGATCAGCACTATATCTGCTCGGTTAAACAGGTCTTTGTGACCTCGCTCACCCATGAGATCATTAGGGTAATTAAACCGGTTAGTATATCTTTGTGAGGAGTCAGTCTTTGCATACAAAAAGAAAGGTCTTTATCGGGTCTTTGTTTTGTGAAAAGGTGTTAGAAAGGTTATTTTTACAGCACGTCTCTGACAGCACGTGGGGAGGCATGGTACTGTCTGTTAAAATGACAGTTAGGCCTATTTAGTTTTGTTGCATCACCTCATGTATAGTGCAGACATGGATTGCCTCCCAATTTGCAAACCTTGCCCTAAACAGCTTGTAAGAATTAGCACATCCCAAATTTGAGCATGAATGGTATCTTTTTTAATGGATTTTGGAAGTGCATTATTTTACTGCGTGCTTGCTTTTACATCTAATATTGCTCACTAGCCATTGCACAGCAGAATAGGAGCTATATTTGAAGAGTTTGGTTCCAAAACGCTATAAATCCATTTTGATTAATTTGAGTAAAAATGTGTTTTCTTTACAAAGAAAGTGGCAAGATGAAACCGGAGACGTGGATGACTATGCGGGCCGGTTCCTCGAAGTCGCAGAGGAGACTGTGTTCGGAGAGGAGGAGTTGGTGACGCTCTTCAACGCCGGTTGGACTTTGATGCGATATGGCTGTATTCCGTTGATCGATCGGAGTCAAGGGTCTCAGTTCAACCCACCTACTCATCTCCGCTGGTCGCGATCCCTGAGGGCCGTCCCCTGAAGATCGGGGTTGTGGGCATCACCACACCGTCCTCTCCACCACCAGCGAGCCTCGGTGGCAAACGGGGAAGGTGAGAATCCTGGGGTTCCTCGTCAGAGGCCTCCAACCCCGAGCCAGCCGTACCCTTCACCTCCTTCCTTGAAGAAGAAGAGGCAGCGGCGGGCAGCACGGGCCTCGTCCCAGCCGGTGCAGCAGCCGGCATCCAGTCCAGTGCAGCCGGCGTCCAGTCCTGTCCAGCCGGTGATCCAGCCGGCGTCCAGTCCGGTGCAGCTGATGTCCAGTCCGGTGTCCAGTCCGGTGTCCAGTCCGGTGTCCAGTCCGGTGCAGCCGGTAGCCATTCCGGTGCAGCCGGAGTCCACTCCAGTGTCCAGTCCGGTGCAGCAGGCGTCCAGTCCGGTGCAGCTGGTGTCTTGTCCTGCCCAGCCGGTGCAGCAGCCGGCGTCCCAGCCGGCAACGCAGTCGGCTCCCAGCCTTGTGCGGCCGGCCTTCCAGCCGGCGCCCAGCCTAGTCCCACCAGGACTTGGGCGCACACGGGGGCTAGGACTATTCCCCCCAGCCCCTTTGGACTGCCCCCTATGAACCCTTGCTTTGCCCCACCCCCCTCCCATGTTTGCTATTTTTAGTATGCCACCCCAATCCTGTCGTTTTGTATTCTTGTCTGCCCCTTGTCTTGTTCACCATGTTTGTCTGGTTTTTGTCTTTGTCCCAGTCTGTCATGTCTTGTCAGTCGACCCCTTGGTGAACACCTGGTTCTGTATTTCTAGTCGTGTGGCAGGATTGGGACGGAGCCCTTAGGTTTTATGTGAGAAAGCCATGAGTTGTTTACGTTTTGACATCTCATGTGCTTTCTCGTGTCTTGTCATTGGCCCCGCCCCTCTCGTTTCATGTATTGCTTCCCTGCCGTGTCTAATGTTTCTCACCTGCCCTGTGTCGTTATCCCTCTTTGTCTTGCCCTATATAATACCCTCATGTTTCATTGTCCTGGGCTCGGTCATTGTATTCAGTCTGTTTTGCGTTCTGTGTCTTTGACGTAGCCCGTGTTTGCCGATATTGCCTGTTCCTGTTGTGCTGTCCCGTCGGTCTCAGTAAGTGTTCAGTTTAGTTAACCGTGTCAAGTGTTGTTTAGTTCAGTTTAGTGTCAGTTAGTCTTCGTCCTGTTCATTATCCTGTTTGTGCTGTGATACCCCACCGTGGGTCTTTGTTTTGTGTTTTTTGTCAAGAATAAAAGTCTTTTTGTTAACCCCGTCATTGCCGCTGCCTGCGCTTGGGTTCTTCTTGTCAGATCGTGACAGATTTCATCAGGCTCCGAAAATTCTTCAAAAAGAACACTAAAAATGGCCTTCTCAGCTGCCATAGTTCAACTCTTGCGTCATCACAACAGGGTGTTCAACCGCACCACCATTTCCATTTAAAAAACGTTTTTCAACATTTTGTTGGGGCTGAACGCAGCCCAGGAGCCGACCGTATTCAGAGCGCCGCCATTACTGTTTACAATGCATGGAATGGTGTGCTGTGATTGGTTGAGCGGATATATCGCATTCTGCAGAGTAGTGAGACTGACGTATATTGCGGTTTGAAAAAAAAGGGAGAAAACATGACAGAAAACAACATTTTGCGTAAAATTAAAAAGTGACTTTTCAATACCGACCTGATACCTGATGATTTGGGCAGAAACTTTTTTTTTTTTTAATGGCGTTTATCGCATTTTGGAACCAAACTCTTAATTTGTATTTATGCAATATGTGGCCCTGCCTTTATCCAGTTACCTTTCTTCTCTTTTGAAAAAAACAGTATATGTTGGTCAGGTATGTTTTAAAGCATGGTAGTTGATCATGAGCTGGTTTAAGTTGATCATGTGTTGGTCTCAAGCTGGTCCTAAACAACTGTAGCTCCTGCTCAGGACCAGCTTAAACCAGCTAAGGACCATCTTAAACCAGCTACCATGCATCAAAACAAACCTAACCAGCATATACCATTTTTTCAACAGGGTTAACAGATTGTTTTTTCAAGATTGTTATACATAGAGAGAGAGAGAAGGGGAAATTCAGAAAAGTTACCGTGTCCCCCTCAAGTGGCCGTGGTCCAGCGGCTCTAAAACACCTGTCATAATGAGGGCCACGCTGGACATGCTCCAGTGATCTGTGAGCCACTGTGTGTGTGGTTCAGTGCTCTGCCTCGTGTAAGTGTGTGTATTTTGCCTTCCATTTGGACAGAGATCAGTTTCACCTGCAATGGCGCGGAACAACACAAACACATAAACAGTAAACAGCAAGCATAGCACAGGTGTGGCTAAACAGCTGCTTGGGTTACTGTAGTTACAGATTTAATACTGGAGCGGTGGCAGTTAAACACACATTGGCTTGCTACACTATTTTTGTGTGCGCATGTGTGTGTGTGTAAGAATCGCTCAATAAGAGCTAATGTTCATCAGTCTAAACCAGCAATGATCAGAGAGAGGGAGGGAAGAGATTAACTTTCTGGACAGATGTCTTGTTTGTGTGTTCTCAGACATGTCCCCTGTGTGTGTGCCTCCAAGTGTCGTCTTACATTACCACAGTAATGGGCCCTGTTCAGCCGTGCCAGAATGTGATTCAGATCAAGGGGTGCAGAGATGGGCGGGTTTAACATTGCTATGCAGCGAACGAAGCACCCATTAATATAAAATTCTCTTGGCTAGATAATGACATGCAATATCAAGCCAGCTTCACTTTTTCTTTTTTTATATACTCTTTTTTTATATACTATATTAGGTCTAATTTATATGATTAAATAATAATACATTTGTGCTTTCGCTGTGTGTGTGTTTTTAATAAATGTGTAAATTTACTTTTCAAAATGCAATTTAAGGTCCAGTGTTTGAAATTTAGCAGCATCTAGTGGTGAGGTTGCAAATTGCAACCAATGGCTCACCCCACCCCCTCCCTTTCGAAGCACTACTGAGGCTGACACAGAACAAAGATGTTGTCACTTTTTCGCTTCTTTGCCGAAGGAGATAACGTATTTACGAAACGCGTTCAGAGCAGTTTGTCCATTTGGGGCTACTGTAGACACAACATGGTGAATTCCATGCAAGGGGACCCGCGGTGTATGTAGATAGAAATAGCTCATTCTAAGATAATAAAAACATATCGCATCAGTATGTATATGGAGGACTAAACCTGCAAAAATTATAAATAAATAAATGTATAAATAAATAAATATATAAACGAATAAATGTAATAATATGAAAATAAATAAGGGAATGAATGGTTTGATAAAACAAAATAATTCGTTTTAGCTATTATCGATCTTAGCTTTAACTTTTTTTTCATTTTTTAAATTGATTTATTATTTTTTTGTGTCCATTTTTTTATTATTTTTTATTATTTTATTTTTTATTTTTAGATTATTTTATTTATCATTTCCTTTTATTTTTACATTTATTTATTTATACGTTAATTTATTTTTATATTTATTTATTATCGCATGTATTTATTTCCACTTTTATTTATTTATTCTTGAATTTATTCTTACTTTTCTGTGTCTTGTATGATAATTAGATGGGTTGGTCTTGCCTACTATTGGTTCAGCGTAGATTGAAGCGTTTGATCGATTACTCTTGACTTGTTTTGGACTAACGTCACGTCACTCACTGATCGTTTGCTTCGTGTATAACGTTAAGTAACTATGGCGGGCGCACAATTAGCTAGAGAGTTACAGCATTTAGCCAATGAAGTCGATAACGATAATCGGACTAACTAATCCATTTATTTTAACATTAGCTACTACAAATATGAGCTACAAGTTAGGGGTGCCCTGGGTCTGTTTACCTGCTCTCACCCCTCTCTCTCCCCCTCAACGAATCCATCAACCCTCGTCTTTCTTACTTTAAATCACTCATCTTTATTTCACAATCTTCCTCCTGTCTTCCTCCACCCCGCCTTGGGAATTCTCTCCATTTTTGCGCTGATTTCATTCAACGTCTCTTTCTTTCTTTGGGTTTATCTCTCTATCCCTTCATGTCTCTCTCCCTCTCTCTCACCTGCACAGAAACTCTTCCACAGAATACCTCTATCCATCGGTCCCTTTTAATGGCCCCAGCACCCCCGCCCCTTTCTTTTCCTTCCACGGCTTCTCGTCGTCTCTGATCCTTTCTGTCAGCTGAACTCTTTCATCTGTCCTTCGCCTTTATCTGCACCCCACTTGTCTGTCTGAAGGAGGGATGGAGGGTTCCCCTCTTTCATTTCACTCAGAGATGTGCTGTTTTATGTTAACATGCCCAGACTGATGCAGATAGAATCAGACTCTCTCTCTCTCTCTCCCTCCCTCTCCCCCTCTCTCTCTCTCTCTCTCTCTCTCTCTCTCTCTCTCTCTCTCTCTCTCTCTCTCTCTCTCTCTCTCTCTCTCTCTCTCTCTCTCTCTCTCTCCCCCCCTCTCTCTCTCTCTCCCTCCCTCTCTCTCTCCCTCTCTCTCTCTCTCTCTCTCTCTCTCTCTCTCTCTCCTCTCTCCCTCTCTCTCTCTCTCTCTCTCTCTCTCTCTCCCTCTCTCTCTCTCTCTCTCTTCTCCCCTTTCTCTCCCCCCCCTCTCTTCTCTCTCCTCTCCCCCTTCTCTCCCCTCTCTCTCTCTCTCTCTCTCTCCCCCCCTCTGCCTCTTCCCCCCCCTCTCTCTGTCTCCTCCCCGCTTCTCTCTCGCTCTCTCTCTCTCTCTCTCTCTCTCTCCCCCTCTCTCTCTCCCTCCCCTCTCTCTCTTCTCCCCCCTCTCTCTCTCTCCCTCTCTCTCTCTCTCCCCCCTCTCCTCCCCTCTTCTCTCTCTCTCTCTCTCTCTTCCCCCCCCCTCTCTCTCTCTCCCTCTCTCTCTCTCACCCTCTCTCTCTCCCCCCCTCTCTTTCTCTCTCTCCCCCCCTAGCTCTCTCTCTCTCTCCCCCCTCTCTCTCTTCACTCCTCTCTCTCTCTCCTCTCTATCTCTCTCTCTCCCCCCCTCTCTCTCCCCCCCCTCTCTCTCTCTCTCCCCCCCTAGCTCTCTCTCTCTCCCCCCCTCGCTCTCTCTATCTCCCCCCCTCGCTCTCTCTCTCTCACACACACACACACACACACAATTTAGTTTCCCCAGTGGCAGCAGAAAGTCAGAAAGACTTGCACTTTATTTTACAGTCCTGTTTCCCATGTACACTGTGTACTTATTATAGTAAATATTATAACTGGGTAATAACTGCTAAACCTGAACCTACCCCTAAATGTAACCTTATCCCATGTAGTTATTTTAAATTACCCAGTACTTTCTTAGGTAAGTACACTGTAAGTGCACATAATGTAAAATAAAGTGCAACCGAAAGACTCTTTCTCCAGCCACAAAGTTTTAAGATCTGAACTGGAGTTATCTGTGTGTGTAATACACGTGTCACACCTGAACATGCAACGTCTGACATGTGATAACCATAGCAACATTTTGACATCTTGTAGCTGTAAGTGAGAAACAACAATTAAACTTGTTAGGTGTTTGTTATTTTTGTCTTATGAAATATTGCCAGTGGAGACTTATTAATATCTGGCAATTATTAGTAAACCGTCGTCGGCAGACGCTTTGTTTTGTTTATGCTCATCAAGCTGCTGCTTTTAAACGGCACTCTCTCTCTGGATCAAAACATACGGTTTGTGGTGGATTGAAATTATTTCAATACGTTGTTCCAAATGACTCGCAACAGAAACAGAAACCCCATCACTGCCATAGCCATTACATGCACCAGGAGTGGGTTAACACATCTGTGACACTTTTTTCATTTGTTGTAATAAGACAGATGCGTCTCAATTATTTATTCGGCCAAAAGAATCTCACAAACATCTCCATTGGTTTCAAGGAGATCTCAACAATCTCAAAACTGATTGTCCAATAATATTGAAGGTTTCAATATAATCTCAAACATTTCTCATCAGTTTTACCCATATATAATTTTACTTTACAATCTACGTTAGTTTACTGTTTCATACAGCTCCATACTCATCCGACTTAATTTACTTAAATGAAACACAACTGAGAACTCTTATTAAATCTTATGAGCTAACAAAGATTCATAAGAGTAATAAAATATTCCTAAAAGCAAATTGTTGAGTGTTTTCTTCTCACATGACGTGGATTTTTTTCACAGTGAATTTAGTTGTCACTCCCATAAATATCCAAACTATATCAATGTGATGAAAGTGAAAGAGAGACCGAGGTAGAAAGACTGATTCAGGTGGTGTGCAAATATTTGGTGTTAATGTGTGTGTGAGAGAGAGAGAGTGAGGGCGTACTAGTCTCTAAAGAGTACAGACTATTCTCACGTCTGTGCCACGTTGCTACGGGAAACAGTCTCAATGCCTATTGTTATAATGGGGAGAGAGAGAGAGTGTATGTGTGCGTGTGTCTTATATAATGGTCTGTACAAAATCACTGCTTATGAAATGTGCGTTAGGAGACTTCATTGAATAGAATCTCAGTGAGGGGCTGAGTGCACGATGACATTCTCTCTTTATGAAAGTGTGTTCAAATTTGTTAAGCTCATGGAACTAAATGTGTTAAGAGAGACGTAGTGTCCTACTGTAAGATGTTAACGTCTTCTCTTTCTAATTATTACTGTAATGGTGTGATAACCGAACTGCTTGGAATCGAAAATGAAGTGGTCTAGTGGGAAGAAGGCAGAGCAGAAATGGTGTTTGTGTGTGAAGCAGAGAATGAAAAAGTCTGTTTTATGACTGAAAGATGATGAGACATTGCGTTTTATATGACAGGGCTCTAGACAAAGACACAAGGACAAACTATCATTTTCAAAAATGACACTCGCACACACACACGCACGCACACACACACACACACACACACGGCATCTTTCACAGCCTTGCTAAATGTTTATCTTTTCTTGTGCATTTTTCATTTTAAGTCATTTTGACTGGACCACACAAATGTTGGGCCTTTTGGGATCTCCTGCTGCTGATGGCACAACAAAAACAAATACCACAAGACACTTACCAAACACCTTTATTTTTACAAATATAACACAATCATATTTATTTACAAACAAAAACACACACATTTAAAACACTCATATTATTTATAAACACCACACACATACAAAACTCTCTCTCAACACTCACCTTTTAAACTTCTGTATATTTACAAACACAACACACAGATTCAAACACGCATATACATTTACAAATACAGCACACTGCCTTTACACCAACACACAAATACAAAGTGCACCTTAAACAAACACTTAAAACGATAGCTAACCCAAAAATAAAAATTCTGTTATCATTTACTCGCCTTTAGATGGTTCCAAATCTGTATAAGTTGTATAAAGAGAAAGATATTAGAAATAATGCTTGTAACCAAACAGTTATTGGACCCCATTGACCACCATATAAGAAAAAATACTTTTTTTGTTCTGTTGAACACAAAAGAAGATATTTTGGAGAATGAGAAACAGGAGACTTTGGAGACTTTTGACAACCATTGTCATTTTTCCAGGTTAGTCAATGGGGTCCAGGTTTGGTTACAAGCATTCGTCCAAATATCTTTCTCTGTGTTCAACCAAATAAGGAAATTTATTCAGATTTGGAACAAGAGAGTGAGTAATTCATAACAGAATTTTCATTTTTGGGTGAACTATCCTATTAATACAATAACATGACATTCATAGATAAAACGTGTTGTACTTCTAAAATGCCGCCCACACCCCTACACACATCTTTAAAAGACTTTCAACCATACACAGACATGCCATAACCCCTAAAAAAGATCTACAGGGCAACAAATGCTGTACATAAATACATCTCACCGCAAACACACATGCACGCACGCACGCACACACACACACACACACACACACACACACACACACACACACACGCACACGCACACGCACACACACACACTTATAATAGAGATCCACAGCAGGGGTTCAGACTACACCTTGTCAATCAGAGCTCGCTGCCAAACAGAAATGGCAGCTGTGCACTGTTAAAATGACAGATCTGGACCATAACAGGGCAACAATATCTACATCTTATGTCTAAAACCTTTTAAACGACCTCGATTTAAACTTGACTACCTAACAAAGATATCACTCATCTGTTTATTTCATGCGACTGTGCAATGTTTATTTCATGTGAATGGATGCTCAAATATTAAACGAACAGTTCATTTTAAAATAAACAAACTGTCATTGATTTTCAGCCTTACAGTATGTCATTCCAAATCCACATTACTTTTGATCTTGTGTGGAAAACAAATTTAGCAAAATATTCAGTAGAGATGTCGAAATTGTGAACTAATGATTCATTTTAGTCTGAGCTTTACAATAAAATTGTTATGCAGTTCACAAAACCAGTATGAATAATTTATTTACAAATGAGCAAATAACAACTTTGAATATCAGTTTGCTATCATATGACTTTAGGCGACTTGGAATAGAATGCCCAAATCATTGAACCACTTTTCTGATGCTTTTTTTTAGCTTAATAGTCCCAGATTTTACATTTACTTTCATTTTAAACAAGATGTTAATCAGCGTATTCGCATTTTGTGTCCCACTGAAGAAATGTATACAGATTTAAGCAACATTATTTGTATTCATTTTTTTGAGTGGGGGGCGAACTACTTGAAAGGGATAGTTCATCCAAAAATTGATGAACTTTCTTTTTTTTAACTCACTTTTATAACATTCCAAATCTGTATGACTTTCTTTCTTCAGCAGAACACAAAAGAAGATATTTTGAAGAACGTTACCAATAACCAAATGATAACCAAACAATATTGGCCCTTTCCTGTAGCTCAGTGGTAAGAGCATGGCGCTAATAGTGCCAAGGTCGTGGGTCGTGCACATACTTAGATAGGACAATGCAATGTAAGTCGCTTTGGATAAAAGCGTCTGCCAAATGAATAAATGTAAATGCATTCACTTCCATTGTATGCTCAAGACCACAGAGACTCAAAATATCTTAGTAATCATTCACAGGTTTTCAACGACATAAGGATATATAAATGATGTCAGAATTGTATATTTGGGTGAACTATCACTTTAAAGTTTCCACGCATAATGACAAAAAATTCTTTTCAGTTATCTTTCATAATGCATTTCTCCAGCTAGTCTGCAGTGAAACTGTAGCCTGGATTATTTCCAAGTATCTTTGCTTTGAAAATAGTGAAGCTTCTCTGAGATTGGAACAGATGTTTCCAGAAAGCATTGCTGCCCACAGTGCGAGTCAGAAACTGTCAGAATGCCTCTTATTGTCTTGCCTGTGGAAATTTCTGTTCTTTGAGAAACTTGTGCGTCTGATGTGTTGAGCGTGGTCCTTGATGAATTCTGTTATGATGAAGTGTTTCCTTATTTTAATGAGTGTGACAGGTAATTGTGAACAAGCTTGTCCAGTTATGTTAATGTAAACACTGTAAATAACTAAAGGCATTGGGGGCAATGTTTATCCACAAGAAGGTGTAATAATGAATTTGCACAACAATCATTTAATGCAGCAGGTAAATGAACAATGTTTTTATTTTAATATTTGTATTTTGGAATATAGCGCACAAGTTGTATGGACTAATACAACAGGTAAGCCAGCACACTTTACAGCACAAACAGCACACATTTAGCCTGAATGAATAAAAAGCATTTTAACAAAACTTTTTGCTTTTTTTGCTCCACAAACTTCAGAAAATGCATGACTGTAAATCCAATTTCTGCTTGTTTTGAAAAATGTGTAATGGCTCAAAATGAAGTTTGTGGAGATCAGCAGCATATCATAGACACAACCAATAAAGCTTGACAATCCTGCCTAGTTTTACCATACATACAGCTAATTCATCATCTGAATCATTTATTTCTACTGTATCTGTTTACTGTAGACACCCAAGAATGAGCTCATAAACCCAACATATTGCTTTCAATCGCAACACGTTACTGCCAACGCTGTTCTACAGAATCAGTTTAAAGTCGCTGACATCAAGATATGAACATAATCTCACGCCTGCCTTTCCAACTTTCCCTTCATAGCTAGCTGGCAAGATAACATTAAGCGAATCAATACGCCCGAGGTTACAGACCTTTTTACACAGCCACACTTTGAATTCGAAATGGCCACTAGCCCGGAGCTTCTCATCCACCTCCCCTGTGAGCCAATTTTTGGTGCAGCTGACTGGTTAAGTTTGACACATGGCAGAATGCAAGTCCTTTCAATAACGCTTGCTAGACAGCATCCCAGGTGTCTAGAAGAGTGACAAACCGACCTTGGGAAACATTTTACGAATGTGAAATCGATGAATGTGTGCTGAAAACTATTTTTTGTGTCTCCTTTCAAAATGGCAGTTGTGATGAGAGTGTGGATTGCGTTGAGAAAAAGGTTGTCGGATCGTGAGTGAAAAAAGAGTGAGTCTCATGCTGATGGAGGCAGAGGGTTGCTGTGTGGCCCGAGTCTTCTTAGCTAGTGTCTGGGGAACTTAAGAGAGGAAAGAGAGACGCTTCAGAGGTTTCCTCACAAAACTGGGGCAACAGCATCTTTTTTTTGCTGATGAGCTCAAAATGGTGTCACATGTGTTTTTCCTCCACGTCACCAGCTTCCCACGTGCCTCTGTTGTGCCGCTGTCCAAGGTGCTGAGCCCTACACAGCTTAAGAACCAGAGTGTTGTTGACTGATAAACAGAAGACTTGATTTCACACAAGCTTTAATCAAATATTCATGATAACAGCCACAGGTCGCTCCTTTGATGATAATATTTAGACAAACAGAACACAAGAATTTCACTCTACAATGAGTCTTGTAAAAATAGATATTTTTTCATACAGTACAGTACACCAATCTCAAAGTAATTCAAATTACTCCAGTGAGTTAATAAATACAAGTTAAAAAGTTATTAAAAATATATTTTCGATCGTATTTAGCAGAATTGAAATGCACATACGTATGAAAGCTCTAACTTCAAATCATATTGTTTTTTCTGAATTTACTATGTGTTTAGGTAAAATGATGATTTTTGTTTCATTCTGTGAACTACTAACAATATTTCTCCCAAATTTCATTTGCATTTATTTAGGGATGTAACGATTTCGGTTGAAAATCGGTTATAATGAGTGACGATTCAAATCGGTTGAGGCTTGAACTGAATCGCAATACATTTTTTGAACAGCAGGGCCGCTATTTTCACTGCAAACCTAAACGTGGACGCTGATATTTCTTAAATGCAAAAAAATCCAAGAAAAGCACAGACAGTATTAGTTTGTTTATATTAAAGAGACTTTTTCTATTATTAATTTGTTATAAAATTGCAGTTTAGTTTTGTTATTTGAAATAAAACATAATGCAAGGGAAGTTGTTCATTTCTAATTTGTGTCAACTCATTTTTTTTAAATAAATCGTGAGTAAATCGTGAATAAATCGCATCGTGAGATCAGAATCGTGACTCGCATCGCATCGTGAGCTGAGTGAATCGTTACATCCCTACATTTATTTTCAGAAAATGATAACTGAAGAAACAAAATAACAGATAGGATGCTCTGTATTTTTCACACCTCAAATACTGCAAAGAAAATAAGTTACAGCTGAAATTCTTTGTGTATTTAGAAAAAATAAAAAAATGTATGTGATAACCTTGATTTTTATCACAGTTTTCATGTGTGTTGTCATGCTGTCAGTCTTTAACATTGCTGTTGGATGACTGTCACTCCTGAGGTTTGATTTTGTTGAAATTCAACAGACTGAAATGGCCACAATACATCTAGAAATGCTGCTTTTTGTTTTACGGCTGTATATTTATTATGAATTACATTTTTATTAAACAATTATTTATTTGTGTTGAGCTGAAGAAAGGAAGTCATATACATCTGGAATGGCATGAGGTTGAGTAAATTATGAGAGAGTTTTCATTTTCACACTTACTCCCATGAGAGATCATAATGCATTCTGGCATGGCTGCTGACTTCCTTAGTATACAAATGCAGACACCTTTAGACATGCAATGAGTCACTCTCTATAACATATTCTTTAAGACATGGCCTCTCTTTCCCCTATCTCGTAGACGCACACTGATATCCACATAATTGGCTTCCTTACGTTCAGTGGGTAATGCAGATTGAGTGCATTGAGGTATTGACGCGTGAATCACGCAAAGGCACACACACATTCACCAGTGTAGTCGATGTGCTGGACCGTGAATAACTCAAATCATTAAAAATTTCATCCTGAGAGCCTCAGATCATCCTGTTACACATGAGGAGAATGAGGAGGAAGGCACATACACACCTGTCTCTTTGGTGTGCATGTGTGGAAAATATGCATAGCATATTATTTCAGGGGTCAAGTAACACTTTAAATAAGATCTTTTATGCTTCCCTCAGCAGAAGACCAGATCAGACGGGAGCGGATTGAATAATGTCTGTATGAACAGGTAACTAAAGTCAATCCCCTTCGCAGAAGCCTTGAGTAATGCCTGTAACCATGGATACAGATAACAGTAAATATCAAGACTTTATAATGTGTGTTTAAGGATTTTCATGTTATTATCATTTCTATTTTAAACTCCCCCACTGTTTTAAAGGTCCAGCAGTGTGTAATTTCTTTGAGGATCTATTGACAGAAATGCAATATAATATAGTGTACATAACTATGTCTTCAGAGGTGTATAAAGACCTCACACCGTGTAATGTTTTTATTACCTTAGAATGAGCTATTTCTATCGACATACACTGCGAGTCCCCTTGCATGGAATTCGCCATGTTGTTTCTACAGTAGCCCTAAACTATCTCCTTCGGCAAATAAGAGAAAACATGAGAACATCTTTGTCCTGTGTCAGCCACCAGAGTCTTTCGAAAGGGATGCCACTAAATTTCATAAACTGACTGGACCTTTAAGCTTCGAGGTATGCAGCCTAAAATGCTACGGTTCCATCTAGTGCCGTTTTTTCTTTTTCTATCACCCAAACACTCAACATGAGGTTTGACTCTCTCCCTCTCTCGCTCTCTCTGTTCCATTTATCATAACCTGAGAGAGGTTAATAACCCCAACATTGGAGATTGACGAGAAAGAATAAGTGCAGGCCTTGTTTTACGTCAAAACCTGACAGACTAGTTAGTCTACTGCTGTTTCCTTAATATAGCACCTTTCAAAAAACCTTACGTCTAAAATTTGGTAATTAGTCCTGAAATTTTAGGTGCTTCGGTGATAGAATTCTGCTGTCACTCTCTTTCAAAACCCAACTGTGTTTGGACACAACTGTATTCTGCCCCTGGAATGTAGCCACGGCATTTCTTGGAATAAACCCAACACGTGTCACATTGTCTACAACTGTGTACTATGTATATACAGTATAGGCTGTGTTTTCTAAACACAAAGGACAGTGACCAGGTCAAGGAAAACCAGCAGACACGATCTGAATTCAAACGACAAAAATACTGTGATGATTGCGATTACGGCCAATGGATATCCTTGAACAACTGTGTGTTTAAGGGTATGAACGAACTCCCAGTCTTCTAGTTTAGGTAGCAAAAGATACAACACATATTTAATATGTGCAATAAATATTGCATAGCTACAGGGTTACTAGAAAAACATGCTCCCAATGGGCTGTGCTTGTATGTATGTGTACCCATCCTCCCCACCACGGTACAACATATGATATTTTCTGATTCAAAATTCAACGCACACGCATTGTGGCTTCAAATAAATGCATTAAATATACTTAGAAATATAGAGATATAACCCAGACGTTCCTCTCTCTACTGTCATGTATATTTGAGGAGGACTAATGCATTTGTAGTGTCTTTCTGCCACTTCTGATTTACAGTAAATGACAGTTTTCCTTAAAAAAAAACATGCATGCATGTGCCATTTGCAAACAGGCCGTGCGAGTTGAGAATTAAATGATTTTTACGTCAAGAGAGCTCTTCTAATCCTCAACTCTAAACAAACGATTTACGCACACACGGAAATCTATAAAGCGAGTCGTTCTCTCTTTCAAACAGGCTCTCTGTCTCTCTCTTTCCTCCATGTGTGTTTAAGACCTGCATATGGAACAATCTGGGGAGTTTATTCGGGTTATTCAGTGGATAAGCTGAATTAGTCACGTACCAGAGTGGCTCCAGTGGAGCGTTCCCTGAATGGTCTTTGGTTGGTTCGCTCTGAGTGAGATTCTTCTCTTGTCTTTCTCCTGACAGCTGGAATCCTAACTGGGAATAACCACATCCCTAATCCTGTGCAGAGTGAGACCACAGTTATTTATGTGCAGAACATCTTCAAACCATCATGCTTAAAAGCCATATGAATAAAAATGTATGATGTACAATCAAGTATTATTAATTTACTATTCAAGGAAAAAAATCTATGTATACAGTATAGTCTGCTATTAATTCATTCAATTTATTTTTCATGTCGTGTCTTGTTTATATTATTCTATTTTAATGTGTAGAGGTAACTATAAGTTTTTGCAGTAAAACCAGTAATCACACATTTACCATCCATCATAATAACCACAGTTTTACCATGGTATTTGTAGTAAATCTATGGTAATTCAAATGTAAATATATCTGCCAAAAACATGGTTAGGCCTACTATACTTCTTGCTATAATAAAACCACGATTAAATCAAGCCTGTCTATAAAGTACACCTTCGTACACCTTTTATTTTTAACGATGATATGTTACAGGCTAAATAATAAATTAACTATATATTTTACATGTGAATTATTTAGCTGTTTTCCAAAACCGACTGTTTATTAGCATAAAAGGCAGTCTAGACTGCCATTCTGTTGCGATGGATTCACGAAAAAAATCATTTGTTGAGGTCGGTTCTTTTGAATGAATCAGTCGAATGATTCGGAATGAATCAAATTTGCTGATTCGTTCATAAATCGGTTTGAGCGATCACGTTACTAAACAACATGAGAAAAAAAGTGCGCTTCTTCACTCAAAAGTTAAACATTACCAACAAGTGCATTTAAACAGCTTACTAAATTGCGTTGTTCATGAATCTATGATTTTGAATCCAACTCATGTTTCCGGGTCTACGTCGAGTCGCGAGTCGTTTGAAATGGTGCCATTTAATTCGTTTTTAGTTCAATAGGGGAGTGGGAACGATTATAAAGGATTATGAAGCATGTACGTGTCGCGTTTAGTTAACGGGGTATTTGGGTAAACTTGAAAATCATTATTATTTGCAATTCCGTTGGGTGCCGCTAGTGACAAAGAATGTTTATATACTGCTTGCTCGTAAAAATGGATGACATCGTTCTTCAGGAAATTACATCTTTTTCGAAGGAAAATCAGCAGAAACAGCAAGTATTATCGAAACTTTATATAAATGATGTGCTGTTTGGTGTTAGCCGATCAGTAACAGAAGACATTATAAAATGTAAACAAATATTGATGTCATCTTGAAGTTAACGTCTTCATTGAGGTCAGTTGCTAAGCATGCTAAGTTTAGTTTTCTATTCCACCTGTTAGGCATCCTTTCAAGTTTTCTTGCTTTAGATAAATAATCAAATTCTGTCATTTGATTTCGTAAATTTAAAACGTGTAATTTAATTTCTTAAAAGTGCCAGAGTTCAAAAAGTACTGCATAACAGGAAACTATTAACTGGCAGATCAATTAACCATGAGTCAAGAAAGAGAAAGCTGATACTTAGATTTTATTTGGAAATAGGAGGTGAGGTTAAATGTATTGACTTGAGGAATCTAATATTATGCACATTGTTGTATACTGCAGATGTAGTGGGTCATATAGGTGTGTTGTGGAAACAGAATTTACATACCATACATTGACAGTGCACGTTTTGCAAAAACATTGTGAGTTGTACACTAGCACTCTGCCTATAATAGCATTAGTCTTATTTTCACAGTAAAATAAATGAAAGTGCTTAAAATAGATACCTGAGAAGCTTGAGAGGTTTTAATGTTTTTAGGAGAATGTTAGTTTTGTTTTATTGTTTTCTCTTGTTCTCTTGTATTTAAGTGAGTTTTTACTTAAAACCCTAATTTACTGAAAACATCTGCCAATGCATTGAGAGAACAGTACAACATTTTAACTAAAGTTAAGAATTTTGCAGCGTTGTTTATAATGGACAGAATCATGTCTCATTAATGCGTGGACTTTCACACCTGGCTGTTTGCCGGATGCGTTTTTCCTTCTTTAGCTTGCGTCAGCTTTATTTAGTGGAAGAGATGCTTCCTCCAACATGCTGAGATGTTTATGTCAGTGCTGTGGGCCACACTTTTTACTGTTACACAGTGAATGCTGTCCCAGATCTCTGCAGTAATTACTTTGCAGTAGGTACTTTAGCTCACAATAAGTGAAGGAAAACCTAACCGGGCTGAATCCTACAATAGAGGCATGGGAAAGATAACGAGACAGGAAAACCTCTCCAGGTTCTACATCAAACATGAAACGGCCAAACAAATGAGGGTTCCAGGTTTTTAGCGGTTGTTGTTTTCCTGGTTGGGGGTTTTGCTCAAGGTTTTGGCAAACGAAATCATTCCGAGAGAAAGATAGCAGAGATTGTTAGGATAAATAGTTGATGAAGTCTGGAAATATTCATCAGGGTGAAAACGAGGAGGGAGGGGTAATGTTGCTTTCTTGTTAGCCGCTGTGGCCGGCCTGCCTTGGCTCTGTTTCAGCGAGCCCCGATGTAGGCAAAGGAAGAGAAAGGAAAGGAGAATTAGAGAGAAAGAGAAACCGAGAAAGCCAGAGAGACCCGAAAGACAAAAACGCACACACGTTGTTTCATTAAAGGGATAGTTCACTTAAAATTCTTGAATAATTTCCTTTATGACTCGCTTGCATGTCATTTTGAACAATGTTGATGCTCTTGTTTTAATGAAAGTAAATGGAGACAGAGGCTGTTTTCTGCTGTCAAATGCTTTTAGAACAGCATGAGATTGTGAAAATGACGACAGAATTTTAATTTTGGGTGAGCAATCCATTTAAGCAGACAAACTCTTGACTTGTTCCTCTAAACAACATAATGATTTCAGTTTAGTGTCTTACATCCATTTCAGCTGAACAGTGAACACAGATCAGTCTTGTCTCGTTTCATTTGGCTTTTAGTTTAGTCCACACTTTGGTGTTGTTGTTGTTTTATTTGGCATTTGCATCTGGTTTTTACTGCTGTTTATTCACACTGTACTATATCCAATTTACGACAAGTACACCTGAGCTGCAATAAACCCTGTTTGACAATATAAAGTTTACTATTTGCCTTGGCAGTGGAAAACTAATATATTGCAGACAGGAAACAGCAGTATATTATGGTATTATTAGAAAAACATGTAACGCTTCAGCTGTCTTAGTGGCTCGAATCTCAACTTTACATTTCGCAAAGGAGAAAAGAGTAGCGTTAAAATATCTCTGCATTATTTCATTTATTTCTTATGCTCTGTTATTTTATTCGCCTCTATCTCTGCATACCTCTCTCTCGTATCGCTCCATCTGAAGTCCGGCGGCCACCGGAGTGTCTTTCCCACCCAGTACAGTGGTCAATGTCAACCAATACATGATCAATAAGGACATGTAGCTCTCTGTTTACACAAACTCTCTCTCTCTCTCTCTCTCTCTCCCCCGCACACACATTTGATATGTTTACAGCGTGTTTGTTTCCTTGAGTTACAGTATGTTTACAGTCTGTGTGTTTCCTTAAATTACAGTATCGGTATCTTTAATACAGACTTTTTAGTCTTAGTTAAGCTGTATGGTTTGACCTTTCTTTCCAGCTTCCTTATTCTCTTTCTTTCTCTTTCTCTCTCTCGCTCTCGCTCTCTCTCTCTTAGGAAGTGGTCATTTACATATGGCCTAATTCTGAACAGAAAAAAGAAGTTTAATGACGCTGAATGTTCATTTATCTCTCCTGGGCTGGAATAAAGGAAAGAAAAAATAGAGACAGAATCTTTTGGCATTAATTATGGATGGTAATATTGTAAATGCCTTTTTTAATACAATGCCGAAGCAAACATTCGAGCATCATTTGAACACTTTATAGCAGCTAGAGCTGTACAGTGGAGTCGATTTGTATCTGTGCATTTACATTTCTGAAACTGTATCAATTGCCATATTTTTGCTTAAATGTAAGCATAAAGGTCTGGTTTTAATATAAGCACACATTAACGCAGCATCGCACAAAAATATAATAACACCCAGTGGTTCGTCCTAAATATGTGCGCATATGACGGAGGCAGTGGTTTATTTATTCCTAAATCGCAGCTGCTGCTCAGGCTGCAGGTAGAAATGTGAGAATTCGATTCTCTAAAGGCACAAAGGACGTTCTCGCCCCACAAACGCCGGACGAGCGCATCCGTGGCCTCCACGTCAACACTTAATACACTCGGCACTCGAGGCAGTGGTTAGTGATTTAAAAAGCTCAAGAGGACGTGGACGGGCTCACCTGTTTCTCTGGCTTTTTGTAGATGAGGATGTACTTGACTTAATAGTTACAGTGTGGCTTACAGGAAATGTGATTGTGGTATTCACTCCAGAACAGCTCTCTATAATTCAATAGAACTGAATAAAACTGAACTTCAAAGAGAGAGAGGAGGGGGAGAGAGAATTATTTTTGCTTAGAGGAAGTTTTAATGGGTTTGCATGTTATGTTCTAAAAGAGTCTAACTGTCAGCCTTGGCTCCATTAAAAACATTTTCTCTTCATAAAGAATCAAATGATGAAAAGAGGAACAGCAGGCGAAAATTTAGGAGGGAATTTTTTCATCGCTCGCTTTCAAACAGCCACACAGCTCCAACACCTGCTAGCGAAAACGCACACACAAACAAACCGACGCGGAACGCCATTCTTTCTCCGTCCAGCTGCCGGGATGTTGCCGACTCTTAAATTTTCCTCACTGTTGTAAACACATTAATTAAAGACGTTAATTGATTAGGAAATAAAGCCTCGTTAAAAATGAACTTTGTTATCATTCCACCCTGCTGAGTGTCCACTGAGCGACTCACTCTTTCTACTGCCAGAGCTCACGCTGCGTGGGGGTGTGTAAGAGCTTTCTACCTGCTGAGCTCAGAGACTTTCAGTCTTTTGCTCTTCTCCTGGCCTGCACTTTTTCATAATTGACTTTCTGTGACAATTTGGTTCATTTGGTGAGTGGTGTAGCATTTAGGCATGGGAGGAATGACACATCTCTGCCTTTGTTTGTTGCCACAGAACAGCAGTTTGGCCTTTTAGGCGATTTTTTTTTTAATATTGTAAATTTAAAAAGTTGAAAAACATCATTTTCATTAGCATTTTCCACTGTGTTTAGTTGTGTTTATTTTTTTGCAGGTGTGCCATTATAGTGATAATTCATCCAAAATAATAATTCTGTCATTTTCTGACCCTCACGTCATTTCAAACCTTTCTGTATTCTGCAAAACACAAAAGAGGATATTTTGAATAATGTTGGTAAGAGAAAACCGTTGGTTCCCAATTCATTGGTATTGTGTCCATACAATAGAAGTCAATGGGGATCAATATGGCTACCGGCATTCTTCAAAATATCTTCTTTTGTGTTTTGCAAAAGAAAGTCATACAGGTAAAAAATTAGAGGGTAAATGATAAAATAATTTTTTATTTTGCGTGAACTATAACTGCTTTTTTTGGAGAGCTAATCCCAGTGAAATGGCTTCTTTGCTATTCCTTCCTGTGTTGATGTATTCCCCTAAAATAGAAACTTACCTTCGATCAAATGAAAGAGCTATTTCTATTTCTATTTTCATTTTTCTATTTTATAGCCAGTAGCGTTTAGTTTGCGTCAGTGAACCATGATATGTTACTTTTTGCTATAGGCAGGTGTTATTTGGGTAGGCACTTCTTGACCTGGGAAACATTTTATTGGACAAATCCTTTGTTGGGCAATTTGCCCCGTCCCTCAATAACAGAGTCAGTGCAAAGCTTGCATTACTTTGTGACAGGTGCACAATACAAGTTGTGCTGAAATGTGCTGCACAACTGTTAAAGGAATGTTTTGGTTTTATTCAAGCTCTGTCAACAAATTGTGCGCTGCTACTGTATGCTGTCGACAACTACAGAAAAGAATTTTAACTTGAGTTTGTCATAACAAACCGCCAAGTATTGTATTTAGCACTTAAAGACCCAATCAATATGTCTAAAGACATTTCTGTCCTGTTCATGTATTTTCCGTTTTAACAAAGTTTGTGGAGAACACATCCAGAG
The DNA here is from genome assembly GCF_024868665.1 of Triplophysa rosa. NCBI lineage: Eukaryota > Metazoa > Chordata > Actinopteri > Cypriniformes > Nemacheilidae > Triplophysa > Triplophysa rosa. Next base: position 28,347,714 of record NC_079891.1, read on the forward strand.
ACATAGCTGTAAAGTTTCCCTCTTTTTTTATATTGCTGGTGTTTGTGTTTGCTCTCAGAAAACAGCCAACCAGGGGTGCGTTTCCCGAACAACGACATAACTCGCTGGTTAACCACCATGGATCGATGGATCATTGGGGAAATTAACGATGTAGTTATGACTGTTTCCCGAAACCGTAGTAACTCTGTTGGAGATCAATCGTTTGAACCAAGTTGATTCAGCAATCTAGTTGATGACGCCATACAGGTGGTGGAGTAATGACGTGTACTAATAAATACGTTCAGATCGAATTAATGTCAAATTCTTGCTGTAAATAACATGCATTGAATTTAACGGCGACTTTAGTTATCGTATTTAGTTATCTGTTGTTTTATTTCACGATATTTCATTCATTCATAAGTTTCCTCCTACGTCACTCCGCCCAGGGATTCCCCAGGGTCCTAGTGCACGTTAGGGATGGGTCGTTCTTGAACGATTCGTTCATTTTGAACGAATCTTTAATGTGACTCGAGAAGAACGAGTCGTCGTAGGGAGTGATTCGTTCAGCCGCGCATGCGCATTGCGCAACATTCTATGGGTCCTGTACTGGAATTCAAGAAGAACGAACGATTCAAACCCGAAGACTCGAGAGGTGAACTAATCAATTCTCTTTCCGGCTCTGACTGCATTGGTTTAGCTTACGACGCTGTCACGTGATGAACGAAGGAGTCAAACCCGAGGACTTGTCAGATAAGAGGTGTGGTGAGCTAATCATAGACTAAAGACCCAGGTAAACAATGAATTAATCTTTTCTGTTTCTTATAGCATTATAGTTTTGTATTGTTTGTAATGTGATCAACGTTTGCATAATGAACGAAATGAACGATATGACTCGAAAAAAGATTAGTTCATTTTGCTGAACGAGACTCAAAGATCCGAGTCAGTAAAATGATCCGAACTTCCCATCACTAGTGCACGTACGTTCGAGCGCATGCGCACTTTAAAAAAACAGCAATTAAACTAAAAGATGTAAAATTTAATTTGTTTGTATTTCGAATTATGGATATAGAATGCACTGCATGTTGCTTGCTTAGTTTGCTCAAAGGCATGAGGCTTGTAATTCTACATGTCATAATTAAAAGGAACTATGCTTCTAACCACAGCTCTAGACCTGCAGTTCCAACCACGCAACTTTGCGACGCTGTTTGCGATTGATCGTTGGAACGATGGTTTCGGGAAACACTTAAATCGTGGAACTATGCTGGAATGGAGATGTTTAAGCCAGAAGCTACCAAAGGTTTAAAGGACCATGTGGTTATGTAGTCCGTGTCCCACATATCAATGTGGTGGGTGGAAATACATCCAGGAAGAGGTGAGCATGTCTGTTCCATGACTGGATTTAAGAGATGATGAGCAGGCTGGTTATAGTGATGTAAAGAGTGTAATGCAGGGTGAGAGAAGTGGTTGTGTTGACACACTGTTACAGGAGCCTGATGTGGAGATGATGACCGTTAGTCGGATGTGTCAAGTTTTTCTGAAGTATAGGAGAAACTTATTGACTCTGTGTGAATGAGACTGATGTTCTTTTTAGCAAAAGCAAACGGAAACAAGTAGTAGGGATGTAACAATATTATCGATATCGTGTTATCGGAATAGCAAAATTGTCTCAACATTATCGTGGTCTGACACATCTCATACTATACAGTAACTCATAGCTCTAAGCAACAGATTAGAGGATAAAGAAAAGAGGATGCTTATGGCACATTTCCAAGTCATCATTTGTCATTTAAAATACCGCAATAAATATTGTACCGTGAAATTTATACCGAGATATTATCGTGCAGTGAGATTTTGATATTGTTATATCTCTACAAAATACTCTATAAGATCAAAAAACAAAAAAGCAATTTAAAGTGTTAACATTTTTTTCTTACAAACATGTGACTAAATGCGTTTACGTGCACAAAAATGGTTGTGTTTTTGCATTGCACAGTTTAAAATACATACATATATATATATATATATATATATATATATATACACTGTATACCTGTCAAAAACATTGTATATTTCAATGTTTGAAATGACCTAATATTAAACATATTAATTTCTTTCATTAGAAAACGTCATTTTTTAAAACTATTTTTGTAATGAATTACTTGGAAAAAAATAATGAAAGCAACATAGTTGGAAATTCCTTCAATAATGTTTAAAAAGCTTCACCCAAAAATAAAAAATGTGTTTACTCACCCTTTAGTTGTTCCAAATCTGTATAAAAAGTAGGAAAATTAGTGTAGCTGTTTGCTGGAGTTTGCAATGTATGTGGCCATGTGAATGTTTTTAAAGCAATTATGCATGTATATAAATTCATGTATACAGACAAGAAAAAGAGTTTCTGGTATAAAATTTAGTTTTGCTAAACATAGTAATGTTACACTTTGACTTTATATATCTGTAAGTTTTTAATTTTCCATATTTATGTCAATTTTATGCATATCGATTTATACCATCTATACTGGGGTCACCTGTAAGCTGTTAACACTGTGCAAGCAAGCGCTGATATTGTGTCTAACACACCGCTTTCTCACAATAAGCTGCATTCCGCTGTCCGTGAAAATGAACTGACAGATCAGACAAACATGAGCCGTCATAAAGGAGAAGCAAGTTAAAGACCAAATAAATACTCTGCGGCTTTAATTCTTAACTTTGGCTTTGTGGTTTCTCTGTTTCTTTTCTTTTGTTCTTATGCCACCGATTCCCTTTCTGATGGAGATTTTACTTAGAGGATCTCCAGTCGTAAATGGGCTCAGAGACAGAAGCAAATGAGCTCTGGTTTCAGAGCTCATTAATTTAAAATGGAATACTTTTCCTGCGAGTTGGAGTAGTTTTTCTGCAAGAAACCCACAGTGATCAGAGTAATGAGGTTTACTGGGGATTGTGGTGGAAGCCTTTTCAGTCAAAGCTGTTATATTAGTGCAGGTGTAGCATTGTTTTTTTCCGTACTGCTTTGTGGTTGAAAATCTTGTCTAACAATATGTAAAAGCAAGGCGTTTAATGGCAACATCGTGGGCTGAATTTGCCATGTTCGCTTTGTTTTAGGTTGCAGATATTTGAGCTGGCGCATTGATTCCTCTCAATCAGAGGAAATGATTCTAATGAGAGCGGACTGGAGTTGTACTGTGGATTTGTACCACTAATAGAAAAACAGAGGACATCTGTTTTGTCCAGCATTGTTAGAATTCTCGACTTTTTCAAGGGATAGCACAATCAGTTAAGCGGTTCACCTGAGTGAAATTCTCAGAGGGCAGAGCTGCAAGGTTGGACAGATTTTATACCTCATATAGCACAAGAAATAAAGTGTGCCGCTCTGCTATAACTCCTGATTCTCTCTTGGATCATAAGGAGATCACCTCTGATTATGCATTATCTATGCAGTGTAATAAAATCTCCTTTTGGCATTTTAATGCAAAAATTCTACAGGAGAAAATAAGCTATGACAGTGAGAAATATGCATATATAGGTGTTTTGTCTGCAGGATCTCATTAAACGTGAAGTATCCAAATGAATATAAAGAATCAGTAGAATGACATTTCTGCAGTCAAGGGCAAAAAGCTGTCGAAGAGTGTGCTTGTTTTTCCGACCGCTCTCGCCGAAGAAGCATCAGCTAAGCTGTGGATTGGAACGCGTAGTGAAATGGGTCGCAGTTGGGGCATGTTTCACCCACGTTCAAGACACTGATAGGCCAACAACATTTTTCTTTAATTTGGAATGCGGCAGTAGTCGGGAGAAGCAGATGCTGTGCCTGAAGAATAATGAAGGTGTTGTCATCTCCATCTGCTGTGCACAAGCTTGCTGTTGAATATTATTTTGACCTGTATACTGTTGATGAATCAGACCAACAATACAGAGTTGCAATGTTCCAGCAAATCTCAAAGCTAACTCATGTTCAACATAAATATTTAAATCCGCTCGGAAAAGTGTTGTCTCTGGTGTTGTCTCTGGTCTGGATGTGTTTGCCCCTGAGTGTTAAAAACATTTTCTGAACATACTGTAGTTCGAAATTACTGGTATGAAAAACATGTTCTGTATAGATGTAATTTAGCCATTGGGATGCCAATGACTCACAAGATCTCACGCAGATGACATTTTTGGAGACCTATAGCTTGCTCCTCATACTTTTTGTTCCACATTGTGAATCAGGCTACATCATATTGTATAAGATTGACATATCCCTCGTAATACAATGAGAAGGTGTTTGAGAAAGCCAGACAAAGCTTTTTGACGCACCTATGGGATTGGGAAGGGTTTAATTTCATTAAGTGTTGCGTAGTGAATTTTTATGAATATGAAGCATTGGCCATCTTTAAGAATATTACATCCACTGTATATACCTACCTACTTTATAGACATTTAGACGTTTTAGGGAAACTGAGATATCACAAAAAGGCTTGTAGATATTTTTCATAGCCGGGGCTATGATGGCAGGTGGCTCAGCATCAGGAAACGCGAAAGCATTTACCAGTTTAATAGAAATGACACTTATTCTATCTGTGTAGACATGCTGCACCTTCTGTTATTTTGGGGTTGCAGGATGTCAGGAATTGGGTAGCTTTGTACCCATTCAGAAAAGGTCTTCAACGTTATACCCTGGTGATAAAATAGCTCCTATCATCCTTTGCTGATTTGCTGCTCTAACTGGCATCTTAAAGGCTGGGGAGATCAGTCTGTTGGCTGGTATGGGTCACATTTGAGTTAACCATCTTAAACCTGCTTATTCTTGTTAAAAGGAACAGTTCGCCCAAAAATACAAATTCAATCTTTATTTACTCACCCTCAGGTTGTGCCAAATCTGTATAAATGTCTTTGTTCTGATGAACATAGAGAAAGATTTTTGGACGAATGCTTGTAAGTAACCAAACAGTTCTTGGCCACCATTCAATACCATAGTAGGACAAATTTCTTTGTAAATTTCTTTGTTCTGCTGAACACAAAAGAAGATATTTTGAAGAATGTAGGAAAGCAAACAGTTCTGGGGCACTTTTAATTACAATGGTGGTCAAGAACTGTTTGGTTACTTACAAGCATTCTTCCAAAAATCTTTCTCTGTGTTCATCAGAACAAAGAAATTTATGCAGGATTGGAACAACTCAAGGGTGAGTAAATGATGACATTTTGGGTGAACTTTCCCTTTAAGTAGTTTGTTTAAGCAGGAAAAACCAGATGAAAAGTGGCAAACAGATACACATACTAAAGAGCGTCCAAGCAGCGGTTTTCTATCTAATAACATGGCAGACCAAAACACATGCTTCGGTTGTTAAATGGGAGGTGTGAATTGGGACTAGGTGATGTTTTCACATTAGTGTGATTTATTAATGGTCCCAAATACAAGTTCATTAGAAATAAAATAAATGTACTTTCCTTAAACTTTCTGTATAGCCAAGCAAAGTTGGCTGTGATGCTGTTGAGAAAAGCAAAGATCAATGAAAGCTGGTCTGCCGAGACCGCAGTGACTCTGAGGAAACTGATATGTTTTACCCTGAACTAATAGCTCAAAAAATGCCTGAATATATAATAAATATGACTCTCTGGATTTCATGTTTACATTTTTTTATTTAGTCCAGAAGGTACAGTAGGCAGATACGGAAGCATCTGGTGAAACGTAATGCACTTTGTTATTGGCAAAAGATAAACATGATATTTCACATCAATGCCCTTTAGATGGAATATAGGGACAAGGAAACAGAATTAGTGAGCTCTGTGTGTGTGTGTGGATCTAAAGATGGAAACGTGGGCTTGCTCTATATCGCAATAATGAGCCTTCGTGTTTTGAGGTCTTAATGTTAAGTACAGGTTCTCAGTATAGTGGGGTCAAACCATTTCCCCAACGCATTTTAGTCTTGCGTCTAAAAGACCAGCTTGGAAGTGAACGTCATTGACATAAAATGTCTGTTTGTTCTTGGTTTAAGCCAGGATTTTTAAACAGACACTTATGTTTATGCAAAGAATAAAATGCTAATTTAGTTAGCCATATCAACAGTGAAATCTCCAATCATTTCATTAGCATACAGAAAAGAAAAGGTCGGAAAGAAACACTGTTCCTGCCATTTAAGAAAAACGTAACGTTTCCGTTTTTACGCTGAAAAGAGAAGAATTGCCAAGTTGTTTGACTACGGGTGATCAAAACGATCCTGGCCACATTGTACGGGAAGAACGTGTCTTAATGGGATGGCAAACAATGTGAACATTGGGCTTCACAATTTGTTAATGAGATCCTACATGACAGAACCATCATTATAATCCAGATGAAGGCCGTGGCGGGGCTAAAGGCAGAATGGACAGCAGATTCTCTGAAAAGACGACGTCCAGACACAGACGCACACACTCAGTCAAAAACAGGCCAACTGGTTGTGATAAGAGAGCTAATTATATGTCAGGGACCTTAATGGCCACTTGGCCCATTCATCTCTGTCTGTCAGTCTCCCTCTCTCGCTCTCTTATTCTGCATTTTCTTTTTTACCGCATTTGCTCAATAGTTTTAGATCATGCCACTTCATAGTTATTATTGACACATCCGCTAACATTTTTCTCAATACAGGCTTTAAGAGATGTCTGTGGTGCTTAAATGTTTCTCCCAGAATGCATTCTGAGTCATTTCTATTAGCAGTTTCACAACGATTGCACATCATTGGCGATCATCAGAGAACGCTGTGTGTATGGATTGGGTTGTGGTTTCTCTTTGTGGACCCCAAAATGAGTTTTTTACTTAAACGTATCAGAGACGCATCGGAGACAATCAAACATCTGGTCTGGGTAAATGATTTTTAAATTAAGAATATAATACATGCTTGTTTGTAAGAAAGGTAATTGTTAAAATACAATTTTACCTGAGATGAGACACAAACAGTTGGTGCACATTAAACTTTCTTTCAATTTTCTTCTCGGGTTGTTATACATGTAGGTGTTCTAAACCCCCACAAATGGATTTGCTCTAAACTTGAATTGTGAAATGTGTAATTTTGATGATTTTTTTATGTTAAAATACTGTCATCTTTTAACTTTGCAAACTTTAAAATGATTTGGATTTGAGTATTTGATGAGAAATGATTGAGCTCATATTGAAATTTTCAATAACTTTAGATTGCAGACTTGGCAAATCTGAGCTCATTTGGGCAAATTGTTGACATCTCTAAAAGAGACATTTGTAAGATTTGGTCTCTTTTTCTCAGGTGAAATATCAGAAGACTTAAGCAAAAGTTTTTGTTTGCTCTCCATCTCATTAAGAGTAGTTGATACTCAACTCGACATTTCCTCGAGGCCTCACGAAACACAGCAGTTCACCAGAATAATGGAATGCATAGTTGATATGAAAACTGGATGAGTCCTGGTCCTGTCAACATTGCACTGGTATCATCATTGGCGATCATCATTGATCATCATTGGTATCATCATTGGCGATATTAACTTTAAAATCTTACTGACTACCTATAAGGGCTTACACGGTTTAGCTCCACAGTACCTGAGTGAGCTTCTACTACTTTACAGCCCTCATGTTCACTACGCTCTTTGGGCTCTGGACATTAAATCTATCATCTACCTCTTTTATTTCTCTTTTTTGGTTTATTTAGCCTAGTTGTGCAAGCACTGTCGAGCTTGTAGAGATTCAGCAGTGGTGGCAGAGGAGAACTGGTTGCCCTGGCTGGGCCTGGGTTCTCCCGAGGTTTTTTTTCTCCACTGGAGTTTTGGGTTCCTTGCCACTGTTTGCACACTGGCTGCACTTATCTTGGTCACCGGGGGGCTGCTGACATCAGCTTTAGAATTTTGTACTTGGTTAATATTATTTTAAATGTAACATTTTGCGTGAATTATTACTACCCCATATAGGAATTTTATTACCTGTGTTTCTCTTCTTTTATCTTCTGTTTCGGTCTCTCTCTCTGTGTGTGTGTGTGTGTGTGTCCGTCCGTGTGCATGTACAGTATGTGTGTTTTGGTGTGCGTTAGTGTGTATGTCAGTGCGTGTGTTATGTCGTTCTGCCTCGTGTGAGTGTGTGTGCACTGTATATTTTATGTGTCTTGTGTGAATGAGAGTGTATCTATTCACTCTTGATACCTTTTCTATTTTATACATTTAATGTATCGCTTATAGTTAACATGTTTTCATGTACAGCTTTGTAACAATGAAAATGGTAAAAAGCGCTATATAAATAAAAGTTGAGTTGAGGAAAATAAAAGAGATCTCATCTGTGATTTTTTGTTTTTATGGGAATACTCATTTGTTGCGCTTCTTGAAAAAAATACACTTCTCTAATCTTAACGCTTTATCAAGTGGAATATCTCAGCTGGTTTTGAGTTTCAGTGCTATGCATGCACAAAAGTTTATTTGATGCATTATTAAAATGAAAAAGTTGCACTGTTATCAGGTGTCAGCGGACCACCAACCACCTCCTCACCCTTTGCTACACATGATGTAGCAGATCATTTAACATCACTCGTCTATATACCAAGAGCGAATGTTCTTCGTAGCCAAAGTTGTTCACCATTCGCAGGAAGGTCCATGCTGTCACTTTCCATATCAGTGTCTGTCTGTTAAAGAGCTGCTGAGCAGACAGTGATCAGAAAACCTTGCCCTGGCTGTACAGATCAATCAAACCGCCCACATAATAGAAGCTCTATAGTCAAACTCTATAGTTGTCTAGACGGTCGCTTTCTGCACTTTAACCACTGAATAAAACCCCACCCCTTTTGTCAGCCTTCAAAGAAGGTTCCAAACCATAGGCGAGATGTTTTCAAGGTATTGTATAATCAAGGCAGAGTAAAGCCACTGACCTCTGTTTTTCCAAGTGCTCAAGATTGCTTTTCTTTAGCAGAAAAGTGCAGCTGTTTTGTGGCTTTTGCAAGCTTACATAAACCATTAAACCCTCGTATAGGTCAGGCCTTGTTGTTATCCTGAAATTCCTGTAAGATTCACCTGGCAAGTCATCAAAACTTGGTGCTCCGTCCAAAGAGAATTGCTGTGGGCTTTTGCTCGCAGCGTCCTCGACTTTGGCAGGTCTGTGCGTGGTGACACGTGCTGGGGATCTGCCTGAAGTCTGTACTACACCATTGTTTGGAGCATGCACATTAACAAGTATGAAGCCTGACACCTGTCACCAATTTTTCGGCTGGCCTGTTAGAATTCCAGCCTGTTTTCTGTACGACGGCAAAATATTAACTACAAATATAGCGGCCTCAGCGTTTATATGTTATATTTGTATTGCCATGGGGCAATGACTGTGACAGTGTTTTTTTGTAATTTAAAGGAGACATCAGATGAAAACCCCACTTTTTCTGTGTTTACGTGCTATAATCGGGTCCCCGGTGCATCTAGCAAACGTGAAAAATAAGAACCCAGTAAGTTTGTTTTGGTGTGCCTTTCCCTGCAAGCATGTGAGAAATCGAGCCGTTCAGATTTCGCTCCGATTGTGACGTCCAAAGCGGATTTTATTATAATGTTACCGCCCCTTAATCTACACAGTTCCACCCACCGCGCTCCGCCATTGTTGTTTTCACAAGCGACAGCGGTGTACATGACGCCATGGCTAAAGTTCGTGGACAACATGCAATGTAGTCGCTGCACAGAGTCCAAACCTAGGAAGAGACAGGAGTGGATTTATTTAATTTTTTATTGGAAATCCATCAGAAACCATAAGTAGAAACCTGCTTGTTTGCGGAGTGCTTTTTCAACCTGGGACAGTACAAGCAGGATTAGCTTCAAAGTTGTTCCTCAAGAGGGACCGAGACGACCCGAACGAGACAAAACTGCCGATGTAAGTAATCTTTATCAACAGTCTGAATTGACGTAAATGTACCGTATATATAGGAAGATAACGTTAGCATATGATAGCGAAGGGAGCTAAGTCAGTCACGGGCTAAATAGAACATTCAAAGCCAGTGTTAAACTTACTGTATATATGTGCAGATGGACACTTGGAGTTTAGCTGTATGAATGTTAATACATTATGTACGTTAATATGTTACCTGCAGCAAGCTGTTTGTTTTGCTAATGAGCAGGGGCGAACACTGGGGTTAGTTTCGTTTTAAACGTCTCAAATCATTCGTGCTTAGGCTGAAAAATCTGTCACAGCAAACTAGCTCTCACGTTGTGTGTGTAACGTTATAACTTGTCAATGACAAGCGCTAAAATCCATGTAATTCCGCTGAGATCTGCTGTGGATTCCGTGGATTTTAGGTAAGCATACACGCACAACGTAAGCGCATTAGCTGTTTGCTGTGACTGATTTTTTTGTCTCCGGACGAATGATTTGAGACGTTTAAGACGAAACTAACCACAGAGGAATTCAGGAAATATCACTTAGCTAAACCATTGCCACTGCACGTGTGTTGTGTTGACACGCCGGACAGAAGGGGGTGGGGTTCGCTGTAAGTCATTATCAGTTAAAGAGACATGCACCAAAACGGGTTGCTGTGAGCATATCTGTTTTTGAGGCAAGAAGGGTTTTGTTTACACAGCCATTGAGTGTTTTTAAGCAAAATATGTTCCAGACATTTCATGAAGACCCTAATAAATCATACCAACTTGTTGAAAGTGCTCGTCTGATTAGACCTTTAAATATAGTTTTAAAATGTACATTTGTATGCAGGACTAGTGATGTGCTGTATAATTATTTGATATTTTGTGGTTTGTTGGCCAGCCGTTGCAGTGCAGGGCATTGAAATGTGCATTTACTGCGCAGTGGACGTGTCATGTTTAAATGATAATGTACTGTATGAGGGGTCATTCCGTGTCAAATCAACTAAATTTGGAAAATTCCGTGTTTGAAGAAGGGCAAACATAAATAAGGTGATAAGCCAAACATTCAATTTAATGATTTATTTTCTGAGTAATCAACTATTTTGTAGAGGGGGATCAAGAGTACATTTTAGTAAAGTCTAGAGAAATTTGTTGACTTTACCAATAGCTTATGGTTCTTAACCACATTATAATGCCCTATGGTCCCAAATATATGAGGATCTCAATAAGACTTCATGTGCAAATTGAAGAATTTTACCCATTTTTAATGGTTGACGACCAAATGTGGGTCACTTACAGCTTATATATGTGGTGCTTATGTTATGTATGCATGCTTTACTTCCTTCATTTAAAGGAACAGTTCACCCAAAAATGTAAATTCTGTCTTTACTTACCCTCAATTTGTTCCAAATCTCTATAAATTTCTGTTTTGATGAACACAGAGAAAGATATTTGGAAGAATGCCTGTAACTAGGGATGTTCATTTTGGTTAAAGATCGGGTAACACACTCAGTTTATGCCAATCTCATATTAATCTTGAGTACCTATAAAGTACTATTGCATATGTCATATCTTCGATGAGTATTTTGTTTGGTCAAATTTATAAAAGAGAGATACAGCTGTACCATTATTTCCGGAAAAACACGAGCTGCTAGAGGTGGGACTAGTGGGATCGAACTACAGCACGAGCAAGCAACACATCATCCCTTCGTGTTTTGTACATTATGCAAGTACACGGCGATTGCCAACAAAACAGTTCATGTCCGGCATCTTTTAGCACTGGGACCGCTCCATCTATCAGTTTCAAATGATCTCCAATCCAGTGTTATATCCACCGTTTATATAACATCCTTCACTGAAATGCAGTGAACAAACAGACACACCTAAACTTCAGTGCAGATAACCTTGATGGTAAGTGGGTCTCGCTCGTGGGCGGGCTCTTTCACCTTGCTGTGCTTTTGGCCAATAAAAGGAATAGGATCCCTTTGACGACACAGGGATCCAAAATTAGAAAAAACTTTCCGAAACAATTTGGAGTGCTGGAGGAGTGTATCAAGAAATACTACGTCATACGTCCAACTCGTTTTTTAACAAGTTGACCATGTTAAGCATGAGAAGTCAGAATGCATGACATAGCATGATAGCTCCGCTTTAATTTCCCTAAAGGAGAACTGACGCTCGTTATCCGACCATTAACCATTAACTGATTTAAAAAAAAAAAGATTTTAATATTAAATTGGCATTAAATAAAAATACATGCTGCGTCTCATTTCAAAGGCTGCGTCCTCCGGAGGTTGCATTTGTCGGCCGTATACGCCTTCGAATGCAACATCCAGAGGATGCAGATTTAGAAATCAGACACAGCTACAGTTGACGAGTGTCTGTGACCTGTTACAAACAAACACATTTTTTTCACAGATTTCTTTTAACGTTCAAACAGCAGCATACAGAATAGATCAACAACAGCACCTGGATTCACATATTAGCCTGTACAATTTTCACGAACCTGCAGCGATTTGGACAATGGAGAAAAACTAAAATACTACAAATAAAAAGCATAAAATAAACAGGCAAAAAAATCACTTCAATAATTAACAAATTATGACAAAACGAAGACATAGATGAAACTACGTCTTTTCCATCAGAAAGTTTTTTCGTCATATAAAAATAGCAGGCCTACCTCAATCCAAAGCTTGGCTAGTTTTTATTTAATAAAGTAAGTTTACGTGTTGTGGTGACAGTCTGGAGCCTGTTGAAGAATGTAGAAAAGCAAACAGTTCTGTCCCTTCAAGTTTGTCTTTCTCCAGAAACGCAATGATCAAACTAACATTTTTAGCTGGGGATCTCTGGTTGAGATGACACAGAGTGACCCTAATGTAAGTCAGTAGGAGACGTTCAAACTGTGCCATTTGGTTATTCTTGGTATTTTTAGTCTTTCCAGCTTCACAAACGACTGACTTGCCTCCCTTACTGGCATTATCTCCGATCATTTGTGAGATCATGTTTCTGTAACTGGTAGGATTGTGCTAGTAACAGCAAGGTCATGGGTTCAATTCCCAGGGTATGCATAAATGCACTGTGGATCGTTTTGGATAATAGCTGTCAAATGTATAAATATTAATGTAAAACTTAGCAGTTATATGTCATGTGCTCACTTTTTTTTGGCCTTTAGTACTGTATTTGTACAGTATATCTGTACCCTATCTTTTATTGCTTTAGATTCTCGCCTTCTTTTCATGCTTCGGCACATAAGATTTGAACACGTTGTGACATTTAAGATGAGATTATCTATTCAGTGAGCAAAATGGCTTCAGAAAGATATTTTAGTTAATTCACTCCATAAACATTATTCAGTTTGTACACACATACACTTACAGGTACGTATCTTTTCAAATGGGGACGTGACATGGACTTTTATTGTTTTGATAGAACGCAAATTATTATTACTATAGATTAACCCTTAGATAAAACATTGTGCATGTTTAGAATAAAAATACACAAAATAATTTATTGAATTTTTTTGTACAAATGAAGATGTTCATGAATATCCACAAATGGAGGTTTTGTCAGGTTTATCTCTCTTTTGGGCACAGTTTTGTCCTTGAACTGCACATCCACACACACGGGTTATAAATCTCTTAAATATGTTCTGTACATGTCATACAGGCAGAAGGCGTGATGCTGTTAAGCTGTTACCGTTAAATTTAAAGCCCAGTGTCCTTTATCCATTAGACCTTAGCCTAGTGCTACTGTTGAACAATCCTTGTAATGTCCTCACACACACAGAATCATTAGTTCTGAGTGAGTGAGAGTGTGTGCGTGTGTATATGAGCTGAAACACAAACTGCAGCAGTTTTAATGGTCTTTAATTAGATGGAGGAGTCTGAGATTACACGCCTGACATGACAGCAGAACAGCGCGTGCACGTGTCAAGTTTATTCGCGTGCATGTCAAGTGGTTAGAAAGCAGATATGATTTTTTTTGGTTGTGTTGGTCAGCGTTTAGATTGATATTCTTTAAAAAATGAAGACTGCAGGGAACTTTGATGGCCAGGAGGATGTGTATTCTCTTTCGGCACTCACCACAGGAATAAATGGAAACAAACGTTGCATTAACTGAATAGTTTTGGTCATTTGCAGGAATTTAAAACATTGAATTTTGTGAGTGAGTGTGAGCGTGAGGTGAATGCATAATGAACTAATGCACTTTACATGCAGATATAGCATGGAAGGATGAGAGAAATGAAAGAAAGAATAAATGGACTTGATGCACAATAGATGGAGGCATCACAAGATCACGTAGTGCGTTTGAAATGCTGAGTTGTTCTATACATTGCATGAAAATAGGAATTTGCTTTTCATTTTTATTTTTAGTTAGCGATGTCAATATGATATATATAAAACAAAATATTGTGCATTCCAATTAATATCAATCAAACTGCAGTTGGTTTGTTTTGATTTAAGCCATAATAACTCAAAAAATACAGCTAACTAACACAATAAAACACAAAAAAACACAATAACATAATAAAAAACATGATTTTTGAAAAATGTTAAAAACTCATTTTGGAAACAAACTCTTCATATTTATATATGTGACCCTGGACCACAAAACCAGTCATAAGTCGGATGGGTATATTTGTAGTAATAGATAACAATACATCGTATGGGTCAAAATGATCAATTTTTCTTTTATGCCAAAAATCATTAGGATATTAAAGATGCCAAAGAATGTGTTGATACACTATGTTAAATTGTTTTCTGATATCTACATAGAAGGTATGTAGCCTAGGTAAGTGCAAAAATGATCCAGAAACGGTTTTACATGTCCATTTACAACCCCAGTATTTTTTACCTAGAATGAAATAGTCTGTTATTACCTTATTTGGAAGGGTCATGAATAATAATGTTGAGCTCTGCTCTGATTGGCTGTTTCACAGCGTGGCTCATTTCAGTAGCACACACAGTGACAGCAAACAGATCGCTACTGTTGTCCGGCGTAAACATTTTGTTGGTCCATAAGTCAGCAGTCACAACATTGTAACATCATTGTAATTAATGTAATGTGTCACCATATGATTTTACAATAGTGCTTTTCACACTGCGCTTAACCCCGGGTTATCTTCATTCTACACCCTGCTTTTAACCCTGGGTAAACGAACGTTTCACACTTGTAATTTTTGAAGTGGGGTTATCCCCGCATTTTACCCGGGGTTATGAAACCCGGCTCCGAAGCAGGGTTAGCACCGCTTTTGCAGGGTTAACCCTGCATTGCGGTGTCAAACGTGTGCAAAACTGTAACAAAGAAAACTATAAAAATTACCATTTAGCTCTGTAACATGTGCCTTTCTCATGTAAATAAGTGAAAATAAAACGTTTTTAAATGCAAATAAATCAAATGCCTTCTTCATATAAGTAACATTTTTTATCGCTAACTAATGAATGTAACTATGAAATTATTCACTTACGACGTTGCCTCTGTGGCGTTTACAGTGTTGAATACATGCAGTAGAACACAGAAATGTATCTGAGTATATCCGGCTAGCCTCCTCAACTACTGACCAAAAACAACCTGAGAACCAGGAACTTTTCGTCGAGACAAAACCCTTCAAATTAAGAGTCTCTTCAAAATAAAAGTTCATTCAAATTTATACCTGAAAGACAACACACAATCCTTTAGGGCTTTTCACACTTGAAATCGTTAACCCCGGGTTATTCTTAACACCAGGTAAACTGAATCCTGAGTTATTTGTTTCACGTTTCACACTGCTTATAATTTACCAGGGGTTAAGAGATAACCCTGGGTATTCATAATCTGATGTTTCATGTTACATCACTAAACCCTGGGTTAAAATTCTTATTTGCATATTTGCGGTGTCAACAGTCATGATTGGATTAATACTGCAGCGTCAAACTGACTGAATAAAAATAGTGCGTGGTCCCTTTAAATAACCGAATACCTCGTTGTTTCACATCCTGGGACACCTCACAAATCCTTTTTGGCTGCTGCCCGCTATTTGGGAATTACACACTCAAGTTTGGTATCTATGTAAAGATTTTAATTTCCGCTTTTGGATCCATCTACTTCCCACAACGTCATAACAGAGGTGAGCCAATAGAGAGCATTAAAACAAACCTGTTTCTTCATAGCAACGGCCTGCTATCGCCTTTGATGGACAACTTTAAAGGCGATTTCCTCAATATTTGAATTTTTTACACCCTCAGATTCCAGACTTTCAAATAGTTGTATCTCGGCCTAATATTGTCCTATCCTAACAAACCATACATCATGGTTTTCTTATTTATTCAGCTTGTTTCGTGGTCCAGGGTCACATACACTCACCTAAAGGATTATTAGGAACACCTGTTCAATTTCTCATTAATGCAATTATCTAATCAACCAATCACATGGCAGTTGCTTCAATGCATTTAGGGGTGTGGTCCTGGTCAAGACAATCTCCTGAACTCCAAACTGAATGTCAGAATGGGAAAGAAAGGTGATTTAAGCAATTTTGAGCGTGGCATGGTTGTTGGTGCCAGACGGGCCGGTCTGAGTATTTCACAATCTGCTCAGTTACTGGGATTTTCACGCACAACCATTTCTAGGGTTTACAAAGAATGGTGTGAAAAGGGAAAAACATCCAGTATGCGGCAGTCCTGTGGGCGAAAATGCCTTGTTGATGCTAGAGGTCAGAGGAGAATGGGCCGACTGATTCAAGCTGATAGAAGAGCAACTTTGACTGAAATAACCACTCGTTACAACCGAGGTATGCAGCAAAGCATTTGTGAAGCCACAACACGCACAACCTTGAGGCAGATGGGCTACAACAGCAGAAGACCCCACCGGGTACCACTCATCTCCACTACAAATAGGAAAAAGAGGCTACAATTTGCACGAGCTCACCAAAATTGGACAGTTGAAGACTGGAAAAATGTTGCCTGGTCTGATGAGTCTCGATTTCTGTTGAGACATTCAAATGGTAGAGTCAGAATTTGGCGTAAACAGAATGAGAACATGGATCCATCATGCCTTGTTACCACTGTGCAGGCTGGTGGTGGTGGTGTAATGGTGTGGGGGATGTTTTCTTGGCACACTTTAGGCCCCTTAGTGCCAATTGGGCATCGTTTAAATGCCACGGCCTACCTGAGCATTGTTTCTGACCATGTCCATCCCTTTATGACCACCATGTACCCATCCTCTAATGGCTACTTCCAGCAGGATAATGCACCATGTCACAAAGCTCGAATCATTTCAAATTGGTTTCTTGAACATGACAATGAGTTCACTGTACTAGAATGGCCCCCACAGTCACCAGATCTCAACCCGATAGAACATCTTTGGGATGTGGTGGAACGGGAGCTTCGTGCCCTGGATGTGCATCCCACAAATCTCCATCAACTGCAAGATGCTATCCTATCAATATGGGCCAACATTTCTAAAGAATGCTTTCAGCACCTTGTTGAATCAATGCCACGTAGAATTAAGGCAGTTCTGAAGGCGAAAGGGGGTCAAACACCGTATTAGTATGGTGTTCCTAATAATCCTTTAGGTGAGTGTATATAATGTATATGAATATATGAATATTTAATATAATGTCATTTTAATGTGTTTTTTAAAGTATTTTAAGTAGGGGTGTAACGATACACTCAGCCCACGATTCGGTACATGTCTCGATGCTGGGTTCACGATACGATACACATCTCAATATTTTGAACAAAATTAAAAAATGAAACTGAAATTCAAATAACATTTATTTTCAAAATATTAACAATTCCAGTAACTTATTTTGTTGCACATACAACTTAATAAAGAATTTTAACATTTTAAGGCTTAACTGAAATTAGAATTAAGATCAGTGTCAATTTTGACGGCAATTTTTGATTTGATTTAGTTTTAGTCTATTTTTAGTCGACGAAATCTACATTATATTAGTCTACTAAAATCTATCTGGATTAACTCATTTAATTGGTGTAATTAAATGTTCCATACAAAGATTTAACTGTTTCGACATCATTTACTTTACCTCGGAATTAAATGAAACCAGGTCATTACCTTTATTTTTCAGAAAAGTTGAGTAACTACTGGATATGCATTGTTGCAACACAGAGAATATTAGACCATTAACGACATGTAGCAGTTCATTCAGTCTCATTTTGACTCAATTGACTCGTTCGTTCAGTGAAGGGCGTGTTCATTCAGTACATTCAACCAATGAAACGCTCTGACAGAGCTCACGCTCAAGCGCTATTGGCTCGTGTCTCTTTGAAGCTGCGCTGTCTTTGCTTGAGTCAGTAATGAATGAGAAAACTCTTTCAAAAAGACATATTACATAAACTGTATTACATTTCTTCAATCATGCAGATCACATACTTGTTTTTTAGCATGTCATTCGATCTTTTAATATACAGTACGACTCACTTCATCGCTTCTCTGATTGGAACAGCGCTGGTTTCTTTTGGCTTACTTTATGTTGCATATCACGTTATGCAGCAGCTCACGTTAGCGGATAAACTAACATTGGCATATAAAAACGTTTGTGCTGCCTTTGTAATGAGTTCCGGGGTGACTCGCCTGCAGTCACGCTTCAAGTTTGCTGTGTTTTAACGGCGATTGTGAAGGAAAATATGACGCTTTGTAAACCACTTGGAGACACAGATTGTGTCTTGTGCTTCTCTCTCTACCGCATAGAGATAAGCACACGTGACGTGCTGGCGCAGAGTAGGTAGCGTCTTGACCGCTGAAAGAATAGAATTAAACATATCGTAAAATATCCCCATCTCTCTACGATGCGCATCGTAACATTTTTGCATCGCGAAATATCGTAATACGAAGTATCGTTACACCCCTAATTTTAAGTCAATGATTCCTTAAAAATACGGTATATTATCTCATTTTTAATGAGGCATGTGTGGGAATTAACAGTCGAAAAGTGAATAGAACTGCACAAAAGCCTCTGGAGGTCTTTCTATGAAAACCATTTTGGAATGTGTGCAGTCAGGTTCAGCCAGGAGAGCTTTTTCATGCCGTGGTGAAGAGTGCTGTTGGACCATGTATGTCTTTAAATAGATGCAAGACAAATGGACTATAAATAACTAATAGACTGTAAAAATTGCCTCTGATGCGTCCCTGATTCTCAGAGCCAATCTGAAATGCAAATGAAAAGCAGGATGGCTGGTTTTATGAATAATCATGACACAACCTGGATCTTGTTATGGTTAAAAGTCATGAATTCTCCTTATTCTGACAGAAAACTATTAAGCTTAAAATTGCTGCGAGATAATCATTAAGAGAGGAGAGGAGAGATTTCTCATTCTCTCCAAAAGAGGAAAGCCTGAAGGAGGATTGCGTGAGAGGAAATTGTGTTGACACGAAAGGTGAAAAAGAAAGAAAGAGAGAGAGAGAGAGAGAGATGGATGAGCGGCAGTCCTCCGCACATGAGAATTGTGACACTGTAATGTCACTCTTCTCTGTGCCATAAAACCTCCTCATTCTCTATAAAGTCGCAGGCAAACCAAGTTTGGAGTTTCAAGCAAAACAAAACTGAGATAAACTTGCCTTCCTTCATTATCTACAGTCTGCTGCTCTCCAAATATTCTGCCACTATTGGATCTTTGTTTTTTCACTGTCATTCGGTGTTAAAATGAACCCGGAGTTCTGCCTCTCTCTCTCTCCCATTTTTTCTGACTCTTTTTCTGTCTCGCTTCTTGTCTAAAATATGCTTTTAGCTTTTCAGCAATAATCCACGAGCGCGATAATTATGAAACGCACAAAGCTAATGGCAAAGCATTTTCATCATGTTTCACATTTTTAACCCTTTTTTACACACCGAATTGCACACATACACATAGACCCGCGCACACACCCGCTTGTCATCAGAAATGTCTTTAAGGATCAGTTCACCCCAACTGTTTCTTTAAACAAATCATAATTGTCTATTAGATGCTTTTGACTTTTTCTGATGGGCTTTAGGAAAAGATCTGGAGGTCCAGGGGTTTTGTTATAATTTAATTGCCCTCATTTGTTATAATTTACTTTCCCTCATTGGTACCAAACATGTACACAATTTACTAGGGATGCACCGAAATGAAAATTCTTGGCCGAATACCGAACACTGAACATGGCTTTTTGTATTTCTTCTATTTATCTAGCCAATTTTTTCACTATTGCATAAACTGAATGGTCAAAATGTGTTTTTTATATTTTGTCTTGCTTTTCAATATAATACAATATAACTTAAAATAAAATGCGGAAAACAAGTAGGCTAAATAAAAAAAATTGAGCCCTCTCCCTTCTTGAATAGCCTATATTAGGCATATAACTGACTGCTGAAAGATACTGTACAACAAAACACTTCATCAGAAGTGTCATTCAATATTATAAGATAAAAATGTGAATAAACGAAAACTGTTGGATTATTATAGGCTACATTGCAAAATGATTTAAAGAAAAAAAAAACATCCATGCAAGCAATTCTGACTGACAACCATTTCAGTTCATGTCTCTCCTCCAAACTCCGCCCACAAAAGCTGACTGTGCTCTCAGAAGGTGCACTCTTGGCCGGGATGCAAAAAGTTGTATAAGAACTGTGTGCGCACGACCACTGTATGATGTCGCGAGCAGAGGGGCTATTGTCAGACCGGCCTCTCCAGTCTGAAGTAGGCCTACACAAGTTAACGACCGGTAAGAAGCTTTCATTCAGAAATTTTTAAGTTCCGTGCTTTGTCTTTCTCTCACACTTTAAAATGCTCCACAGACTGCCATGTTTACTGCATTAATAGCTGGCTGCTACTTGATCATATCACATGCTTTTTTTTGCTATTTTCGGCCGAGTATTTTCGGTTGCCGAACATATGATGCATCCCTACAATTTACTTTCTTTAATTTGGAACACAGGATCAATTTTGAAGGTGGTTTAGGCTGATCCATTTTATAAAATTAAAGTTAATTGGGATGAAAGCTGTCCAGCTTCAAAGACGAAACGCTTCACCAAAGTAGTTTGTATGACTCTTTTGCTTTATTCAAAATCATCTAAAGCCGCCCGATTGCTTTCAAAAATGTGCCTTTCGCTTCCACAGATCAAACTTGGCAACAGGTTTGACGTCAGTGACAGAAATTTCGTAACAGAAAGTAGAGAATTAAATACCTGTGTGAATGAGATTGGAGAGCTTGATGTGCTCTGGCGATAATATGATTTATTTGATCTTTTTGTGTTCCATGGAAACAGGAAGGTCATGTGGGTTAATAACAACAGAGTCAGAGAGTCAGCAAATGAGCAAAAATTGAGCTATTTTGAGGATATTCCTTGAAATAAGGTGTTTAGTGTCAGTGTGCTAACTTTGGGTTATTGTAAGGTTTTAAAACCAATCCAGGCCACTAAGGTGGTACCGGCGGTGACATATGATAAACACGTTTGCATCCGCCTGTGAATACCAAGCCGCGCACGCCGACGTGTGCACGTGCAGATCAAAGAAGCCGTGTCTTCTCATAAATGAGATTTCCTTGGCCGGACATTAATGATCCATCTCTCTCGATGGAGCACGGGGGAGCAGGGGACACAACGGCAGAATACAGAGCAGAGTGCTCGCGCGGGTCTCTCTCTAAAGGGTACGAACCGGAGCGATGTGCCGCATGCGGCTATTCAGACGCAGCATCACAGTGGGGTGAGAAACAAACAAAATGAAAAAGCAATTGAAATTTTAAAGTCCCACGCACATATGCACCTGTTCTTTTGACTCTGATATGGTACAGTGACAAGCGGCTGTTTGAAATTCAATGAAATGCACCTCGGGATAAAAATGAAACGAAGGAAGTGAAAGAGTCAGAGAAAGAAAAAGAATCACACTGGAGTCGCTCTCAAACACTCGTGTGCCTTTGACATTTGGGGGCTCTTTTATGATGTTGCCTTCGTGTGTGTATAAATATACAGTTTGGAAGCTTCATGTGTGTGTTTGACAGGCAGTGATGAAGCAGAAACATAATCTGAACGCCTTGATGTTCAGTCTGCAATCAAACACACAGCGATGCGCAGGAAGAGGAGAAAGAGAAATGAAAGGCTGAAAGAGCATTTGAGAGATTTGGGAACAGATTTCTGATGGATGCTTGGATGTGTGTGTGTGTGTTAGGCTGCCGGTGAAAACAGGAACGTAATCTGAATTCTTTGATGTTTAGTCTGATCTTCCTTTTTTACAATTTCACATACACAGTGTACAACAGGGACAGATAGAGACTGTGGAAAATGAGAGAGGGAGAGAGAGAATATAATGCAGAAAGAGAGGAATGTCTTTATCTGTTGCCGGGCTCGTGTTCTTTTGAAAGAATGAACTCTTCAAGGGCATCATGCTATTGTTGAGAAAGGCTATCTCTTAAAAAAGACACGCTTACACACGCTATACATATTCCTTCAGAGTTCCTTGTTCACATCAGTAGAACATTGCAAAGCAAAGGGAGTCATCCTTACGTGTTCCGGTTGTGATATGCTGAAAATCTCTCCGGAGCAGAGGAGTGTTTCTGGAGTTGAGAGTTTTGGTCCCGCATAAACACAAGCATGTCTTTGAATTGAGATTAACAAACATTCTCTGTCTGATATCCTCCTGGGATCATGCTCAGATCAATGCTTACACACACACACCGACACACACCAGGACGTGGCATTGAACATCTCTCCTGGCTACATAATGAAAACTGGTTTGGGTGCAGACGTGTTTGTGATGAAAAACCCCACAAACGCAGCAGCATGCACATTTAAGGGCAATGATAGTAATGGGATCACATAAAACTCATGTATTTAAAGCAGACATTCTCTTTCTCTGTTGCTTTCCTGTCATTTTGAGTGTGTGTAGAATTACATTAAAAACATTACAATGAGTTTTTTTTTCTTTATAAGCTTTTATCAGATTCGATACGTAAATATCAAGGTTACTGAAGCTTTTTTGCTTTCTTACATATGATTTAATTCCCGCTTTATTTAAAGGGATATTCAACCAAAAATGAAAATTTTGTCATCATTTACTCACCCTCTTGTCAAATGTGTATGACTTTCTTTTTTATGCAGAACACAAAAGAAGATCATGTAAAGAACGCTGGTAACCGAACAATGACGATACTCATTTGGTTTTGTGTCCATTTAATAGAAGTTAAATGGGAACCACAGTTCCCAAAAAAAATCTTCTTTAAAAATACTGATTCTAAGAATGAACCTTCACAATGTTTAAAAAATAGTTTCCAGGGAAAAACTCAAATCTTTGCTTAACAATGGCATTTTTCTTAACAACCATAATGGATAGTCTTGATTCTGATTGGTTGAAGCATGCTCAAAACTGTTGTACAGTGTCAGGTAATGCAAGACTGCTGTGGGCTTTGAAAGGTTAAATCATACTTGAAATTGTCTGAATGTCATTGGATTAAAAAAGTATTATGCAATTGAAAAGACTGTTTGACAATTTTTAAAATGTAGGAAACACTTTCTGCTTGTGTAAAATAACCGAGTCAATTTTATGAAGTGCACAGGGGGCTTATACAGTAAATCACCTTGACATCAGTTGGCCAAAAGCCTAACTGGTGTCATCAGTCTGAGAAAAGCTCTCGCATCTTTTGTTTGTAAATGCCACTTGTTGTGATTTTTCTCTTGTTTTCTCACATTCAAGCATTTTAGGTGTCCAAAAGCATACTATTTAAGGCAGCTGTGTAGTTTTGTGTAAATAATGTGTGTTGACTACACGCTACACATGCTGTTACGTGTCGGATAATAATGAAACCTGTTACAGTATCTCTGGTAAAACAAAATCACTGTATCGCCCGGCCTCTTGTGGCTTATTGCTTTGATGTACAGACAATACACATACCACATCCAAAAATGAATAATTTACGAGAACGAATCCTCCTGCACAGGCTTTAAATATTTGATTAGACTAGGTTACACCATGTCATAATAATGTGTTTCATATTTGTTTTAAATGAAGTGCAATCTAGCCCCATGGTCTGAACAGAAGGTGCTACAGTATATCGATTTATTTACTTTAAAATTGAAATCTTTTACATAATTGTTGTAAGTATTAGCAAATTGTGTATAATATGCAATTATAATAATTATATCCATCATTGTTATTAGTTTTGTCAGCAGTTGTAATAGTAAGAACATTTCAATAATTAGGTTAAAAATTCAAAACATAAAAAACTCCATATAAATGTAATTATTTTGTGATTCATACTCTGAGATTCTGAGCGCTGTGTAAACAAAGCCTACAGCTGAAATCATGTACACAAAGATTAATGTAAAATAACAACCTGTAATTGACGCTGAGTGGTTGAGCAGTTCTTAACAATGGGGCCAACACGATCTCATTCAGTCCATTAAATTCTGATACTGCCAAGGAGACACGTTCTCTTCAAGCCTGCAACTTTGTTTCGTTTATTGAGATTGAGACCCACAGAAAGATAGAGAGGGCGAGGGAGAGAGAGACTGAGGGTGAGAAGGAAAGAGGGTGGAGAGAGAGAGCTTGTGATAGGTAAAAGAGATTCTCGTTGTCATAAACTTTCATTCTAATCACAAGCTTCATTGGATCAGAAAATGCAGCCCCTCATTTCAGAGGTAGTGGGGCGTGATGTCAGACCCAAACACACACACACGCACACACACACACACACACACACACACACTAGCAAGGTGTCATTCATTCTTAACAAGCTGCAGAATAGGAAGAGCCTTTCCTCTCGCTGGACTGCTCTCTGGAGACTCCAGTAAGCCTGCTTTGTATGTGTCTTAAATTATAAGAGTAACTTTCACAGGTGAGGGAGGGGGGAGATTTCAGGGGCTTTCAGATGATCTGTTTTTGACCTAGAGCCATGCTACAGTGAGAATCTATCCCATAACCCTTTCATACTGCATATTCTCGATCTCAGCGGAGAACAAACACACACAGACACATTCGGCTATGTGTCATTGGTGTATGTGTGTGTTGCCCTTTAAGTCTAGGATCTGAGTCTATGGAACATCTTTGAACAGGAAAGTCATACCAGCGTTACAAATATGTCTCAACTCACCATACACGTGAGTGGAGAGGGACTATCTGTCCCTGATCAGCTCTGCTGCTTTAATGCGCTTACAGGGTTTAGACTCTGGGGGAATATCTGACCACAGATCAAGTCTTCTGCTCTAATGCACTTACAGAGTTCAGACAATGTGGCAATATCTGACCCCAGATCAGCCCTGCTACTTGGCTTCATTTAGCAGATATAAACGCACACACATACACTCACATGTTACGTCTGGAATTTAATACAAATGTATTGCATACGACCTGTTTTTTTTAAAGAGACGGTGTGTAATTTCTGCACTTTATCTGCAACAAATGAAATAAGAGAATTGTTTTAAAAACAGTTTCACAGATGCATCCCCTATCTGCTACTTACCGGATAGTCTTAGGCTAACCTTACATCATTGGTTGATTCAACAGACCCGTGATGAAAGCAGGGCTCCAGACTGTTATTAAAACATTTTGCGACCAGTTTTTGAGACAGCCCGAGCTTTTTTTACAAGTACTCACGCATGTGCGACCTGCCAATTTGGATTTTTTTCTAGTTGTTATATCTCATGTGAAAGACGAGTATATCGTGAGCCGCCCAGTATAGGCCTATGTGTGTGAGAAGGGGAAATCCGGACTGATGTTTCTCGCTGTTGTCGCGTCGGTCATAGCTCAGCTCATCATTGACAAGTTTACAGACACAACGTGAGCGCATTACTACGATTTGCTGTTTGCTGTGACGGATTTTTTGAGCCTGAGGATGAACGATTTGATATTTGAGACGTTTAAAACGAAACTAACCGCGAAGGAGTTCAGAATACGCCATTTATCTGTTGATTACTTGAGACAGCGCTGAATCATTTCCAAGCCGTTCACAACTAGAATGAACGACAGGCGAATGCTCTTGTTAAGTTTATGTGAAGTTATCTTTACATTGCTGTCTGTATGAGTCTTATGAAGTTATGGTGTGAACACCAAAAGGACTGAGGTCAATTTCGGCTAGTTCCTTTTCTGGTTCACTTTAAGTGAACTGGGTTTGGTTCTTTTAAAACGAAATATGTGAAAACACCCATAGGCTTTCTAAAGCCTAATTTGCATCAGAAATATGGTCTAGTGGTTATTGCAAATGCTCTAGACATAAAAAAGAATAATCCTGTATTGCTTGCATTTTCTTTTAAACATTTAAAGGCACTGAGAAATCTGAAGTACACAAAGACAATTTTTTTGTTGGCCACAACAATCTGATAAGCACTGAATAAATGTTTTGTTATCGTCAAGGTAACAATCTGATTAAAAGTAAATTGGCAGTGATGTATGTCTTTCGCCACTAGCTTTGTAGTTAATAAGAGAATAGCTGTCTTGCAGCTCTTAAAGTTCACACTTCAAGTGCTCTGCCTTACAGAGTGAGGAGGGCATAGTGATGCTCACTTTCAAACAGAATTGGCTTTATATTGACCAAAAGGTACAACTCAAGCATACTGCACTTTCCAGGGCAGCAGACTAACTTTTTTTTCTTGGAGCACTGTTGCCCCTGACTGAAATTTTTAGGAGCGCAAGCAGAACATTTAGGGGCACACGTTAAATCACCCTGCGATGCAATTATTGACATTTTTCCCCAATAGCTGTATTACTGACAAATACTTTGATAATAAATAGACTCAACTCACAGAAATTACAATGTGCAGTTTTATTTTTATTTCACAGGGATATGACATTATTCAATACCAGAGTCATATGGAATCTGCAGACTTTTTTGTCAATTCTGTGCTAAGATGTTGGAAAAATCTGCAGACCTCTGTGGAACAGTTTAAAATGCTTTTACATTAGTACAGAAATGTAAATATGTGTAAATGTGTTAAAATAGTTTTAAAATACTACCTGTCCATGCATTTAACAGCAGGTGACAGTGGTTTGGTTCTGCTCATCATTTAAAAAGTGGCAAAGCTTACAAAGAGGCTTTAAGGGCTAAGTAAAGAGACTGTTTAAACTCTGAATACACCAGACCAAATCAGTACTGAATTCATTTGAACCAACAGAATACGTGCATGTCATTTTGAGTGAAAAAGTATATATTTTATTGTTTATAGTGTTAAAGCAAAACGACGTTCTTATGATGATTTTATTGTGTATTAAGGACACTTTTCATCATGTTCACAACTCTGTACAGCAGTGGATTATATTATAATAAGGTTATAATATTCACCATTGGTGAATTACCATTGGTTATCATTTAAAGTATCATGAATTAACAGAATTTATATATATTGATTGTTAATTACTGAAAAACTGTACAATATGTTAGTTCATATTACAAAAGCTAATTTTACAATATAATAATATTAAAATAATGGGTTAGTAAATAGTAGTAGTCGGCAGGGCGCGGACTGGCCATCTGGCGTTCCGGGAGTTTTCCTGGTGGGCCGCTAATGTATGGGGCCGGAACGGACGCTTGTATTATAAATGCGAATGCACGCAACGCGAATGCAGAAGACACATATGCATGCCACCCCCCCTGGTCGACAGACTTAACCATGCATTCACCCCGGAGGGCCGATGTGGGCCAAAAAAGCCAGGGCCGATTTTTCTTCCCAGTCCAGCCCTGGTAGTAGGTCATTTTAATGAATGTAGCAAACTAATGTTAAAAATGAAACTGGGTGATCTTCCCCAAAAAATGACTCGCAACTCAGAACCAACAAAAAACATATATTTTAACATCACCATTATTGAAATGAACAGAAAATATACTAAACTAGAACTAGACTTGATGTGTGATAAATATTGATGAAAAATGATGTAAACTAAATATCAGTTAATTTTATTTAGAATATAAACCACCATTTGCTCTGACCTTTTTATCTCTTTCCAGCTGCTCTAATTAATCTGTTAGTGATAACTCTTCATGTTTTGGGACTTTGTGAGATTCGTTGGTCAGCGCACTATTTATCTGAACCTGCAGTGTCTGTGGCACATGCAGTGTTTCTCCGGTTTTATTATTTACGGACGGACGCATGGACGGATGAACAAACGAGCGAGCCGACTTTAGCCTGAACATGTAAATATGCTTGATTTTCTAATCAAGAACATGTGGTAGAATATAAACATCACATTTGTATGCTGACTTGGGTGAATATGTACATTTGGTACGTTAACAAATGTAGTCTGTTTTTACTTTCGTTTTGCTTGCATTACAAAGCACACAGCTGCAGGTACAGCAAGTCTCCAGGTACACTTCAAAACGAAACACAAAGCGGACTGAGACTTCACTGCTTTCACATGTCACAAAGAAATCAAACCACAAAAGGACCCACAAACGAACCGTACTCGGACCACCTCCAGAGGAGGTCTGAGTACGGTTCGCTTTTGGGGCCTTTTAGGGGGGTCTGAGATCACTTGGACTTTTCACATATACACGATGAACTGCTCCGAAGTCGTTTGGAGTGCTCAAACGAACTAAGTGTGAAAACACCCTCTTGACTTTTGGCAATTAATCACTACGCAGATCATGGCAAAATTACTTAGTGACCATTGTCTCTGCACGTTACCAACAGCATTGAGCCTTGAGGAAGAGGCCTTTTCAAAATAATTTCTTAGATTCTTCTAGAACAGCAATACAAATAACTTTTTCTTTCCACAGTAAACCAGGTAAAAAAGCACGAGGAATTTGCTGGTGGTCGGTGTGCACAGTATACAACATGGTAGTATGCAGTTATATATATGCAAAGATGAAACTGCTTACCTTTTCATCTAAATTGTTTGTAACATTTTTTTAATTTTATCTTTAAAAGGAATAGTTTAACCAAAAATGAAAATTTCTCGTAATATACTCATGTTTCATTTTTTTCATTACATAAAATCATCTGTCACTTTATTTTTATATACAGTAGGTCCCAACTTGCTGAAGCTCTAGAAAAATCATACAGCAGTCATGAAAGTAATTTTAATGACTTCAGTGGGTTAGTAAAACAATTCATATTTTGATCTTATTTAGTGGATTACTTGGATTACTTTTCTAATAAATTGTTATTAAGATATTGTTATTAAAAATAGCAAGTCATGTCCGGGATGATTATGAGAGAATTTTCAATTCAATTTACAGTCAGTGTTCAAAACATACTTCATAAACTTATGCTGTGACTTTACCCTTTTCCCCCTCTCGTGGATTTGTATCCCTGTGAACAAACAGTATCTGTTGATTCTGCACAAATCCAAAATGGCTTTGGAATGTTCTGACCACTGCAGAGATGCTAATGCACATCCCACATTAGACTAAGGAATGGAACAAAAAATAAATAAAACAGTATGCACAAATAAACACTCCACAGAACCCAACTGACAGATCAGAGAGGAACAGGTGCATGCTGGGAGATACATACAATAAATTAAGAGACCAACATGTTGCAAACTAGCACACACACGCACCATTCTAATCTTCAGTCTGAAGTCTAATCATCTGTTATTTTCCTGTCATAAATAATGGATCTAAGTGTTCAGACCGCCACAGATTCACTCTTTTAGATGCTAATGTTAACTTATTCCCACATGGCCATTTTGCCAAACAAACACACACTGATACACATCAAAGGGACACAGTGAGCTACGCTGTAAAAAATCATACAACACAACCTCACGCCTTCACTTCAGGGGCCATTTTGAAGCGCACACACATACTCAAGTTGATGCACTGCTAAATGCATTAAACCCAAGTTTAAGCACTCTTTCTTACTTTGTATATAAAATGTCTTGCTCTGCATGAAATTACCTTCCAGATTCCACAAAAGTGGTCAGAGGCACCCAGTCACAAATAAGAGGCAAGCAAAAGGCATCACACGCTGCTTAACAACCTGAAAATCACAGGAAATGCTCTGAGAGGTTCCCGAAGTGCTCATTTAAAAAATCTCATGACATGCAGATAGACGGTAATATAGTGAGTACCTTGACTCGCCCGCTCACACAATATAAGAGTTCAGGTTTTACAGACATGCTCGACATTATCTAATGTAGGTATTTTATGGTGCATCTGGACTCTGGAGCTCAAAACACTCACTTTTCTTATCACACACTCACCTGAAGCAAAGGGTATGGCTGTTTAGGATGGTTTTCAAGGTGCATATGTACTGTATAGGTGTATATGGGTGTGTATGTACGTGTGCTCTGCTACATTAATGTACAGCAACATATGCTGGAATGAGGGATATACATTACTGCTGGATTCATTGTGTTTACTCATGCATTTACAACCTTGAGAAGATAGCACACATTGGAAAATGGCTTTCGTTGACCTTGGCTGATCACAGATACACTTCCAATCTCGAGTCATTGATATACATATTGATGCCAAACAAAACAGATTTGTTTCTATTAAGTCTCATATTGATGTGCCGATGCTAACACACACACGCACACACACACACACACACGCACACACACGCACACACACACACACACACACACACACACACACACACACACACACACACTTGCATCATCAAATTCAAATAAGTCTTATACACATACTGTATACAATTCTGTACACGCACTAGAAGACACATTCGGGCCAAACACAACATAACACACGAAAAATGTCTCTCAACAACTGCAACATGTTTTTACGACCAGGGTATATTTCCAATAACGTGTATATAATTGGAAATGTTTATCTAGGCCGCAAAACATATTCCTAAACATTTATTGGCAATGTTTATCCGGGACAGCAGCAGTGTTATTAGGAAATCAGTCACACTCTGTGGACGTTTCGTCAACGCGCGCTCTGGTCGGTCTGAGATTCTGCGCGCAGCATCGGCCCTCGCGCCGGCAGACACGCGCCTCCCGCTCCCTTCTCACGCCGCCACACCCCCTTTCTCACGAGCGCTGAATGGTACGTCCCGGTGATGCCGAACGTGTCAGACAGTGAAAAATCCGTGAAGACTTGAATCTTAACCGTTCAGAATACGACGCTCACTCCGCGTGCGAATGCGCGTGTGTATGCGAGCTGCCGCATCCCGTTTCGCTCAGCATCCGCTCTTGCGCGTTTCCCGGTAACCGAGCACCGCGCTCCCGCCGCCTAACCGGAGCCACCGTGTCTCCGTTTGCTCTCTGAAGGATAAACACAAGGATTCAGTGCCGGAATTCACAAAACGACTCTTTCCGCATATCCGCCAGAGATTAAACCAGCAATCCCGGGATTTTCCACTGAATCATGGTCAGCGTTGAGAAAGGTAAGAGGCAGAGCCCCGGTAAACATCCCCCGTTCTCAGTAGCTGCATGTATTTGGGGGTGTTTACTTGTATACACTGAATACAGACGTGGATACTCTTAAATGGATGGCTGCGGGTTTGGCATCCCTGTCAATTGTCAAAGAACGGTTTACATATTCGCTTATTCTTAAATATAACGACGAGATACAGAGAAACCGTTATAATGCGGCAGAAAGGAGCTCGGTAATTTCTTCCTGCGCAGCACATCTGTGAAACCAGACATCCCCGCACACAGACAGGTTTTTAAACGAATCCCCGTCCATCCAGCGCGAGACTTTCTCGGATTTAGATACGAGGTTTCACACCTTTACCGGGCGCAACTCATTCTTGACAGTATCGACTGGACGTAAGACACCAATTACCGCGGCTTGCGAACTTGACTGACTGGACGCGACCTTTACACTTGCGATATATTTACACGAGTTATGTTGGGTAATACAGTAGGCGGCGTCTAATGTGTGTAAGGAGATTTCACGGACTATATGAGGGGACAAAATGACCGCGACTGGGTCACCTGCATGTCATGGTAATTAAACAGGTAAACATTTACATTTAACGGGATGTCCTCGGCTTTACCGACGAGGGCGGACGTGTCCACCGGCCGCTCGAATGTAGCCTATAATGCCGCCGCGTGTTCTCCGCTTCTCCGTCAGTGGTGTGTGTGAGCGATGTGCGACACATCTGTGCATTATTTCCCTTAGAGGGAAACCGCTGGACATATAGAAACATATAGAAAGTTGGTCGAGAAATAGTTAAGATATAGGATGTGCGTCACCTGCAAATGCATCGTTTTATTTATTTTCATTGTGCATTTGGGCAGTGAGAGAGAATTCCACTTCACTGTAGTATTTATAAACTTTACAATGCTAAATAAATAATTCAGAATTCTAGACATATGAACCTCAATATTACTTTTTAAGGTTTTGCCTGTGTGTGCGTGTGCGTGTGTGTGTGTGTGTGTGTGTGTGTACTAATGCATATCATTTTTTTTAATTCGGTGATGGTACCACTGTGATTAAGCTTTTTTAATGCCATAGGTTGCAGGTTCAATCACAAGTTTGGTTTACTAAAATCACAGTCCTCCTTTGTCCTTGAGTGAGGAACAGAGTACAGACCTAATCTGGGGACATAAACGCAAGTTGTCAATGATAAATTGTAAATAGATATCGCTAAATGGCAACTGTGAACACGTATTTGTACGCTATACATGGTGTGTGTGTGTTTGTGTTTGATAGGTTGGTCTGCCGTAACTGAATCAGCCTGAAGTCGTTACACAAAAAGGCATTTGTCTTACAATTGTCTAATTATTTGTGCCATTTTTTTGCCCTGACTATATTTATTAAGCTGTGTTGCTGTCTGTATTTTTTAGAATTTCCATTACGACAGACATGTAATAAAGGTTGACTAGACCATTTCGTTTTTTTGCTGGAAGGCCTTGCGTTCTGTACCGGTGCTGATTTCTTCATTATGTGCGAACAGTTGAGAACACCAGTACAGAACATTAGATTATCGGCATGTGTGTTTATGACTCTCATTTAGACCTGAACGTAGTGCTTTTGTCTTTCTCCGTCTTTCTCGGAAATGTTGAGGTTTGGCTGCCCACGCTGGCATTAACCCCATGCTATGCCTCACCCTCTCCTAACAATGGAGGTAAAGACCCGGAGGGGCTCCAGCCTGCTCTCAGCGAACACCACAGTACTGCGTTCAGCTTTCATTAACACCTCACTCGGAGAGGGAGAGAGCGAATACAGAGAGTTCTTAGCTTTTTGACAGGCTCCACCGGCTTGGGAGGCTAATACATCAAAAGCTTGCAGCTAGTGCAGCCCATGGGGTACTATTGTTCGATGTTTAACATTTATTAACAGACATTCCTTTTTTACTTATGTATTTCTTTTTAGAAAAAAGCACTTGTTGCAATAGCAATCAATTGATTTATAGTGGAAAATAACCGTTATCTCAACAATGTTACGTTTCAACATGAACGCGCTTACAGTTCATTGTGGATATGCTAGGTCAGTTTGTTTAAGCATCAGCTAACAGTTTGTTTTGATTGCTGCGACTATATAATTATGGCATTAAATGTCGTTATCCTGCCCTCTGACCAACAGAAACCCACACAAGGGTTATCAGGTGCTGTGGTGTCACAAGGGGGAATATATCGGACCTCATTACAGATTAGCCACCGTTGTCAACTGGCCTCAGCGTTGACATTAGCATGTTAACGCTACTCCCTTATGTCTGGATTAATACTGCACTGGAAACGGGATTAAGCAGCATTTACCCAACCCAGATCTGCCAGTCACACAGCAGTAATTATACTAGCAAAGTGTCTTTTGCTAATGCTTCTGTGTTTTTAAGTGCCGATGAGCAATAACCAGGGGACCAATCGCCGTGCAATGACACAGTGTTGTTTTGCTACTTATAAATACTTCAAGGTTATTTGTGCTTTATTAAGGTTAGAAAATGCAATATGTTCAGCGCAGCGCAGCGTTGCAGAGTTTGAGGTTATTATTTTTCTTCTATAATTATGCTAATGGGTCTTTTTAACAGGAAATAACTGCAACTGCATGCTTATACGTTTCCTATTACTGTTTAAAGGTAGAACAATAAATCAAGATTTTATGTGAAATCAGTTTCTCTGCAATGAAGATGTTGTAGGGCTTTTAGGACGTTTTTTTGGGCGCTGAATTATATTTGAAAAATAATGTGTTAAATCATCAGCATTCAGAGATACAGTATTTACAGCTGATATTAGTGGAAATGCAGCACAGTAGGTACAGTAGCACTTTTACTTTTAATACAGATGCATGCTGGGTCCCAGAGCTCTTGGTTAATTATATTTCTCTCCCCCATTCTTCTTCTCCTATCCTCTTATCAGACCCCCACTGTGTGTTATTCTCCCTCACTCTCTCGTTCTTCCTCTCCCTTACCCCCTTTAGTTTGGAAGCCCCCCGGCTTTTATGCCATTCAGATAGATTGTAGTGTTTCTAAGAAAGGTAGTAATTTTCGCAGTCTTGACCCCCCCAACCTCACCCACCCTGCGCACTCTATTTAGTAACAGTGAGCTAAGTCATCCTACACCTCTCTGTCTCAACCGTATTTTTCAGTTCGTTCTTTGTGCTTTTTTCCCTTTTCTTCTTTGTTGTTTACCCTTTCATCTCATTCTTCATTATAGTTCTCAGTATTGTAGTTTGGCTTGGGTAGAGACTGATACACGTGTACTAGAGCCCCGAGGTTCCAGAAAACGCTGTGATATCATAATAGGACTCGAGAACAAAGAATGCTTCCTATTCTGTTGTCTTCATTCTTCATTGCAGTTTAAAGCTTGGCATGGGTCGGTATTGTTAATCACAGGCTACATTTTACTTGCCTGATGCCCCGCATAATTGTCGATTGTTTACATTGGCATCATCATAAATTTCACTTAATAGAATTTACATTAACGTTTTTGTATACTCTCTAATGCAATAGACATGTCTGGAAACAGTCCTCCGTTGCGTGAAAAGACATGCTGTTAATAAAATATTAGTTTACTTAAATTGAACATTGTAATCAGCATATTTTACAAGTTGTATATTGGAGCAACTGTAATTGCAGTCCTACTACACTTGGCCTTCAGATGTGATATTATGTGAGACTCCAAATTATAGGAAGTGTATATGCTCAGTCCGAAGTCACTGCAGACGGCATGAGGAGGAAGTGCACAATGATATATCACGTCAGGATGTGGACAGGGAATTTTAGCCATCAGTCACTGTGCACCACCTTAGTAATATATGAAATAAAGGCTGAACTAAATGTGGTAAAAAGGGGTTGAGGGAGCAATCTTTTTATTCAGCTTGCTTCACCTCAGGAGTTGTTTTACTAGGCTGCATTTGTGAAGTGTGCCAGATATGTAATTGTTACAATGCAGTTATGATGAAAATGGGTTATAGTGAATCAAATTCTAAATTAACAAAATCACATCTAGGGCTTCGAGTGAGATGGGAAAAGATTTGGGAAAAATGCTGTGAACTCTACAGATTCTGCTCAGTGTATAGGCAGTAGTTAACCCTGTAGGTTTCCTGTGAAT
This sequence comes from Triplophysa rosa, assembly GCF_024868665.1. Taxonomy (NCBI): domain Eukaryota; kingdom Metazoa; phylum Chordata; class Actinopteri; order Cypriniformes; family Nemacheilidae; genus Triplophysa; species Triplophysa rosa. Next base: position 28,382,828 of record NC_079891.1, read on the forward strand.
TGGAACACAGTTTTGAGTAGGGCTGTGCGATTTGGGGAAAATATCTAATTGCGATATTTTTGACAGACATTGCGATTGCGATTTGATTTGCCATTTTAACTTTTCTAATTCAAGCTTCAGCTCAATATTGTTGTGTGGAGCACAGTATGGGTATAGTTACCCTGCTGAAAGAAAACAACAAAAAAACATTACAGAAATTCTAATTGTTTCCATTAAAACCATTACAAAATTCATTTACTGTGTTTTGGGCATTATTCAAATAGGGCTTACTGTTGTTCAGTTGGTTCCCAATTTCCAGATTACATCACACCAATAGAATCCAAATACCAGTGTACACTATTATAGTTTCCATTAAAACAAATACAACTCCCATTGTAACCCTTAAATCCATAACATTTTCTATTGTGTTAGTGAATTATTAAAATAGTCCATAGGTTACATAGGCTGATTTATAATTTTTTAAGTAGGCCTATGTGGGATTTTTTAAAACAAGTAGAAAATGTGCTGAATGTTTAATTTCATCCAAGTGAAATTAGCAAAACAGTTAGATAGAATTTACATTTGTTTGAAACGCGGAGATAGGTGTGAGTTGACACAGGGTGCGCGCCTGCACCAAGCCTCGTCCATATTGCCAGATGCCCGTGGAGCCGGACTCAAGTACTATAAACGTCATTACGAAACAGGCTGTGTGTGCGCATTGAGTTTAAACGGCTTGTCCGCGAGACGTGCAACGCGGGGCAGAGACGCAAGTATGAAACAGGCTGTGTGTGCGGTCTTGTGAATTGGACGGTTCTTTATTATTTATTTGCCTAATATGATCGATCTGACTCTGCAGATGCCATAATAACACACACTCTCTCTCTCCTGCCTTCTGTTTGTTTGTTTGTCGGACGTTTACGCAGTTGGCTAGGGCAGTACTACTGATTAGGCATAACGGAGGTGCACTCACTCAGTTGGTTAATCTCCCTACACTTGTGATTCATTAGCCAAAAAATAGAAAACAAAATAAACACAATTAAAGATGTTTTTGTATCGCGATATTATATTATATATTGCAAATGATTGGACCATGATGATCGTGCAGTGAAAATACGGCCCTAGTTTCTTCCATTAAAGTCTAGAACATTTACTATTTTTTTAAAGAACATTACAGTTCTTGTTCACTGAGACTAATTCATTATAGGAATTGTCTTGCTCTAAAAATAAGTTCTAGAAATGTGTAATAAATGGGTTTCTGAGGAACACTCATTAAGTCTCAGATACTGTATGTGTGTTTGAGAAGGACAGACTCTCATCACTCTCATTGTCTTCCTCCGGTATAATAATGTGAACGAGATTGAGCATGTGGAACATGTTTCAGCGATGACCAGATTGACCGAGCGGCTACAGTCAGTTGAATGATTATATTCATGTTTTTAGATTTTCGCTCTTAGATATTTGACATGCATGAAAACCTGCAACACATTTTATTATAAGTGATAGAAAGCAAATAATCTCTGTCTCAGCAGCGCAATCCACCAGCACAAACATATTACGTGTGAATAATATTTAGCATATGTCACAGCAGACTGTAAAATTGTTCTTATATTGGTTTAACCTTTTCTGTGTTTGCTTTGTTTTTGATAACTAAATTTTACCTTTGGAATCAGCAACATATACCTTTCTATCAACCTGTGCTAAATCACACATTTTAAAAGAACAGAAAACGCATTACAAGTTGACAAAATCTGAAAAGACTTCCCTCACTCTGTAGGTCAGGCCACACATTTCCATCCATTTTAAAAAGGTTATGCTGCATTTGCACACAATGGAGGAAAAAGACGCATTGTCCAGCTTGAGGACCCATAACAGTGCCCGGCAGATACGGCCGTACGGATTGATTTAATGACACGTCACATTGCAGGTTTAGAGTAATTAACATACTGATTAGACTTTTCAGAATATATTCTTATTCTAATCAGCAGTCTCATTTGCAAGGTATGAAACATCATACAGCAGGGTGCCAGGGTGGGTTGCCTGTCATTTAGCAGACACTTTCATCCAAAGCAACAAACAGTGCGCTAATTTCAGGAGCAACCTGAGGTCGAGTGTCTTGCTCAAGGGCACAAAATCGAATGTAACTTTGACACGGTAACTTTCCAGAGCATGGATCCCCGCTGGTGTGTGAATGTGCAACCTAGGATGTCAGTCCAGATTGTTTTTTTGCCATTTGTTTTTGAGAGAACAGTGGAAAGGTGACAGGAATCATAGAGAGAAGTGGCGGGTGACACAAGTGCTGGGGCCTCACCAAAATATTTTTTTAAATCTTAAAAGAGTTTTAAACGGGAGAGACCACAAACATGTGGAGAAAAAATCCTAGATTTAATCATTTTGCTCCTATAATGTGTGGTGTGCGCCGTGATGTGACAAAGAAAGCACACCAACAGATTTTCAAACAGAGTCTTGACTGTGAAAACAGGAAATCTCGCAAATTCTCTCGAGATTTCAGAATAAGTTATTTATTATTTCACTGTAAGCTTTGTTTATTATATATGTGTTCGATATAAAAAATGTGTACATATAACCTTTTATGTAATTTAAAAAATATTATTCATCGTTGAGAAATTGCGTCGTCTAAAGCATTTATGGTGGCACAGCACTAGATATAATTTTATTGCAACTCAAATATTGTTGTATTTATGTCTTCACAGCAATTAAAAAAGAATATTAATAGAGTTTTGTAAAAAATAGCTGCTGACATTATCACCCGAAAGAGTATACTGGCTCCACTGGACCTATTTTTTTCTGTTCCACCTTAAAGCATCCTCACACTCGGGACTACCGTCACTTGCACATATCCTGGTTTTTATTGAAATTATTCGTAATTGCGATGATAGTGTTTGTTATGCTTTTGACAGAAAATTGACAGAATAACAAAAGGGTTTGTTGAAGTGATAACTACGGTTGTTATACTTCTGTCAGCTGGCTTTCTAAAAGGGTATTGTTTTGTGCCACGTGACAATCAACAGAGTTCTTGTGCGTTTGTCCTCTGGGTTTCCCCCACACATCAGGATTTCTGATCGTAAATATTCAACATGTTGAATATTTAAGATTCGCGATCGGGGCGGCGCCGATGTTCTTCCGATTAGGTTCATTCACTCTTAACACACATCACACCACAGGGAAATCTGATAAGATAATCTTTAGAGCCGTTTAAGATCATCAGGACTTTACCTAGGACTGTCGGAAGGGGAGAAATCGGCCCGATTATCTTTTGGTGTGGCCCCAGCATAAAGTGATATTGCAGTAATTAATTGCACTGTGATTATGAATCTACCCGTCTTTGATGATGCAAATCTTTAAAAAGCTCTCTGCCTACATTAATAAAGCCCATCGAGTGATTAATCAAGCACATGGACAGATTTTTGTCACAGTGCGCGCAGTTCTCCAATCTGAAGTTCTTGATCCAAGCTGTAATTTAAGTATGATTGGGTTTTAGTGCGTTGAGATGATTAGGCATTCGGGTAAGAGTTTGCTAGCAGTGAGACAGCCTTAAAACAGTGCCTGTCAGGCTCTCATCCGTGACACTGCAGGTGCTTTGTTAACCTGTAATAAGGGCACTTGAACGGCTCACCTCTAGGCCAGACTCAAACCGGCCACCTGTTGTGGAATGATTAGGGGTAATTGTGTGTATGTGTGCGTATAAAAAACCTTAGGCCTGTAAAACCCTCACCTAATCACCTGTAACTGCTTACCCAGCGTCCTCAAGCCATTTATCTATGACTGATTTGTGTGTGAGATCCAAAGCCCTGTAGAGCTGATCCGATTTCAGGGCTGTTATTTTCCCTCTGATGCCCCTGACACAGATTCTGTTAACGTTGCCCTACCAGAAATAAAGCCTTCTGGACATATATTTTTTATAAATATATAAAAATATATATTCTGGAGGAAATATTTTATTATAGTTTTTCTCATTTCATTTGGTCAGTTTCCCCGAGCGAAAGTCAGTTCTCCCAATGCAATGGTTAGAAACTAAATTTAATAAGAATTTTTGTTTTTTCAGCACAAATTTTAAAAGCAGTTCATTACTAATGTATGCCTAATGCAAAATCCCTGTTTTAAATGAGCACTTCTCTACTGGGTCACTTTGAGTTTACGTGACATCACGAAGTGACACGCTGGGTTTCTGTGACAATGACATCAGTAGCTATGTCACAGCGATCAAACTGAGAAAACACAAAGAGCTGAATAATTCAACAAGTCCAGGGTTTTTCCTGGCTCAAAATGAGGCGGAGGTGGTGCCATCCTGATCTTGTACACACACACGTAGGCCTACCGTACCTTTAAGTGGCTTAACCAAAGTGACTTCGAGTTTGACATATTAAAAGTTCTAATAAAATGAGATAAAAATGACAATTGTTAAGTTATATAAAACATTACTTTTATTCAACCAAACAGAAAAGTTTTTTTTATCAAATAAAGCTTTTTTATCATTTTCAACTAACTTTTCAGCCCACAATAGCCAACTGAATTATCCAGTTTTACTAAATGAGCAAAGCTCATTCACATCTTGCATTCTCTGTGGTTCATTTTAAATGATTCAATGATCTCTTATACTGTATTCGCTAGTGACTGAAAAGTTCAATAGTTTAAATGAATCGGTTCAAATGAGTCATTCGTGTGCGAGTCGTTCTGAACGCAATGCGCGTTCATACTGGCGAACTCGCTGTGTACAGTATACGCTGATTCAACGATCCAACTGCACAGCTAAAGACATTACAATGATGTGCGTCATGTTAATTGAATAAATTTCAAGAAATTAAACGGACTTGCATGCCGTGAAAAACACAGGCTGGCTCTTGTTCTGCAACACTTTTTAGCGCCTCATTGTGCTGATAACGAAACAGCGCCTCCACAGTGGCATAATGTCGCAACTGCAGTTACAAATGAGAGTCTGATAAATGCATGCAGCATTTCTTGTGAAGACTCACTCACAACATAATTTTGGCGAGAGCCTGAGGCGGCACGACATTTGACGGAGGCGGCTGCCTCCAATTTCTCTATGCAGGAAAAACCCTGAAGTCATCTCACCACGCTGAATCAGACGGGTCACCAGCGAAAAAAGGAAAAATCTAGATTCTTCTCTGTAAAACCATCTCACTGAAACATTGTTCAGTTGATATTATTAGTGATCTCATAAAGCTGCTCATTTAAATTTAATATTATTTAATAGATATATATTTTCACATTCTGCTGCATATTTAATGAAACGCGGCTCTTTTTGTCTTCATCTAGCATGATTATGTTGGAGGGATGACGCAGCATTGAAATATCACGTCGTGAAATTCTATTAGCCTATGAATTTTTGCCACAGCCATTAGCATGCCTGACGCTAAGTGTTTTTGTTGTTCTAGAGATTATTACGGATGTGTGCCCGGAATGAAAAGAAGCACGTGGGGGTCACGGTGAGTCACTGTGAAGAAGTGTTTATTTAGTATTAAGAGGCGATCAGACTGAAGAGGTTTTAGAGTAGACGATGGGTCAGTTTCTCTCGTGCTGGAGTGCGCTGACGGTACTCTGCATGAGCTCCTCGTGTGCGTGCCCGTTCATCTGGAGATCTCCAAGAGATGAAGGTTGAGGAGGCGGTGCGTGAATTTGGAGTGTCTTGGAGAGACCTTCTATTTGGATGTTTCGCCTAAACCTCCTTCGTTTCTCTCTCCAGCGGAATTATCTGGCGTGTTGTGTTGCCGTGCCTTGTTGAGCTCGAGTCGGCTCCAGCTGTGCCATGTCTCCGGTCTTCACCACGGGTTGTGTGTTTTGCTACTGTCCTAGGTGCTAATGAAGTGTGTGCATGTGCGTGCCGCAGGAGCTCGCCTTCACAGAATTTCCTCTGACCTGAGTGTGTGCGCTTTTTAGCTGTGATAATGTAATGAAATTGGTGAAATAACAGCTTTACAAATCTAAACATTTTTCTTTTTAAAGAGAGATGGCGTTTGTTAGCGTTTTGTTTTAAATGTGTTTATTCCTATTATTTTACAGCGAGAATGCTTCCCACAGTATTTCCACTGGGACAGAAACTGGGAAATCGGGATGAAAACTAGATTTCATTTCAAAAAATGACACAAAGCACGACTAGATTGCGTCATATACTGATGTAGTTATTGATGCATTTTTTAAACCTCCTGAGATCAAGCAAGAGAGAGCTGGCAGTTAGATCTGAATTCAATGTTAATTCAGTTGGGTCATTATTGGAAACTCGGCTACGTTACATTCAGTTCTCTGAAGACTTCTTTCTGTGAATGCACAAAATAGTTACTCCAATGTACCCAAATATTTAAAGGGTGCCCGTGGCTTATAAATGTTTAGGAGGTTAAAGACTTAAACTTGAACCGTCCTCGTTCAAAAGCCTCTGGCATCTCTGTAACACATGAACGGCTGAATTTATGAAAGCATTTACTGCCATACTTCTCGAGCAAAATGTCTAAGCCTGTGATTTGTAGATGTAGTAGATGGTTTCCAGTCCATCATAGAAATGCATGTGTAAAGAAACGTGGCATTTGCTAAAGGCGCTGGCAAATGCAGCTTGTGTTCAAACATTTGAAAACGTTCAAGGTGTCAGACTGGAACGTTTCTTGTGGCCATTTATGAATTAGAAATATTAGGTCCCTCATCCTCACGCCTCTGTCACCGACTTTCATCGCGGGGCCTTTTAGATCAATGCGGAACTGTGAAACTCAACAAAGACAAATTATGGAAAGGGATCTCATTTGCGATACGCCGCGAGGAGGGGAACTTCATTTATGAGCGGAATTAATAAACGCATTCGGAATTTGAATCGGAACGTCCCCACGGCTCTGGATTCTAAACATTCCATTAGTTTGCCGGAATGCTGTCGCGTTCAGATAAACGGACTCAGCTGCTGTTGAGTTTATTTATTCCTGTCCACCAGCACGTTGAGATACAGAGGTCAGAGGAGGTGCTCTGGTTGTGACTTTCTGATATTAGTATGCAGGTCCAGCATGATCAGGGTGGCGATAGCTTAGTGGGTACCGATCTGCACCGGTAATGTGGCGAATGGAGGTTCAGTCCCAGGTGAGCGCGATCTATGAACTGGAGGGTTACTGAAATCATTGTGCTCCTCTATTACTATCGAGCCCTTGAACGAGACACCGATCCCCAGGATACTCCACAGGCATTGTGCCTGCAATTAGTGTACTGTCACTTTGGATAGAAAAATCTCTACTTAATGGCTAGTAAGTAACACAATTCGGGTAGCTGGTCTGACATGAAGAACATAAGTCTCTCTCTTCTTTTACCTTGTAACAGATTGTCCAGCTCTCGGTATCTTACACTGAACAAAACAATAGAGCGGGTTACTGTTGAAGGTGTGTGCGTGAGGGCGTGCAGAATCGCATTTTTTCTCTTTGAACCCGTAGGTGGTATGCACTACCTGTATTCTGCTTTCTCCGCTAAAGACTCGTAATTTTGTACCTTTGTATTCTCGTGTCGACGTCGTTTGTACATTTGGTGGTTCGGATTGTTTGTTTGCGTAGGTATACGCAACCCCCCCCACTGTTTTTGCTCGTCTTAACCAATCTCCTGAGAATAACTTGATCGTTTCTGTTCCCTATCTCTCGCTTTCTCTCTCTCTCTGAAATGTTAATTTATTCTCTCACTTCGTTCTGTCAGAGTGAATGCGTGGGAGGGAGAAACGGCTTCTCAGGCAAAGGGGATAAACGCTGGTCTGAGATCAGTAAAATGGAGACATCTGGTAATGATAGTGACTTTCATACGCCGCCGAGACCTCGATACCTTTTTTTTATTGACGCATTGAAAGTTTTACAAAAGCCGACATCCCCTGGGCCAAGGAGCTGTTTTTTTTGTGTTTCAGCGTGGAAAATCGCTCCACAGTCGGTTGCTTTGTTTACCCCGGTTTAAAAAATTCACTGCTCTGTGTCAGAGTGATTCAGAGGTGCGTTTCATTGGGATTTTCGAAGGGGGCCGTTTTGGGGCGGGGTTTCATTAGGGCGTTTGATCGAGCATTTCGAAGCGCGGAGCACAATTTCAAGTTCATAGCTGGAATAAATGCCATACCCAAAGTGTCTCTCTATTTCTTGCATTTTCTCCTCGCTCCATCCTCAAGCATAACGGTCACCTCCAATTCCTCATCTCATGAAGGAGACTGGAGTTTTGAAGGATGAATTGCAGAGAAATACATGAAGCAGAGAAGAGGGAGAGAGAGACCCCGTCCTTTAATTAGTCAGCAAAGACAAACACATTATCACAGCGCTCCTCCATTCTCACCTCTCTAGACTTGGCGAGAGTCAATTCAAAACAAGTAATGAAGGAACAATTGAGAAAGAAATGAAAAGGCATTGGGACAGAAATGGCAGGAACAGACAATCAGAGTGAAAGAGAGAGAGAGGTATAGGATAAAGAAGGAGAGGGAGACGCGTTTCAGGTTGACCGTGACAAGGTGAGAGATAATGATAGAATCCAAACCCTAGAGAGAATTGTGTGTGTGTGTGTGGTGTTGGGGCTGATATTCATCATGACGGGTCAGGTGTGTATGACTTTAGTCACTCCATTGTCTTGAAGGCTCCCAGTGAAACGGGTCCCTCTGAGGAAAGTGTAAGGGCAAAGCATATGGGTCACAGGTCAATGTCTCTTACCGCACACACACATGCCGACTGTTTTCTGCTGTTTTTGGGCTGTTATGGTTGTCGATTATGGCAGTGTCATGTGTTCGCTCATGCGAGGGAAAGGAGCTTACTGCAGAGAGATGCTGAATACAGAGGGAACGGAGAATAGTGCTCTGGGTCAAAGCTTAAACAGTATTTAAACTCACTCAGATAAGCATGTCTGATTAAATCATCAGCCATTTAATTTTAAGATCTTTGCATATTTGCCTTTCTAGTAACTTTAGTACTTGACTTCAAGCTTGTGCATGTAATGCATTATGAGGGAATTCTTGATGCATTATAATTAGGCTTTTTTTGGTATGTTCAATATTTTTTGTTGCCGAAATAAAACGAACTAACATCGTGAATATTGCAGTAATATTAATGTACTTTTTATTTGGTCATTAAGATCTCTAAAGACCAGTGGGTTTCACATCTGCTCTTTGTGTCATGACTTTGAGTATGAGAATGCATAGATGTAGCTATTTTTATGAAAGTCTTTTGTTTAAATCTGTCACTAACTATTTAAAAATGATAGATTTGGGGATTTAGGGATGTTATATATATCAGTTCTTTCTTACTCCTCTTTTTACTAAATCAATTCAAAACAATGAATTTGCCATTTTATTGAGTGAAGCATCAGTGCTAATGGATTTTCCTTTGTGCCACTGTGCATTAAAATGGTTTAGTAAAAAAATATTTTTAGTACCGTTTAATAGGGATGTAACGGTATTGTAAATATCGAAGTATCGCGATAGCATTTTTTTTCGATACTATCGTGGTCGCATGACGATAGATCTTCCAGGTAGAGTGTAGTTTTTTCAGCCGAATGGAGCGAGTTGAGGGAAGCGGGAACTACAATTCCCATCAACCCATGCGTGCCCATCATCCTCTGCGCTCTGCTGCCGCCCGCTACAGATCAAGTTGAGCGAAAGTGGCGGATGCCGCTAGTGGCATAGAAACGGATTTACAAATTGTTGAAGCTAGGGCTGGGCGGAATGACGGAATATTCCGTTACCGCGGAATAAAATGTCAACCGTAAGAGATTTTTCTATTCCGTGTATTCCGCGGAATGTAAATAAGTAGGAGTGGTTAACTCGGCGCGCTGCAAATTAGGCGCTATTCTGAAAAAAACTACTGAATTAATCCACCCGTAACAAATGAACGTATCAAACATTCTTTTGACCTTCTTTCAGTCTGTAGTTTAGTGATCCGCTCCAGTCCGGCGCGTTCTCTCTCAGCCGCAGTGCTCGTGCAGGGGTCTGCGCCAGCATTTAAAACAGCTCATTCTCAACACGTATTTCAGAAGTCAGGTTGTTTTGAAAAGCTGTTAATGCGATGATGCTCGCGAGCGCGTGCACGAGCGCTTTGATGAGACGCGCTTCTACCTCCAGTTTTGGGAGACGCGTGAGGAGTCACCAGAGACTTGAAGTGCAAAAACAAGCCCGAGAATAAACGAACCTAAAGACAGAGAGTCGCAGTGCACTAAAAGTGCTCATCTAATAGAGGGTGAAGAGCGATAAAGACCTACAGTACAGACCCCATGAACACCAGTTTAGTCATATACTGTACTCTCATTGTTTGTGCATATTCATACTTTACTGTTATATATGTTGTCTATCTTCCTACTGTATACATATGATATAGCCATAAGATTAATATGAATAAATAATACATCTGATTATCAGAACTTAATTTGATATCTTTAGTACATTTTCATAACTTACCTACATTTTAACTATGGTGAGCATTTAAATGAACTGTAATAAATAAATTAGTTAAATCAATCTAAGAAAAATGAGGTATAAAATATAGAATTATAATGGGAGATTGTTTCATGAAATATATCGTTACCGTGAAATAAAATTACTCATTCCGTGAAATAGATTTTTGGCCATTCCGCCCACCTCTAGTTGAAGCTAAAGCGAATTATAAATCGCATGTGTGGAAGCGTTTCGGTTTTCCCGTAACAAGAAACGAGAAAAGGTGACGGACAGACAAAAAACAATATGCAGACACTGCCAGACTGCGGTGAAGTACAATTCGGGGAATACGACTAATATGAAGAGCCATTTGTTACATCACCCCGAAAAGTTTCATGATGATACGAGGAGAAAAAAAATAGCAGTGAGTGAAGCAGTGAATGAGGCGAGTACCTGACTGGTTGTTATTTGTTTATATTTTACTTATATTTTTTTCTTTTTTTTTTTTTTTTTTTTCATGTTCTCAATTTTTATGTTATTAATTTTTATGCTATTATATTACTGTTCTTTGCACTTTAAAATGACCTAATCTAAAAATAATAAATGTGATCTTTGTTCAGTCATAGTTTAATAAACACTTATGCCACATTTTTCCAAGTCTTCATTTGTTTGTTTTTTTCCTGCACAAAATGCAATAAATATTGTATCGTAGTCTTCATATCAAGGTACTATTGTATCGTGAAATGTTGATACCGTTACATCCCTACCGTTTAATAATTTGTAGTGCTATATTGCGCATTTTTTATGTTATATTTGTGTCTATTTGGTACTGTACTTGTTCAGTTTAGAAAATATGTTTATATGTTAAATATAAATTTGAATAAAGATTATGAGAATGAATATCAAATATTGTCAAAATGCTGAAAAATATCAAGACATATATATATTTAAAATTTTGACCAGCCCTTATTAGTATGCGTTCATGGTGCTGTATTATCAGTTGTATATCACTGCTGTCCTTCTGAAACCTTGTATTATTTTGTGATTTTTATTTTTTGGCCAAAAATCATTATTATTAGTCACCCTTTATGTTTGTCTTTGGATTTTGCAAATATTTAACCAATATTAAAAAGTGTATGTCAACATTCACAACGCAATATTTAATCATTTAAAAAGTACAGTGTTTTTTCCAATTTCTTGAAAAACAGTGAACTTGGACATCAGAGGTTTCAGATTGACAGCGACGATATATTTAAATATTTTAGATTGTAAAATAGTAAAGTGCAGTAAAACACTTAATCAACATACAGTTTTTTAAATAATATTATCATGAGTTTTATTGCTTTTTAATGGAATCTTAAATATGATAATGGTATTGTGAGAATTTATAATTCATTACAATGGCATTTTGTAATAAATCATTATATGGCATTTTGATTTATTATATACACAGGCACCTCAATCTTTTTATTGAGTTATGTATTATGCTAGTTGTATTTTCATATTATGTATTATTCAGTTTTATTTTTTATAGTGTGTTTATTTTTTACTGTGCCAGTTTATGAGAACTGAGTGTGGTTGTTCTATTTTCTAACCAATCAGAGCGCATTAGCTTTCGTATCCTGTGAGGGTTGTTAACTCATTCTGCGGCCGTAACGACCAGCTGGATGAGAGAAGAATGTAAAGATGGAAATCAAAACTCGGTGACTTTCAAAAATAATGAGCAAACATCTGTCCCAGGGGGCAGGAGTTTCCTCCCAGGGCTCCCTGACCACAGGTGTGCGTCCCCGCCTGCCTTTTAAATACGAGTCCATTCGATCGCAAACAAGCCAAAATCAAGCATTGTTACCTCATTAGTCTGGAGCATTGGAAAATTCTAAGCTTGGGTTGCGTGATCCATTTGCATATCGCGTGGTATCAGATTGGCTCGATCGTCGCGCTCGGTTCTCGGGTGAAAACGAGATTTGCATGTTTTGCGGTTATTTACTCCTGAACATTATCAGCGGGCCAATGAAGGAAATTGCCTTTTTATTATTGCAGCAGTTTACATGTCATTAGTCCCGACACCTGCGAAAACACTCTCAGTTCTTGTGCTGAAGAGGAAGAGAGAGAAGGAGAGAGACGGATTTTCTCCTCACGCTTCTTATCAGCAGTGAAGTGCTACGTTGTGTCCGCAGAGAGACAGACAACAAGAACAGAGTCTAATTAAGTCTCTCAGTAATCAGAAAGTGTGTGACTGTCTCCAGTGTGAATGACTCACATCAACACACACGCACACTCTCTACGTCATGTCATTTCTTGCAATGCCTTTCTTTCTTAGCCCTTCTGTAGATGTGTTTCTTTTTACATCTATCTGAACCTGAGCACCATGTGCGTGTGTGTTTGTGCACATGTTTCTCAGCAGTTTCTCTATAAAACTGAAATCATGTTTGTCTAACAGGGAATTGTGTGTGTGACATACAGTACGTTACCTTCTTTCATGTGTGACTGCTGACAGAATGATCCGAGACAGACGTCCAGCGATTGAAGGTGATTGTGGGGCGAACGGAGCCGCATGTTTTCCTCTGACCAGAAATGAAAGAGAGTCACACAACATCATTAAAGTTCTCCCCTGAATACACACACACACATATAAATGGACATACCTTTGAGACATATTTTTCTCTTTTTCTGCTCTGTCCCACTGCCACACACACTCAGAAACACACACGCACCCAAAGACAGTGAAAGTGCACCCCCCCACTAATTATTTATTGTAATACAAAAATAATGATGCTAGCATATACTATAACGGATACACACACGCTCACACATCATCCCTTGGCCTAGTTCTGATCGCAGATATTTGGCTGGTGATGAATTCTGAATTGTATGTGTACAGGATTAGTCCAGCAGGGGTTATGTGTATATACCTCAGTGTGTGCGAGTGTGATTTTGTGTATGCATCACTATGAGTGTGTGTTTGATGTGGATGTGGTTCAGCGTTAGATCACTCAGTGTTTTAACAGTAGCCAAACAAACAGATGTGCCTCCTCTGGCCTCAGCAGGTGGATGGTGTGTGTGTGTATAAACCATGAGAGTACCTTTAATAGATTTATTGGTAAAAATGTAAAATTCTGTGATTATTTACTTAATGTCATTTTCATATATATAGACAGATCATTTACAGAATCAGAAAGTTGTTCTTTTCTGTACAGCCAACGAATATAGCCATGCCAGTGACTGTCTAGCGCCACATCATAAAAGTACTATAAAAGCGTTTTATGTAACATGCAATATTTCAAGCGTTGTGTGAGGCGTACATCAAAATGGTTTGTTTAAGGTGAATTGTTATTCTTTGGCACAAACCTGCTGCCCAGGTCTTCAGTCACTGTTTGTATATGCTTAAAGGCATGGTTCACCGAAAAATGTAAATTCTTTTATCATGTACTCTGAAGTTGTTTCAAAACAAAATTTCTTTGTTCTTTTGAACACAACAGAAGACATTCTAAAGAATGTGGGAAACTACACAGTTCTGGGTCACCATTGACTAGCATAGTAGATTTTTTCCTACTGTAGTAGTCAGTAGTGCCCTAGAACTATTTGATAACAAACCTTCTTCCAAATATGTTTGAAGTTGTTTGAAACAACTTGAGGGTGAGTAAATGATAAAAGAATTTACATTTTTGGGTGAACTAAGTTTAAATGATAGATCTTGTGATAGATTCAGGGCATACCCCTAATCCTAATGGGAACACAGGCTCCTTCTCTTAAGAGGAAAGTCTCTCCTCTTCATAAGGAAAAGGGAGGTCTGTCAGAATAACATAACAATATAACACAACATGTCTTTTTAATGGTGAGGAAGGTAAAGGCGGGTCTTAATTCAAGGGGGATTTACCTCTGTCACACCTTAAATCTGGTTCTGCACTTTATATGGGCAAAACTAATAAGATTTCTTCTCACCCAAGGCAGTGTTCCCTCTGAGTTGTGCATGCTCACAGCACAGGCAGAAAAACATTCTATGCAGAAAGCAGACTCAAAAAAATATTCAGGGAAAAAAACAGAGATTTTTGGAATCTCAGCTAAATGAATGGCCAGCGTTTCAACTGCAGGCCATTGATTTTCTTTATAAAACGGAAGCTGTGAGAAATCTTCTGCGTAAATATGCAGTGCGAATTAATTTGTGAGATAAGTGCCGCATACTAGAACAGCATTTTAAATCAATTGCAGCACATTATATAGGGATGCACCGATACCACTTTTTCATTTGCCGATCCGATTCCGATACCTGAATTCTGAGTATCGGCCGATACCGATCCTGATCCGATACTAGCACTGTTTTTCTTGATCAACGTAGAATTGCATATAATTTTATCTTTTATTGCCAGAGGTGGATAGTACTTAAGCATTTTTACTTTCAAGTACATTTTAAAATATCTGTACTTTATCAGAGTGTTTTTACTTTGGAAAAAAATACTGCCACATTATAAAGCACATCATACTTTTTACTCCACTACATTTCATAAATAAATGTCGTTTTTAACCTTTTAATCCTTGAGTACGTTAAAATCTGCCGCTTTCTTTTACTTTTATTTACTATGTATTTTTACCTTTAAAAGTAGAAAAGTAGGATTTTTAAAAATGTAATTAAGTACTGTATTAAAGGTAAAAAAACATATACAAATGTATTTATAAATTGGAGTATGATATATGCTTTACAATGTGGTCTCATAAAGTACAGATACTTAAAAAGTATCTCTGTTTATTGCACAAAACTATCACCGTATAAAAGTCTCCAATGCAGAGTGGAACAGACTCGCTCATGCGCATCCTGGACACAGAATGATGCGCTTAATGCTTGCACTTCTACGTTATTTATAGTCATGCGCATTTCGGACGCAGAATGATACGCTTAATGCACCCGCTTCACTCACGAGCATCCCGGACGCATAATGCATCCCGATGATGATCCTACTGATGTCGAAAATGTTCAAAACAGAGAGAAGAGATACATTGTGTTTAACGCATTGCATCCATCCAACAGTAAAACAAAATTGTGTATGAATGATGCACAACATAGACCACTTCCAGTGCTTTGATCTATTACACTCGGCGAGTACCGTCTCTGGCAAAATGCATTCTAAACAAAACCATAGACTATTATCTAGTTATTATGAAGAATAATGAAAACATTGGAACGAGTAACGTCCTGACTGTTACCGGACACATGCATGCTGGATAGAGATTGACAGATGAGAGCACCAGCGGAGGTCAGAGTTTCTTAATTATGCTATATTGGTTTATTCCCCGCATAAAGCTATCGAAATACATGACGTGGAATATAGTGCATGAAAACTTTTACGGTGGTCCTGATAGTTGGTACTTTTTGAAGCTTAAGAGTAACATCTATGGGTAACCTAACGGATCAGATTTGAATGGAACCCGTCAGTCCGATACCCGATCCAGCAAAAAAGACCCATATCGGCCCCAATTCCGATCTAGAGTATCGGATCGGTGCATCCCTAAGCACATACGGAAGCCCACATCGCCCATGTGTCTTGTTTTTGTGATTTTGATGTAAATTTGACAATTAATATCAAGAAATGTCAAGAAAACAATTTAAAATTGTTGCAATTTCTAATGAATATTAATTCAATAAAAGTAATAGATCTTAAAGGTCCAGTGTATGAAATTTAGCAGCATCTAGCCGTGAGGTTGAGAATTGCAACTAACGACTCACTCCACAGCCCCCCCTTTGGAAGCACTACAGTATGTAGATAGAAATAGCTCATTCGAAGGTCTTCATACACTTTTTCATACACTAGTTATGTATATTGCATTTCTGTCAATCCTCCAAAGGATCCACCAAATATATAGGTATGCTGAACAAAACCCATTTTTATTAAGCAGATCATTTTAGAAAGATCATTGACCCGCAAACGAAGCAGGACTATAAACGGTAATTAAATTATCCACACATCTCTTATATGGACAAATAATGTGTTTTTTTACTTCGATAAATTTGAGTTTTTTTTTCTATTTTCATCTGTCTCTTAGTGTTAGTTGTGTGTGTGCTTCTGTTTGATGCTTTTGTCAGGTTATGGAATTCATAATTCATCATTTCGGTTGGCGGCATCACTAACTGTGATGGTACCTTTTCCATTTGAAAACCTGTTTTGCTTCCTTCATCCCTTTCTGTTTTTCTCTCTCTCAGTCTATCTCCATCTCTTTTACTTTCTCTCTCTTCTCCCTCATTTGCTTTCTAACCTTCTTTCTCTCTTCCTTTCACTTCTTCCCTATCTCCCTCCTCTCTTTCTTTCTTCCTACGTTCCCGATTAACCCTCATGCTCAACACCTACATGGATATCAATTTATTTTTGTTCAAGCTTTATTGAACATCACAGTCATGTTATTGGATTACTGGATTAGTTTTTTTTGCTAAAATAACAGCATAGCAATTTTTTGAAAAATGTATTATCAACAATTTAGTTGTACTTGAAGAATAGAGAATAAGGAAATGCATAATGAACTGTAGACTCTCTCTCTCTCTCTCTCTCTCTCTCTCTCTCTCTCTCTCTCTCTCTCTCTCTCTCACGCATGCACGCACGCACGCACACACACACACACACAGAAACATTTGTTTTGAGCTTGAGCAGAGCTGACAGTTTTTGAAGGACAAGCTTTTAGCTCTCATATCACTCTCACACACACACATGCACATCAGCTAAATGGGACTGTGAGCCACTGCAGTGTGTGTGCGTGTGTGTGTGTGTGTGTGTGTGTGTGTGTGTCGGAGTGTTTTCACTTGTCACAGGCCAGAATTAGCAACACTTCAGAAAAGCCCTCCAGAATGAGCACACCCAGATAGATACTTTATCCTAACAGGAGAGAGAGAGAAATGGGGTGGTGAGGTGAGGTGACAAAAAGCATTTAAATACACAAGAGTATACAATACCATTAGAATGAGAGAGAGAGAGAGAGGAACAGAAAGAGAGAAGAGAGTAGATGGTTAGATAAAACAAATGTTTACATAGATAATAGATAGGAGAGGACTATTTTGACATCACAGTCATTTGATTTCACCTCTGTCCCTTCTGTCCAGCTTTTCATATAAGAGTAGGATATTTCCATTTTCTGCAGCATCTTAGAACACAATACAAACATTAGGAAAAATATGGGTAATTCTGGCAAAATCTGCCAAAATGTTGCTGAGGTTTCCCTGAAGCAGTTCAGACAGGTTTGGCTGTCGTTGGTCTTCTGACGTGTGAAGTGTGTTTGAGGCATTTATCTCTGAGGAATTTATGACTGTAATTTATCTTCAGCTGTTTTGTGGTGAAACCAATCTTTAAGCTTGACTACATTTGTTCAATAAAACAATGCTGGTAACACTTTATAAAAGGGTTCATTAATAGGTCATTAACAAAGAATATTTAATGCTGGTGCGGTGGGACTTTCTACTTGCGTGTCTTAGTAGGGCCCTATGATTTCTGCGATGCAGAAAACGCGGACCGAATCGCAGAATCCAGGCATACAACGGAATGTGCTCTATAGTGCAGAATGGCACATAATCTGGCAAATGTATTATTAATCTTTATCCTATTATCTTAACCAGAAAATAGCACTGAACTAGCAAAATTCAAATCGTGGTATGAATAACGTTAGAAATATTCAGATGCGGTTTAAGTATGTAATATTTAAAGGGGAGGCCTGATGTTCTTTAAGCATAAACAACATCTGCCAAGTCACAATGCTCAAAGATCAGAGAAAAGGAAGATATTTTCTCTAACAGAAATCACTTTTTAAAGACAACAATGAACGGCTCGTTGGGACTACAACAAGCTACTTCCTGCAGTAGTTACATCATGTTGGCCACATTTTACATAAACCCTGCCCCCTGGTACACGGATAGGATGATGGGCGGGACATCTCAACGCACACTCTAGGCAGTAGACCAATCACAATAGACTGGCTCAGCTTGACCGATCAGAGCATTTTGGAAAGAGGGACTTCATAGAACCAGAAACTCAACAGCCTGTTTTCTGAGAATCAAGATGACTGTGTAAAAAACAGGTGAAATATGAAATATTTAAAGCATATTTTGAAAAACGAAACATGAACACTGATTGTTTAGCACATCATAAACATAATAAATACTTTGAAAAACAGGCAAAATAGGACCTAGGGATGTGGCGGGGATGCCACCAGTTAATAGACGTGTACAAGCACCGGGGGTGGGGCAGTTTGCTGTGGGGTGGTCGAAGATGCGGCCGTGACGCATTTTACCTTCAGTTTTGATTTTGAATTAGCGACAATTCGTGAATGGCAATTGCTTGAATTAATGGTGGGTTCAATATCTTTCTTAATAAAAACACACAAAACTACACAAAATAGTCATCGTACAGCCGGCCATCAGGATCCTTTCTACGCTCTATACGTTATGCACACACTTGTTATAAATGCAGGGTGACCGCTTCATTCAGAACATAATTTTGCGAGTTATCCTTATGTATCTAGAGAGTCCCTGAAAAATAGATGCCACAGCTGGTTCTCAAAAAAGCACGTGGTGTCATTTTTAATCAAGTGGGGAACTGAACAGCGTTTTGTAACGTATACAGAAAACTTTCTGGAAGTTTAGACATCTATATGTTATGCTTTAACATTATAACATTATCTATTTACAGAGATTAAAATAGGCCATTTTATGGCTTGAAACTATACAAATGTCCGATTTAGCCACTGTCTATATATAAACGCGTTGAGGTCTCTACTGAATGCATACATTTAAATGAACTAAAACCGCAACATGCAGCGTTTGCAAATACCTTTATTACATGCAGATTAATGCTGACAAACAATGTATGAATGACGTAGATGCGCCATTTAGTGGCAGTGCATGGAAGTCTCTTGAGGCCACAGTATTTACTTTTTGTGTTCAACTATTGTTTAATGAATTATTGCTGATTACAAAACATTAAAAGTAGGCCTAATATAAACTACTCAGGGTGTGCCATTTGTTAATCCATTCTTATTTGACATTAGCATAAGATATTTATACAAAGCATCAACCTATTTTATTAAATATTGTTTAGGTGACTGTTAAACTAATAAACATTTGAACGGATATTTCCAAAATTGCCAGTCAGACTTGGGTAATTATAATAGTTTGTTTTTGTGTTGCCAAGTGAAAAATATCTATTTTTGGCAAACAGTTGCCTGTTTTTAATCATATGACATTTAATTAGTAACATTAAGGATTATTTTTGGGGGATTGTTGTTGGGCGAGAGAGTGCGTGCAGTCTTTCTTCTTTTTTTGTCCTTGGCTGATCACATGCCTGAAAATCTAACTCCTGCTGCTGATCTTTGCTTCTACACTTGTTCCGCTTACACTGAATGCAGAAGCCGTGTTCAGACGCGCAACTGTACTTTGGTCTTTAACTAAACTAAGTGATTTATTATTATAAAAATTAGGGTTGAACCGATATGTAAATTTTGGCCGATAACGATAACCAATAATTCTTTAATATTGGAAGCCGATAACCGATATATTGGCCGATATACAGTTTCTAAATATTAATATAACATTTTCTGAGACTGAATTCTGAAAAATGTACCAAGCCTACTGTACACTAATTAAAGATTCTTTTAATTTTTAAACTTTTCTGGTATAATGTTTATTTAATAATCAAATTAAAGATGTTCTTCCAGAGCAACCCAGAAAGGTGTTCTCAATAGCCAAAAGTCTAACAGGTCTCAAGACAGAAAGCATTCAGACAGCAGTCGGCTTCAAACAATATGCTTTTGTTCCTATAATTTACACATTCATAAATATCTACATACTACATCAACAATTTTTTGCTAATAGCAGTAAGTAAATGATCACGACAGAATGACAGCACTGTAATGTATTTTAATTGTGAGCAGCGTGCATCTGAAGTGGTTCAACTTGAGGAAATGATTAATAATTTATCGACTATAACATATCGGCCTAAATTTTATTATCGGCTAATACCGATAACATTAAAACTTCCATTTATTGGCTGATACCGATATGGCCAATAATTTATCGTGCATCCTTAATAAAAATTCAAAATGACGGTGGGGGTCGGTGCTGCGGTGGACAAGTGATGTAATCAGTTGGCGTGTGGACACCGTGTATCACCGGTGACACCGACTATCGCAACAAGCCAGGATCATCACCGGTGACACCGACTATCGCAACAAGCCAGGATCCCTTTAAATATGTGTATATATGTGGTTTACTTTATAATTTGACCACTGAGTATTTTATATACTTTATTAAATTGAAGTTAATGTGCTAGTAAAATTATACAAAATTGGTACTTATTATAAAATTATTAAAAATATTACTTACATTTAAGTAGACCTAAAAACTAAAGGAAAATCTAGGTAAGATACTGGTTTATTAACATAGTTGTACAATATACTCTATTTTTTACAGATTTCTTCCCTGTATGGGAAGTATCTACTGTAGGTTTTTTAATATAGTTTATAAGTGAATACTATAGTATACTGAAGTATTTTTTCATGTGGGCAAATATATTTGTATAGTAAAAGACGGAAAACACATAATCCAGAAAAATTAAAACGAAAAAATAAATAGGGCCCTATGTTACACATGTAAATGTGTTAACTTTGACAACTTTCACAATTTTCTACATTGCAAAATTGTAACATTTAATATGCACATTTAAATAGTCAGAAATAGACACGTGGAAGTCCATGTATCTAAAATCATGTTTGAATGATATACTGGACAATGGATAGATATACTGTACAGTATGTGAAATTTCCTAACATTTCTGTTTGATCATACATTAGTAGTCTGTTAAGCATTCTGCAATCTTTATTTTAATGAAACATTTACGCAACGTAAAAATGATAAAAAATTGTTGTAAAAAACACATTACTTTGTCTAACACACGCACACATAGAAAGTCCCTAGTGAAGCACCCGTATATCACGAAATGATGGGGAAAGACCCTCTTTTTACGGGTAATTTATTTATAAATCAAACCCAGATGGAGCGTTTAACAAAAGTAAAGTCATTTGCACTGTCTGTATAGTGCATTGTAATTATCATTGAAGCTCAGTAAGTGAAATATCATCATTCATAGAAACATTAATGTGATCACTAGTGGAGGACCGTCTCTTATACATGTTAAAGTGTGTCTATAAAGTGTGACGTCTGTTAATACGATATTACAGATTTGCCTATAGATTCTGTGTGTATGACACAATTAAAGCGCTGTTTCATAAATTTGATAATTGTCATCCACACAAATTGCTAAATATGATATACAGTATAAGCCGTGGGCCTGTTGTTGAGTCTTTATTTCATGTAAAATAGCTGAATTAATTTGTTAATGTGGTAACTTGTGACAGCTCTGAGAAAAAATTGAATGAAAACAGTTACATCATATATGATGGCCCATGTGTCCTTCACCCTATCCACTTTCAATTGCACTGTATTCTTGGTCGATGCGTTCTTACCAAATGAATTTATAAGAGGGGTGCTAATATAGTGTAGTGACAATCCCCTATAAGCAAGTGGCAACACTACACCACAAGTGCCATCTCCCTGCTTCTCTCTTTCTCTTAGAGTTTCAGCCACTTCTTCCATATTCCTGTGTTTGTTTGTTTGTTTTTTGCCTGCCAAGGCTCAAACTCAAATTATACCTAAGTTTCACACAGCCAGACTTTTAAATGTCGGCATGACTTCTTGTACTTTATGCCCAGTTAGACTGGAAGGGGTTGTCTGAATGACATATTAGTAGACTTCTAGTTTTTTAAATGCCATGTTGCAAGGTGTAATCTTAAAAACAAGGTTTAAAAAACAACGTTACTTTACCGTGACTTACAACTTTAAGCCTTTAACAGTGATATATAATTAAAGCTGTTATGTATGATTTTGCAGGAAATGTCAATTTGACACCAGTTGATTTCCAGATAACCCAAAAATAATTTACTCACCCTCGAGTTGTTCCATATCTGTATAAATGTCTTTGTTCTGAGGAATAAAAAGATCAAATAGCAATTTTTACATAAACTTATCTTTTAAAGCAAAGTAGAATACACAGTTGTGCTCAGGGTTATTCTGTTTACCAGCTACCTCAAACTAGGGTTGTCACGGTACCATAAACATGTCTTACGATACTATACCAGCTGAAGTATCATGATACCAAGTAGTATCACGATGCTGTGCCATATAATTCAAATCTATACAAAAAACACAGATTTAGATGAAACATTTTGTATTTACTACAGTAAACTGTATTATACTTTGCACTAGAATATGTTGTTGTATTAACTGTAGTAATTGGATAAATTGTAGCAAATACATTTACATTTAGTCATTTGTAAATACTATTAATACTGTTGTATACTTAAATATTTACTATGATAAGACTCAAAAACACTAGTATCTATGAGTTTTAGTAGTTTACTGTAGTAAATACTAAAGTACACTAGATCATTTTTCACGTAGGAACTAATTCAAATGTTGGACAAATTTCATTGATAAAGCAGTCTTTATAAAGGGAAATATTAGGCTTACTTTAAATGCAGAAATAAAACGGCCAGTAGGTGGCGTCAATTTTCCACTGAGTTAGTGAATCATTTAACCAACGCGTTCAAATCGCCAATTTGAATCATTAACTCGTCCGAGACATATAAAACATATAAAGCAACATATGCATAACTACGGTACTACGATACTACCGTTTCAAAAATAAAGAGGCATCGCGGGTATTTTGAAGCTTTAGCATCGCGATGCTACCGTAGCACCGGTACACCGTGCAACCCTACCTCAAACAGATGAAGTACCTAAAACAAAATTCTTAATATAGATTAAAAATTTGACAACCCGCACAAACTTAGGCAGATCCGACTGCTGGTTCTATGTTTAAATGTTAGCAGTCTGGTACGTTGTAAACATGACTATGTTCTGGCAGACCAATAAAAACCTGTGCACTCTGACTAGAGGAAATTGTATGAAGCCAGCCATCAGGTTGAAGCTAGAAATGTTGAAAAAGCAAATTTTTGAATGCAATATGTACCAGACAGTCTGTGCATGGTTTATGGATCTGGTTTGTGCTGTCTGAGGCTGTAAGATTAGCCTCACGTAGCTAGAGGTTTGATCTTAAAGTCCCCGTGAACTGGAAGTTGCGATCGTTTTTACTTCCGTATTTTGACGCATTTCCAAGTGAAATGGAATTTTGAATGAGAAAAGTAGGTGGCATGGCTTTCGTCTTTCTCTGCGATTTGATTGGATGTATAAAAACAGCCATTGCATTTTAAATGGAACTGGAAGCAGACTGACAGTTGAAGGGGAGGAGTTAATGGATGCTCCGCCCAAGCTGTCTAACAAAAGTCATTTAAGATGGACAGAAAAGCATTTTCCGATTTTAACAGAATATTGGGCACACAAATTTTAAAAAGAGAATAACCCACAGTGAAAAACTATTTACAATCAATGCTGCATGAAAAAAATCATTTGTAATTTTTTATTTCACCTGGACTTTAAAGTGTTGACGAACCACTCACTATTGGAGCTATCAATCACAGTTTGTTTTGTTTATACTTGTTTAGTGGTGGAGTTCCAAGTACAGTACAATTAAAAAGGTATGCGCTTACTCAAACAAATTGAGTTGAAGCCAGCCAGTCAGATTAGTGCTTACTGATCTTTAGTACTAATTAGTGCTTGGTCCAGAACTTCCTGTTTCAGTTTTTTAACACTACACAACAAAATACAACCAACATAACGTTTAGAACCAAATCAAAATGTTAAGCGAATATCTTTAAGATTTAATTATACATGTAAGATTTAAAAGTAAAAAATATGAAACCAGAAGTGCTTTTGGACCAGTGTTCAGTTGTTTACATCTTGTGAAGTGGTCTATAGCAGCTGTTATTTACAGGCAACCCAAAGAAATAGGAGGACAGAGGACAGGAGAAAATTCCATGAAATGTTGGGATAGATAGATTAGTGTGAAAAGTAATGTTGATGTGAATCTATGTTTTGTAAAAGGGCATTATCTTCATCCATTACCTTAACCCCTCCTTCAGCCCGGGTCTCCATGGCGATGATCTTTGTAAGATATGACCCCCAGAGATGTCTGACTAGCTTCAGGTTTACATAGGACAAAAGAAACGAGCAGATTTGTGTGTGTGTGTTTGCTTTTTTGGGAACACTGAGAAATGCCACCAGCAAGAAATATTCTTAGCTGACCTGTGCTTGACTTTCATGTTTACGGACTGCGAGTGTGTGTATATGTGTGTACATGCCTACACTGTACGTATGTTTGTGTGTCTGTGTTGGGCTGTAAGCTTTTATTTCAGGCGGTATCAGGACTTTTGACATGTTTTTGCAGTTGCTCAGGGCAAGAGCTTTTTCCTGCTGCAGATCTGTTTCTCCTCAAAAGAATTTGCGTGTTTGTGTGTGTGGGGGACAGAAACGTTCAGTGCAGGAAGTGGCTCTGGCATTAGAGAGAGATGGATAGGAGAATGTCAAGTCTTGCTGTGTGTGTGTGTGAGGGGGGGGGACTATTTTAGAGAATCACACAGGAAGTCTGCGCTGATAATCTGAAGATGGATGAATGAATATTATCTGCTGTGTGTAGAGGCATCGAATATGTGTGTGTGTGAGAGAGAGCGAATATGATATGTCTCTATGGGCTGCCTTTAATATTGTACGATTCCCAGCAGTCAAATCATGCTAATGTTATTGTTGACAATATTTGGAAGGCAATATTTTAAAATCTTGAGACATTAGCGTGCACTAGTGTGCAAGTCTATGTGGCACATGATTGGTGTGGCCCCACCCTGCCATATTACCTTTAACTCAATTCATCTTAATTCAGATTCAGTCGAAATTGAATGTTAACCTAATTTGTAAAAAATTAGGTGATAAACTGATTTCAATTCAGTTGAAAAATAAAACAGGAAGTTGTGTGCATAGATCAAAGGAAATATGAAATATTGATAGAGTAAATGATAATGAACAGAAATGATAAATTAGGAGTGAACCGTGTGAATGGAAAAACTGTTTTGTATTCAATTTTGTTTAAACGCACTGCATCTAGCAGTCATTGTAGAGGCAGCCACACTAGTTTTGGTAGAGACTGCTGGGATACCAGCGTTAGAAGACCACAGAGTCCCGTTAGAAAGGAACCTCACAAGCCTATTAGATATGGATTTAGGTGGAAAGCCATTAAGGGATCCGAACACCGGTAACAGAAATTTGAAATCAATTCTAAAATTTACGAGAGGCCAATGAAGGGACTTTAAGACCTCCGTAATGTGTGCTTTCATTCTGCTTCCTGTCAGCGGCCGTGCCGCAGCATTAATTTGTAGTCTAGCCGGGCATTCTCGGGAAGAGCAGACAGGAGAGCGTCGCAGCGGTCCAGACACACATCAATCTCTCAGCATCTGCTGAAAAGAAAAAGCCTTTGACTGCGTTTCTCAGCTGATAAAAAAGTGGCTGCCTGATGCGGACCTCAAAATACACGTTTGTGTCCAATTACACGCGGAGGATTTTAATCTTAGTCTTAGTATTCAGGTGAGGATTTTCGCACTGTAGACAGTTTCTCTCTCTGCCCTTTATCCCTGACTAAGAGCCCTTTGATTTTCTCTTTGTTTAGTTGGGGAAAGTTCAGCTACATCAAGTGTTAATACTGTCCATACATCGATCCGTCCATACATTGAGCTGTCGAAACATCAACACATAAACCAATCTGACTATACTTCTAAAGTGATTGCTTGTCGCATAGATGCACGGTTGTGTATCAACACGGGTATGAAAATCAATCCAGACCCAGTTAGCTCCTCCGCCCTTAGTGTCAAAGTCAAATATGAGCATTTATACTACAAGCTGAAACCATCTTTCTGCCGTTTAATCTGATGCACACGAGCTGAAACCGCAGGCTTGTTTTTTTTACAGCTCACAACGGGTCACAGATCCTCTTCCTCCCTCTCTTTTTTCCTGTGTCTGACCCTGAGCCAAAAAACGTGGGCAGAAATATAACCCTTTTATCACAGGGGGGTTAATTATCAATAAACACTTTAACCCAGGAGTATTCTTGACTGATACACAAGAGGACCCTAACCTTCCCTATGTAAAATAAAACATCTTTTATTATGCCACCGATGTGACTCGAGTCTACGTATCACATGAGCGAACATGATTTTAAACACATTCTTCCAAAGTAATACTCATTTCGTTACGTGTTTAACCTTTTTGATGAGGAAAAAATGACCGAGCGCACCTTTAAGGACCTTTATTATTGCTTGCTGCCCAACGATAAGAGAAGAGCGTCTCGGAATATAAACTGTAGTCGGGAGCGCAAACCCAATTAAGAGCACAATGCATACGTGCTTGGGCTCGCGCCCATGTTTGTGTCCCCTCTCGGCGGTTTGTTCTCCTACACTGTAATCATCATAATCGTCTGATTACAAAGACTTATTCAGCACTCCCATAAGAACTCTCCCCATCTGCCTGGTTCAAGTGTGTGCGTGTGTGTATTTTCATCTCTGCACAGATTCCCTAAGTGGCCCTGAGCCCTCTTTAGATGCCGTATAAGATGCGTTCTGATCAAAACCGAAAGCGACACTGTTGGATCTCATTCTGCTGCTGGACTTTACATCTCTGCAGTTTCAAGAGGGCAAAGCGGAAGCTAAACAGAACAAGAGAGACTGATAAAAGGAGCGTTCATCGCCACCACTGTTAACTAATGGACTATTAATTGTGTCTGCGCGTGAAGACGGTGCCTCCAGTCTGCAAGTCGCCGTCGCCTCCAATTGGCACACACTCTGGCACGACGTCCAATCGGCGGGCAGCCAGCCAGAGACTGACAGGGATTTAACTCTCGTTCCCCACCCACATCACTTAGTCATTCCACGCATTTCCGCGTCAGCTAATTAGTAACTCATTACCACAGCAATACGAAGTATACAGGCTAATGAGCATTTGATGGTAATATTTAACTTCCTTTTAATCAACGTCAAGACGATGGCGACTTGTGTCTTTTTCTCTCTCTCCTGTCCACTTCGCTGACGTCTTTAACCTGTCTGGTCATTTCTCGAGCTCATTTCTTCATCTCGCCACTCTCAACCTTCTCCTCTCATATCTCATCCCTCCCTGTCTTCATCTTCGTTTGACTCCCTTTCCATCCAGTACGGTCTGTTGGTTCTCTTTCATCCAGTCTTGTGTAGCCGGACCTTTGACTGTGGCAAGAGGTCTGGTGCATTTATAGAGGTCTGCTGTATCAGAGATGTATTTTCTCACAGTGATTATAATAGGCTGTCTTGGAAAGAATTGTGTTTATTAAATTAGTGAACAATATGTAGAGACTGTGCTGTATGTTAAAAACTCATATGTCCTTATTTATGGGAGTCGGATTGGCACATGGAGCGAGAAAGTGTTTTCCGTTTTAATGTGCAATAAGCATCAGGGACTGTGGGCGGTCTGTGGGCGGTCTGTGGGCATGGGCATCTCTTCTTGCCTTCTTTTTATCTCTCTTTAGCAGCATCTTTTCTTGTTCTTTCTTTCCGTCTAACCTCATCTCGTTTTCCGCTCCTCTTTCTCCCCCACCTGTGCTCTGCAATGTAGAAAGCTAAATGTTCTTTTCAGGCACAAAGGTCATGGAAAGGTCACGGTCAGCGTTTAGATTCTGGGAACTGAAAGGGAGCCGGGCTCTCTGGAGAGAGAGAGAGAGAGAGAGAGAGAGAGAGAGAGAGAGAGAGAGAGAGAGAGAGAGATGATCTCAATGCTGGAGCAGTAAATAAGATTTAGAGGATACAGGGCAATTTAAGCATAATCTTATCTGACTTAAATATTATTTTCCTATTAATCACTACTTGCGTAGATCCAAGAGGAGGAAACAGTTAGTAAAAGTTTCTTATGTGGATTGTGATACTACAAAAAACACATCAATTTGTTTGCGCTATTAAGCTGGTTTAACACAATTAATGCCTTTAATTTGACACAAACATTGTAGTGATATGTGTGATTACTAAAGACGCAATTCAAATTCAAGTCTGTGTTCAATACAGACTAAACGGAGAAAGTTTATGTACGTATTAAGCCTTATTTAAATGTTAACAGTTAAAGACATTTATAGGGAATTATAGTATTTCAGTAGTACAGTGCCTGATCAGAAGTGTACATAAAAGCGCAGAACAAGTTTTTTTCTTCACTCCCTTTTAAGTGCAAAAGGCTAATCACTTAGTTAAGTGCTACCGGAGCTCTTTTTTATTTCAATGGATTTACATGGTCTCTCAGAGAGGGTTTTAGCCTGCTGACAGCGTGCTGTTCTGTTGCATGTTAATAGTCTCACAGTAACTGTTACACCTTGTCTACTGGAAGCAACATGGGGTGACAAAACTAGACTGCTGCTATTATAATCAACGATGCTGTCTACACAGCAAGCATGCAATGTTTGCTACACTTGGAGTGTAGACACTGCTTGAGACTGTCATGCTAAAGCTGGCTGGAATTGCAGCTTTGAATTCATCCTTTGTACAGGACAACCGCTAGCCATCGACATTCAGATGCTTTTGTAAAATGTACAATTTTCAAGGCCCCCCAATTGTCTACAACAATATTTGAAACCCCCCACTTGACATGTATATTTGTATATTTATTTTAAATGTATATTTATTTTATAAAGTACTAAACGCCAAAAAACTTGATTTCAGTTGCTGTATGTTATATAATGCTCATTTAATTCAATTTTTTTGGCCTCAAGGCCCTTGATTAAACAACAGAAACAAACCTCAGGAAGGACAAAGTGACCCAACAGCAATGAGACCGAGAGAATGCAAAGTCATCTGAAAGTTGTGGAAAAATCAAACTTATTCTATCATATTCATTTTTCAACTAATTCTAAAATACATGTAAAATATTAGTATTGTGTTGTTTAAACATGAATATGAAATGAAGAGTTTGGTTCCAAATTGAGAAAACTCTGTTTTTGACGTTTTTCAAAAATCATGTTTTTTTATTGTGCATTCCAATTAATCTCAATCAAACTGCAGTTGGTTTGTTTTGATTTAAGCTGTAATAACTAAAAAAAATACAGCTAGCTAACACAATAAAACACAATAAAAACATGATAACATAATAAAAAACCTGATTTTAGATTTTTTTTAAATGGAGTTATCTCATTTTGGAACCAAACTCTTCAAATGCTTTCTTTGCAGTATTTAAGATCTGTAAACATTGTATCTTTTTTGTTATTTTGACCAGTTTGTCCCATTTCAATTTTCTGCAAATAAATGCAGGTAACAAATTATATATTCATTTGGAATTTGGGAGAAATGTTGTCACTAGTTCACAGAATAAAACAACCAAAAAATGATCATTTTACTTAAACATGTAGCTATATATAGTACATTCAGAAAGACTGAAAATAATTTTGGAGTGGTCTGTGTAAAGATGTAAAGATTGTTTTTGTAAACTACAACAAGCAAAGATTCAACATTAACTATTTAAGTCTATTGACTAGTGTGTATCGATGTCAAGTTAATTCCATTATTTATTTGGCTTCATTGCCAGGCAGTTGATTAACTCTCTTTGCTTTTTTGAGTTTGTTACCTTTTTCCCCAGTCTTTCACCCTTTTATCTCCTCCCTTTTCCTCTATCTCAGCATCTCTTTATCTCTTAATCACACTCCCTATCTATCGTTCTATCTATCTCTCCATCTTCTCTTTCATTCGTCCTCGGAGACCTTCTCTCTTTTCTTGGTGGTCGATGCATGTTTCAGTATAAAACAAGGGAACGTTTTAAAAAGTGTTTCTGATTTGTCCTTCATGCCTCTCTTTAAGTGTATTTCTACAAAGCAGCCGTTTGTTCTCAAGCTATTTCATCTATCGTGTTAAAAAATTGCCCCCATGAAATGAAAGTTAGAGTACATTTGAACTACTGTTGTTTATTTTCCATTTCATCGACTTCATCGTTTTGTTCTTTGTTTTGTTCTTTGCGTGTGTGTGCAGTGTGCTTTGAGTGAGTATTTCGGTTTACTGATTGTGTACGTGAGAGTGTGTGTGATATTGTGAAAGAAAGCAGAGATGGACGAGAAGCTGTACCAGTCTTTGGCGCGGCCCCACCCCGGCCTGGAGCTCAGTTACTCCAGCTCATCCGAGGATGAGGATGAGGATGGCACAAACCTTCATCACAAACACTACAGAGAGCCGCACATCCGTACAGACTACGAACCTGACCGCAGGTTCACCTACAACAGCCACAAAGTCCGAAGGAAACCCATGGAGCTGCCAAAGAAAGGTATGACCTAAACGGTTTTTAATAGACTTTGTATCTTCGCATTAAAACTGGTGTCTTGTTTACTCACTGTAAACCCGGATAAGTTGGCAATACTCAAACAAATCAAGGCAACTCGTTAAGTTTAGGAGGTTCTTTGTTTTAAGTAAGCAGAACTTTCAAATTTTGATTACTGTTAAACTAAAGTTCTTAATAAGTCTTTGTAATTGTGACTTTCATCCATTCATCCTTCTCATGAAATTAAGTAGACGGAACTCATTTTCTAAGTACACAAATAAGTAATTTTAAGTTAACTAAACTCAATTCTTTCAGTTTCTTTATTTTACATATTTATTAGTCTTAATGTGCATAAATCAAACACCTTGACCTATGCAACCCAAAATGAGCAAGAAGAGTCTGATCTCAGAACTGGCTTTAGCACTGTTATTGCTCACTGGGTGCACGTAGCCTCCCACAGCCTAAGCACATGCGCCACTCTTCTAAACAATGGTAACAACGAAACTGAAAAATATGTCAAAATCTTCAAAATATCCAAGATAAGTGAACATTAAACACTAACAAGACTTTAAGTTTACTGAAAAACACATAAAGTAATCATATTTTAAAATATACTCTTTTTTTTTTGTAAAGAAAAATGTTTAGTAAATTTCCTAGTGATCAAGGCAACACAAATTCATCAAAAGATGATCAACTGATGGAAAAGCACCGGGCATGTTTCCTGATGTCCGGTGTAGTCAAACACACTTTCTGCATTATTAAAAGTTGATTCAGGTGTCTGGATTGCAGTAGTAAAGCGAAGCTGCTGTACAGTTTCAGTAAAGTGTGGCAGATCTGTAGTGTCTTTCACAATTAAGCACATACAAGACAGACATTAATTCAAGATAGAAATTGCATTCAACATTTTTTGTCTGTGTTTGCGCCGCTTTTTGATTTGCATAATTCCTTTAGTGAGTTGGGTGGTAAAACAGTGCAGACTGCACAGGCAAACAAACGTCATCAGTGGGCACAATTCATTCTGGATTATAAGAATAACAATCACAAATGTATACAAATATTGTGAAGATGTGTTAAATTATATATTATAGAACTAATTAAAAGAAAGGGACTAAACAATGTTTTAATACAAATTTGATAATGCATAAGTCTATTTGATAGATAAAGAAGATAGATAAAAGATAGAAAAACAATGATGTCGTTTTTTTAATTAATTTTATGGTATCACTTTAAAGAAGTGTTTAATTTGTTTACATGAGTTAACTACATTAACCTAAACTGGTTAGTTAAAGGTCCAAGCACTACAGTGGCTGACACATAGCTAAGATATTGTAACATTTTTGTTTCTTTAGATGTTTCTGTAGAAACAACATGGCGAATTCCATGTAAGGGGACTCCACACATGTCACTTAAGTTTGTATAGTCATACAGTTGTTTGTCATACGGCTGTCTGTCAAACTGCATTCTACTTTGTATAGAGTACGCACCCAAGACTTCCACTCACCACACGTGGTGATGTGACAATAAAAGTGATTTTATTTTATTTAAATGAACTCTTATTCTAAAGTGTTACCAATTCTATTGTTTCATTTCTACATTTAAATTAGCCTACGTAACAAGCAATGGATGGGCAAAATCGTAAATCTGTACCAGATTGTGAGAATGAGACAACAACAAATGATGACAAATCATGGTATCGTAAGCATTCTTACGTTCCATCAAAAGGTGAAATAAGAAGTAAATAAAGAAATTAAGATCATAGTTCTAGAGACAACTCATTTTGTTTGTTGCTTTGATAGTTGCTTTAATTAAATATGGGATGTGATTTAATAAGAAACAGAATTATTTGAAAACTGTGTAAATTTAAATTAGCCATCAACACACACACACCAAACACCAAACACTATAACACTACTTTTCCATTAAATAATTATGGGCTCTATGTGTGTTTCACTTTTGAATAATGATATACAATTTAAATTGTAAAAAAAAAATTCTGCTCTCTTTGATATACCACATTCATGGAGGCCTCTTCACTTGTCTTGAGGGAGAAATATTTCCATTAATTAAGGAATTCCCCATAACTAAACGACATAAACAAGCACATACTGTACTCACACACAGCGCGCTGATGAGCATGGCTGTACTTTCTGCACCTGCCTTTAAAAACATTCATGTTATTGTTAGCGGATAGATGAATATATTGATACGTATTGATTAGATTGGTAAGTTTAGTCTATAGGTTTGTTGTGTTTGACTTATTAGTGTGCTGCATGTGAATGTGTCATATGCCTGTTGTGTGTTTTGTCTGTGCGGTGTGGTACGAGAGTAATGTTAATGCATCGTGTGATGTGTTTTAGTGTCAGAGTGTGCATGGTTTTGCGCGTTGTGGTCTGTGAGCACTATTAACACACGCCAGCGGTTCGAACAGGTTACAGTGAGGATTTTTGTTTCCTCTATGGAATCATTCGAATGCTACATGCAGAACAAAACATTCTATTCCTGTTACCACGGAAACAGCTTTACAAGGAAAGACTGGTAGAGGGAGGGAGAGAGAGAAAGATGAAAACAGACACCCAAGCCTCCTACCCTGACTTTTCCATCTATGTCTGCTCATGGACGATATGTGTTTGAGTGTGCGTGGGTCAGGCCAAGAAGCGCGGAGGTCATGTTCTCAGTGAAGGACGGAGAAGTGCATCGTGGGCAATTAGTACTGAGATGATTAGAGCAGGGAGAGCGGTGAGAGGGGTCGCCACGGAGACAGAAGTCAGAGAGGTGGAGTAGAGAATGCTTAAGGACACTCAAGTAAAGAGCTTGCTGCTCTCTCTCTCTGTGTCTCTCTCACACACACACACACAAGAAAAGCAAGAAAATGTATATTCATATGTGTAGATATGTGCGTGAAAAGGTAATCTGTATGGATACTAATAAGTATCACTAATAAGTCAAACACAACAAACATATAGACTAAACTTACCAATCTAATCAATACATATCAATGTATCCATCTATCCGCTAACAATAACATGAATGTTTTTAAAGGCAGGTGCAGAAAGTACAGCCATGCTCATCGGCGTGCAAATGAGGGAAATAGTGCAAGTGCACACACACACACACACTGGCAAGTGTGTGTAAACCCTCATGTCTCTTACTCTCTCTCTCTGAGATTCTTGAGGGAATTTAAATGGTTTTCACATTTTGTGCAGTTAAAAGCAAAATTCTTTTTGTAAAATATTTATTTGGGGTTTTCCAACCTATTCCTCATCTCTGAAGGGAGAAGAAAATGGTTTCTCAGTATAGCTCCAGAAATCTCTGCAGTCAGTACAGTTCAATAACTCCAGCACTGAACTCTATTCCACAAGCTTGCATCTGTAAAACTTTGATTTGCGTGTACGATGAAATAAATGTCCGTGTACCTTTTTCTTTTCGGTTTCTCAGATTTTAAGGAGCCCTCCCAGACTGCATTTCCTGATTTCCAGACGGAGCTTCACGCAGCCAATCAGGAGCTTGCATACCCGGGGGGCGTGTCTGCAGGTGTTGCCTCAGATCCTGAGTCAGAGGGCGGTGCCTCTCCCGACCACGCCTTGCGGTTGTGGATGCAGGAAGTCAAGTCAGAACACAGTTCTTGCCTGTCGAGCCGGGCAAACTCGGTTCTGTCCCTCACCGATACGGAACAGGAGCGCAAGTCTGAACCAGAGAACGGTATGAGATACAAGACGTTGGAGAGATTTTTATAGGTCAACCAGATTGTGGTAATGATGTTGTATAAAGGATATTTCATTCATGTGTGTGTGCGTGTGCATGTGGGTTACTCTAAAGTGCCCTCATCAGTGTATGACTTTACAATTTTAATGAGAGTTGCCGCAGAGGGAGATGCACACGCAGTATCTCCAGACCTACCAATCTAACTACACGCGCACACACACACGCACACAATTTCCTCTACGCTACTCACTGATGCAATATTTATGTGGAGCTCTAATAACTACATTGGTGTGTAAACTACACTCCATTATCTCATGCACATACTCACAAACGCACATTAAGGTTATATTATTGTTAAACACACATACATTAGGTTATATTTGATTGACCCCTGTGGGCGCGTTTAGACCATCTTCTTGGTAATTATTGGATACATCTGGCCGTGTCCTGCCCTCGTCTTCCTTCATAAAAAAATAAGGATTTAGAATTTTCTCCTGTCTTAAAGGTTCAGCTCACCAATAAAACATGATTCTGTCTTCATTTACTCACCCTTATGTATTTCAATATTTTCAGAAGAAAGTCATCATACTGTGCTGGTATGGAACTACATGAGGGTGTGTAAATAATGACAATATTTTCATCTTTGTGTGAACTCTTCCTTTAAGATTTGATTCCTGCGCCACTGTTGACTACAGCTGACTGAACTACTAAGAAAATCTTTTGACCTTTCCTGCTGACAAAATCATAACTTGCCTTCAACTACAAAGAGTCACATTTGAACCCTGAGCCTCGTTCATGTACTTTCTGTTAAGCACTACATCTGCACTAGATTTGTGTTGGCGCTTGTAGAGTTTTAGTGTTTTAACTGTAGCACTTGACTTGTATTTGCTATCTCTGCTTTGCATTTTTTATCCACTTACATAATGTACGCATTCCCTTACTGAGTTACTTTGATGTAAAAGTGTCTACTGAGAATAAACATTAAATATAAACGATGATAGGAGCCTAAAATGCTACCACTTGTGTGTATATATATATATATATATATATATATATTCTTTTACACAAATACATATTTTTGTTTATAAATATAGTTTTTTACATATATCTTTTTAATATTTATAAATACTTATATATTTAATACATATAAATACACCCTATAAATCCATCAGTAATTTTCAAAAATTGTAACTGTATTTTTTTGTTATTATTATATTACATATACAGTACATTTACATAGACAAAGAGAGAGAAAATAATTTTGTATATTATATATTCTTCCGCTTCAAGCTCTTGGAATTGTGTGATTATCTAACATAAGTGGTTGTTTCTTGACTTTTTTTTCGAAATCTATACATTACCATTTAAAAGTTTAGAATCACTCGACTATAATGTATCACATGATCTAATCTGAAAGTTTATGCCTAAATGTTTTAAAATATTTTTGTAGATAAAATACTTTTTGATTAATTTCTTTCATCATATCATTGTATTTTTCCTACTATGGTAGTCAATGGGGGGCAAAATCTTTGACTCAAAACTAGGTTATTTATATGAATCTTGTAAACCCGCAGAGTATTTTTTCCGTGGTGGGGTCTTAGACGTCTACTCTCGAGCTTCTGGAACGTCTTTGGTCCAGCACCTGGATTCTGTTGGCCAACCAGAATCAAGCTAACAGCGTCGTCTTTTTTAGTCTTTGGGCCAACAACACTCAGCATTGTCTTTATTTTGGTCCTTGGGCAAACCAGAATCAAGATAGCAGCATCGTCTTTTTTTGGTCGTTGGGCTAACCAGAATCAAGATAACAGCATCGTCTTTTTTTGGTCCTTGGGCAAACCAGAATCAAGATAACAGCATCGTCCTTTTTTGGTCGTTGGGCTAACCAGAATCAAGATAACAGCATCGTCCTTTTTTGGTCGTTGGGCTAACCAGAATCAAGATAACAGCATCGTCCTTTTTTGGTCGTTGGGCCAACTAGAATCAAGATAACAGCATCGTCCTTTTTTGGTCGTTGGGCCAACTAGAATCACTCGTTCTAAATAACGCATGATGTTTGCGCCCGTGAAAAGCATTGCTGAAAGGGACGAACGCAAAGTATCGTCTCGGATAAAGAGAATATGGCGTTGATATTTATTATTCAGTTCGCCCATGTGATCGAAACGGCTATGTTATGAGAGACAGTTGCCAGTCTCCCTTTCGAATTTCCTTTTCTAGAGCTCTGCCCTTCTAAGGCCTAGTCCACACGTACACAGGTATTTTTATAAACCGTTTTTCTGTTTATAAAAGAGTTTTTCCTTCCTCGTTTAAAAAAAACCCTGCATCCACACGAAAATGCAAATACACGCTATAAAGCGCTGTCAAATACATGCCAAACCAACAAGTGGCGATATAACCCTAACCATAAAGCCGTGTTGGCCAATCAGAAGCCTGGAATCTGATGTCAAACAAAGGAGATAGCGGCACGCATTCCTATGTCATACGCCAAATCTCTCTTTCTAAAAATCTTCACCCTGGCAGGAGTTTTCAAAATTTCGGTTTCAGTGACCGAGTACTGCGTTTGCTTGTGGACGAACGACCAAACCGCATAAAAAACGGTGGTTTTGAAAATACCCGTGTTCATGTGGACAGGGCCTAAGGGCGTTTTCACACATAAGGGTTTGTTTCGAAACCTGGTGCGTTTTCTCTCTTGGTTCGATTCGTTTAGGCATATGTGAACACGGCAATCGCGCTAGGATCCGCCCCAAAACAATCGCTCCAAGACCGCCTGAACAAGGTGGTCTCGACCCGATTGCAAACGAACTCTGGAGTGGTTCGGTAGACGTGTGAAAGCCATCCGACCCAACGGACCAACGAACCAGACTGTATCACAATGTATGATGGGTAATTATGTAAAGTTGCGTGACGCAAAAGGGATTGTTTTGCTAATGGCTCCCTGTAACAATGTTCAAAGTAAGGAAGGAAGGAAGCGGCAACCGGCGAACGTTAAACCAAACTTTTAATAAAATAAACAAACAACAAAACGAAAGTAAAGTGCTGACAGCTCCCTCACAGTCGACTGCCGGCCACACAAACACAATAAAACATAACATAAAATCCAGGCCTGGTTCTCTCTCATCCTTCTCCTCCTTTTATGCTTCTCGAGCTCCGCTGTGAGAGACGCGAGACCGGTGCAACGCGCAGCTGATGCTCATTATCACTCGCGTTACCGGCCGGAAAATAAACAGATGCACTCTGACCAATCGAAGGAGAGTTTACTTGCACGTGACTTTTATTAACAAAGTTTGGTCCGTTTGGAAATATTGCCTTGTGAATGCGAACCGAACTAAAATAAATTTCAATATTGTAGCGATTTAACCCCCGGTTTCGGAACAAAGCAATCGATACACAGGTGTGAAAACGCCCTAAGTGAGTAAGGCACTTGGGTGCAATTGATATTCGTCCGAAGTTTTAGTCACAGAAGCTGTAGTTTACAGATGATATTTAATAACTATTTTAGAGACCGATCAATTCGCTTCATAATACATTACTGTATGTCGTCAGGAGCTGCGCCGATTACTTTTGTATTGCTTGTATCTGCTATTTGAACTTTCTTTTTATGAAAGCTCTTAATAACTCTTTTTTTTCTTTTTGAGCTCTTATAACTCGTATCAATCAGGTTCTGCACTTTATCTCTTAATAACTCTTTTAACATTAGTCCCGCAGTTTATTTTCTCAATCCTGCATGTTTTAAAACCAAAACCAAATTGCTTCCGATGGACACGCATGCTTTGTATTAGGAAAGACTTAGGAAGGTGCACCTCTCAGAAAACGTCGACAAATAAAGATCATTATAGATGTTTAATTACGACTTGGCGCATTGGGATCGCGAGACGAGGGCAATGTATTTTTTTTATGAAAATCTCAAATTCGACCAAAATTCAAAAAACTTGTGCATGCCGAAGAATTGCAATTGCACAATAGCTATCACCTTTTTCGCCCCTTCTGAGTTTGCTGGTCTGGTTTACAAATTCTATGCAAAGAATATTAGTGACCATGCAACTATAAACCTATTTTAAATAAACAATAAAATGACATTGTAAACATAATTTGTATATTGTATATTATAAATATATTTGTTTTTTTCCATCATAAACGAGGATTTCTCTGTTTAGAAATGTACAGTAGGCACAAAAAATGCAAGCATCTCAAAGAGGAGTCTTGTAAAACTAAATGCAGTGAAACTGCATGGAATCTTGACAAACATTAGAAGTGGATTCCTAGATATAAATGAAATGCTATGTAGTGTGGTCCCTCAGGAGAGCATTTTTTAAATCCAGCTGCTACATTCAGACACAATGTGATGAAAATCGTGACAAAACCTTTTGTCATCTCGACTCAAAGGACCATAAAGATCTCTAGGTACATCGTGTTTTGCATCCTTCTGAGGAAGCAGTGAAAGTGCTCGCTGTCTCTCTCTCTCTCTCTCTCTCTCTCTCTCTCTCTCTCTCTCTTTTCTCTCTCATAAAAAGATGGATGATGTATAGATACCATCTTTGTGTCCAGCGATCTAATTTATTTCTCTTGATACAATAGATCCAAATTAAAATTAATTACAAAGGCTGGGCAGAGGCATTACGTCCAGACTCTATTGTCTGTGCGTGCGTGTGGTCAGGTAAGAGAAGTGAGCTTACTTCACTTAAACATTTTAACATTTGAAGTCGGTTCAGAGGTTCTTTTAGTAACAAGAGCTTCTCCACTGAACTGCTGCGTAACTCTGTCACTAAAATATACTGTAACTGTTCATACAGAGAACATAAAGCCAATTACACAGTGTGGATGTTTGTGGTCATTGAGCCAAAACTATGAGGAAGCTGCGTGTAAGACCCTACTGATCACGACTGGAGCTCTGTGGCTGTGTGTCCATGTCTGTTATCTTTGAGGCTTTCTCTATGCTTACTTAACTTTTTACTTCACTTTTATTATATTTATATTTTTTGGCCATGGCTGTCTATAAGCTCATTTTTCAGTTTTTACTAAAAGAACAATCCAGTTAGAAAAATCGTCATTCATAAAAATGAGAGCAATACACACCATCATACTAACTACATTTCTGTGCAACATGACCCTTATCTTTATCGCAATGGCCAGTGATGGCCACATGCCACTTTGAAGCATAGATTCCTGACTGCTTTTTAAAATCTTCAGCACCTGTGTTATCTGTCTCCTGAGAACGGCGGTCACCGCAGCCATCGCAGGTACTAAAAGAGCATTTTCCTGTCGGGAGACATGCTCGCCCTCTGGACCCGAGGCGCAGGCACGGACTGCCGATAAATGCTGCAGTTTGTTCTTCAAAAAATGGCAGACTGCAGATCACACAGCCGCAGTAAATTCATTAACATGCTAAAGGTTTTTAATTTACTAATTCCTGAAAAGGTAAAATGAGATTATGCTGAAAGTCAAAGGTTATGGAATTGAGACAGACGCGCAGCGGTGAAAACAGGATGTACGATGATCAGACAGTAATACAATTAATCCAATGACTGTCGGCGGGAATTGAAAAACTATCTATCCGCTGTACAAATTGAGCATGAGGGAGCAGCCATTTACCACACTTCACATGATGTGTGTGTGAAATAAGATTCGACCGTGTAAGCATCATTCTTCAAGACAGGAGTGTGTAAATGCATTCGACATTTAACCCTTCTGTGAAACACAGAAGAAGATATTTTGAGAAATGTCTGAGTGGTTTTGTGTCCATTCAATGGAAGTCAATGTATGCCAATGTTGTTTGGTTACCAACTTTCTTTAAAATATCTTCTGTTGTGTTCTGCAGAAGAAAGAAAGTGATACGGGATTGGAATGACAAAAACATTTTCATCTTTAGGTGAACTATCCTTTTAATCTTGCTGGATTACAGGCACGCCCGTGTGTGTTATATGTATCTTTAAAGGCCATTATTTTTCACTACACTATAAAAAGGCATTTTTTCTGCCACACAACTCAGCAGAATATATGTGTATCTACACTCTGCCCACGTAGCCATGCCCCCCACGCCACAGTCACACCTCCCCCTGAATTGAATTATGACTCCCACAAACTCATATGAATACAGAAAAGACTGAGATAGAAAAAAAACGAATCTAACTTGTCTTTCTATCTGTATTTTTCTATCTCCCACCCTTCATCTTCTCATTTAATAGCAGTGGAACTGGCCCTCATTTCCTATTCAGACTGAAATACTCTTTTATTTGTTCCATCCGTTTTTTTGTTCGGTTATTTATTTATTTGTTTCTTTATCCTCTGACAGGAAATTGTCAGAGGTACAAATTAGAATAAAATGACCTCCCCCTCTCTGTGTCTCTTCCTTCCTTCCTTCCTCTCTCTCTCTCTCTCTCTCTCTCTCTCTTTTCTCTGCCTCGCAGTAAGATTACTCTATTAATTCTTTATGCTTGTAGGTGGCAAAGATTCCGGATCTGAAATGATGGATTTTCACCTATGAATTAATTTCATCTCTGTCATTTAAAGTTCAGGCATCAGAGCTGTCATTCCCATACCGTCGGTTTTGAAGCAAACGAGGCAGATGGGAGGCGAGCGAGAGAAAGATGAGTGGATGAAGGGAAAGAGGACATGAGGTTTTCCACTCCTGTGGGAGATGGGCAATAAATTCTCGGTTTGTTGTGGGTTAGATGTGCATAGACAACAACAGAAGCCCTGTTAACTAATAGAACTTTGTCAATCGTTTGAGTCAGCTGTCAATCGAACAAACACTCACACGGAAAGCGGTAATCATAAAATGGCTAGCGCCCACTTAACTCTCTTTAAAAGTCCAATGTGTAATTTTTGTGGAGGATCTATTGACAGATATGCAATATGATATACATAACTATGTCTTCCGAGGTGTACAAAGGCCTTACATAATGAAGCGTAGATCTTAGAATGAGCTATTTCTATCTGTCCCCTTACATGGAATTCACCTGTTGTTTCTACAGTAGCCCTAAAATGACAAACTGCTCAGAGAGTGTTTTGTAAATACGTTATCTCCTTTGACAAACAAGTGAAAACGTGACGATATCTTAGTCCTGTGTCAGCCATCATAGTGCTTCGAAAAGGAGGCGTGGAGTGAGCCTCTGGTTGCAATTCGCAACATCCCCGCTAGGTGACACTGGACCTTTAAGTAAATCAGTTACAAATACTGTGCGAATGTTTCGTCACCTAATTAATATTCATGAGTCTGATAAAGTGCTCCCTAACATCTTTCAGAACATTTTTACACCTGCAACCTTTTTGACAGTCCAAAATGTGTGTAAAATATGCAGCATAAAATGTAGATAATTTATTCTCTAAAGCCGAGAAGAAAGTCTAAGCTGGTCCATCTGACTGTACTGACATTATTAATCTATACGGCCTCCAAATAAGCCGAAAATGGTTCATTTTTTCCCCTCTCTGAACGTTCTGGGTCACTTGCCCCAAAACCACTCATAAAAGCAGCGGATGAGATGATGTAGGTTGTAAGATGACACTAAGCTATAAAATCTCTGTTTAGAGCTCTTTCTCCACACCGGCTAAAGTCAAAGGCACATTAATAAAATACTAATAAAACATGTTAGATGTGTAAAAGATGTAGGAGTCATTTTGCTCATGGAGTCTTTTAGGGGCTTAATAACAGGATCACATCTTCCTTGTAGGTATTTTTGAGCAGTGATGAGACCTGCTGCAGACAATCTAACGCTCGAGTCTGGAGAATAATCTCTTGGGCACACAGAGATTTATGAGGGGGCTAAAGTCTGAGAACCATTAAAAGGATTTTAGAATATAACAAATGGTGGCGTACTTATAGTTAAGCATCTGGGCTTGTAACACAATTACCAGCGAGTCTAATAAAAAAAAAGAGCGAGCAGAATGATTTAAAAATGAAAATTGTTTCTAATCAAATTTTTGACTATCATCATCGGCTCGCTGTTTGAAAGCGCCAAGCCTTTCCACTTTTGACGTTAGGGAAATTTCTGTTTTTCATCATTTAGTTTTATAGACTCGTCTCAATCTAATAAACCAAAAACACAGAATAGACGGTTTATTGTGTGATAATGGTTGCGTTAAGCAGTTTTCGCATTTGGCGAGGCTCACTCGAGGAAGGCGTATTTATACACAGCGAAGGTGGAAGACAAGACGCCTCTTAGCCGCAACACCTAACCCGTCCAATCAGATGGCGTCCGAGCTGTCCAAACATGTTACACTCATGCATTTATTTGTTCCGGGTGCCGGGCCACGGTTAATGCAATTTCTCTCACATATACATCAGGACTTTATTACCTCCTTGAGAAACAGTGGAATTGTGAAAGTTTGATAGCTGTTTTTCTAGCCTGCAGGGTTGTCTGAGCTCCACAGAAGCTTTAATGATTAAAAACAGAAGATTGAGTTGAACCCTAAGCGAGTCTGTTTGTAGTGCCGCACCTCTTCAGACCAATAATTGAACACATGTGGTTCCTACCGGCCCGTCCTCTCTGTTTTAATGACATCTTTGCTAATGATGCTGTCTTTAATCATCTAGCACTTGTAATGATCTTTTTTAACGTGCTCGCTGTGCAAACTTTCACGCCGAGCATATTTGCTGCCGAGAACA
Organism: Triplophysa rosa; assembly: GCF_024868665.1. Classification (NCBI taxonomy): domain Eukaryota; kingdom Metazoa; phylum Chordata; class Actinopteri; order Cypriniformes; family Nemacheilidae; genus Triplophysa; species Triplophysa rosa. The sequence goes on from NC_079891.1 coordinate 28,425,764, forward strand.
TTATTATTATCCAGGAGATATGAGGCTGCGAACTATTTTAGAAATAAGGTTTTGCTCCCTGTGTAATTTGTGTGATGTTTACACGGCCGACGCATTTACCTGAAGTCTCATTTAGTGTCAGTTTTAATGAGGTTTCTGCTGTTTTCATCTCGAGCGCGGACTCGGAGACAATCTCCTTTGAACTCCTCTTCCTCGTGCGTGTCTGTGTGTTGAAGGGTGCCACGATGAGACATTTTAAAATTGCTCCTGTCATTTTTAGAATGATGAAATGTAATAAGGGTGGGGGGGAAGAGGGGATTTTTTCCCCTCAACCTCTTTCACATGTATAGTGGAGTGTAAAAAAATTGCTTTGAATTACGTGAAATGTTTCACAGCAGTGTGCTGGGTTTATATTATTATTAGGGGTGTCCTCGACTAAGGATTTACATAGTCGAATCAGAATCGTCACGTCTTGCCTATAGTTGAATCGCACGCGCGCGTGTGTAGGGACGACACCAGGCGGTCAACAAGAGTGCAGCGCAACATTGATGCACCAAAAAACAATCAAACATTAATTTACAGAATTTGTTTAGAACAGAATATACCTTTATAATAAATAAAAATAAAAAACGAAATAAGCCAGATTCAAGTCGCAATGTTCAAAATAAATGTGTTAAGGCAAAATGTATGAAATGCAGTGGAACATATTTTCAAAACACAAGCCACAAATAGTAAAGTGAATGGACATTTTCCTTAAACATCACGTAACAATGCTGTCCCACTTACTAGACCAGATCTCGCCTCAAACTTGTAAAACTATTATCGGTAATAATTTTTTTTTTTTACAAACGTGAATACAGCATGTTAATTACCAATGAACTACAAATAAAGTTACCGCATGTAATGGAGGAATGCAATAAAGCATCTTACCATATAAACAGTCAAAAAGTCTTTCTATATGTGGTGATTTTGTTTATATTACTTTATTATTTTTTGTATCATGCAGTGTAAAGTTCAGTCTAAGTAACGAACTAGGTGCATTTACAGACAAAGTGTTAATTCATATTTATATGCCCAGACATTCAGTAAGTGACAAATGTTTGGAAACGGTGTACACATTCATTTGCGAGTCATCTGCGGGTGCGTGCGGAACATGCTGCTTCTCTTTACCGGTCTCATAGCACAGAACACGCAGAAAGACGCGATCCTGCACTGGGTTATAGCCAGACCTCACGCTCATATGCGCCGGGGGTTTCGGTACCCAACCCTAAAAATGTCCCCTTTCTTTACATCATAAATAATATGTTTGGTGGCGCAGTGCGTGCCCGTCTGCTACGCCACTGCCCATATAACCAAAATGGCATGATCCCCATTGCATAACACCTCTGCGAAGATTCGACTGTGAGACTGGTTAGTCGAATCAGGCTCCTCCTATCGAAGCATCGAATCTTCGACTATTCGGGGTCACCCCTAACTATTATTGTAAGCAATGCATTGTGGGACATTAGATATTCAGATTTACTTATCAGTATATTACTGTTTTCTTTTTCTAGGTATTTTTATATTGTAAATAGTTTTCTTTAGGAGAACCACGTTAATTAAAATTACTTTGAATGTATGTGGCATTAAAAAAAAAAAATTCCTCACCCTCATGTCATTTTCTGAACACAAAAGAAGATATTTTGAAGAACGTTGATAACTAAACATTGACTTCCATTGTATGAACACAAAACACATTTTAAGACATTTCTCAAAATATCTTCTTTCTTCTTTTGTGTTCCACAGAAGAAAGAGTCGTATACAGGTTTAGAAACGCATGAGGGTGAATTAAAGATGACATAATTTGTATCTCTTTCAGTCGAGTTAGACTTCACAATTGAGTTGATAGTAAGAACTTCATAATATAGTGACCTCGAAACAATATCAGATGCTTAAATATTTTGCAATTGGTGACTTTTTTTATCTTTTTTTGGGGAAATCAGATAACTTTTGTCTTATTTTCCAGTTTAAATTGAATTCCGAAACACAAATGTCCAACATGAACTTTTTTAAACCCCACCGCATATGTATGAGCGTTCTTAAGATACCCGTTTTAAAAACAGTCTCTTCTTCGCTCGCACAATCTGTTTATCTGCGTTCCTCTTCACCTCATTCCTCTGCTCTGCATTCTGTCCATTTCTATTCAAGCGCCGCTTAGTTATCTCCGACTCTCTCTGTCACTCTCTCTCTCTCTCTCTCTCTCTCTCTCGCTTTCTATTATTCTATCGTTTCTCCCTCAGCATCTGCTACCTGTACAGTTTGTACTATTTACATTTGCATTTTTACGCTCCCTGAGGCTCCTTCTCGCTCTCACTCGCTCGCTCCCTCGCTCACTTTCTCTTTATCTCTCTCTGCCTTTCAATGTTTTAGTGTTACAATGTGTTTTATTGGCATGACAAAAAATGGCATATTTGTTTCACCAAAGCACTAGTTATGATACAGAACAGTGCAAAATGCATAATTAGGGGGAAAAGGCACAATAATAAGGGTAATAAATACATGCAATATGATATGAATGAATGCAAAAATAATAAATAAAATACCACAATAATAATAACGTAACAAGAAATTGCAACAATGGTAAATGTGAGTTATACATATGAGTGTATGAGTCAAGTTAAAGGGAAAGGAGGAGACAATGCATATTATTCACAATGGCAGGTCAAATCTAGCTGGTACGGCACAGCACTAATAGGTGGGAGTTTTTCATTGTTAGCCAAGTTGTCAGCTCCTGGGGCCGCTCTTCCTCTCTCTCTCTCTTTCTTTCTCTCTAAAGTCAAGTCAAGTTTATTGTCATACCAGCTATACACGTACGCAGAGGAATTAAGTGGTCGACTTACAGACTGTACAGTCAAGACAGCTCCAAGGCTATACTGTAAATTACATTTATTTATGTGACCATGGACCACAAAACCAGTCATAGGGGTCTATTTTTTAAGTAAAATGTATATATCATCTGAAAGCTGAATATAAACGAGCTCCATTGACGTATGGTTTGTTAGGATAGGACCACATTTTGGCCGAGATATAACTATTTGAAAATCTGAGGGTGCAAAAAAATCGGAATATTGAGAAAATCGCCTTTATACTTGTCCATCAGAGGCGCTGCAGGCCGTTGCTAAGAAGAAACTGTTTTTTTTAATGCTCTCTATTGGCTTACCGCTGTTATGATGTTGTGTAGAGTGGATGAACCAGAAAGCTGAAAATCTAAGCTTTACATACTGTAGATACCAAACTTGAGTGGGTGATTCCCAAAGAGCGGGCAGCACCGAGTTTGTAGGCGTGTTTGCGGCCATTTTTGTAGGCGATTTTGCTGCATCCACATATATTTACAGTAGGAAATTTACAAAATATCTTGATCTTTACTTAATATCCTAATGATTTTTGGCGTAAACGACAAATGGAAATCATATAAATGCATGCTTGAAATTGTTTTTTAGTAAGAGCAGCAAGTGAGCATTTGGTTTTATCACACGGTAAAGTGTGATACTATTTGCACATGGTGTATATACACAATAATTCCTACATCATTCACTAAGTGCACACCCAATTTGTTCGAATGCATAAGCAAATTAGAACGCTTTTTTTGGATGTAAGTTAGTTAGGGCCGTAGTGTACATTGTAAATAATAAGGTTGTGACCACACTGGTAACAAAGAGACAAGTGATGCAATTATGTAGCAGGCGTGTAGTGTTTGTGTGGATATGTATGTGTGAAAGTCTATACATTTGTTTTCCTTAGCTTAATGCAGCTCTCGTGTAATGGTCTGTAGAGCCCCCCTCTCTCTCTCTCTCTCTCTCTCTCCCTCCCTCTTAGCCCTCTTCTTCTCTCTTCAGTCATACTTTAATTTCCTTCATTTTCTCGCTCTTTTCTTTTTAGCACTTCCCTGTACCTGTTTTCTTGAAAACCCTTCATCTCATTCCACTCTTGAGAACTCATCTTTGGCAAGTCACTTCACGCTTACGTGTGCGTCGCTCTGTTGTTTGTTTTAAAACTCTGAAGTTGTTGATTTAGGCATGCCAGATCTCCACCTCCGCTGAAAAATGAAAAGATTTTGTGATCAAGGAAATCAGTAAAAAAGTTTTGTTTTATTTGCAGTGAGTCCTGATTGAACTATCCATCCCAAAGACACTACAGGAAAAGATGTTTCCAAAATGAGATGACTCATAATTTTTTTTTTGAAAATCATTTTTTTATTACGTTATCATGGTTTTATTGTGTTAGCTAGCTGTATTTATTTTGTTATTATGGCTTGAATCAAAACAAACCAACTGCAGTTTGATTGATATTAATTGGAATGCACAATAAAAAAACATGATTAAAAAATGAGTTATCTCATTTTGGAAATAAACTCTTCAGATATAAATGACTATAGATATACTGTAACTATACAGCCACAGAAAAATTAAGAGACCATTTTAAAATTATTTTTCTGAATTTACTATTTATAGGTATATGTTAAGGTAAAATTATTGTTTTTGTTTCATTCTGTGAACTACTAACAATATTTCTCCCAGATTTACAATAAAAATGCATTTATTTGCAGAAAATTAAACTTCATTTCAATTCAATTTTATTTATATAGCGTTTTTCACAATGTGCATTGATCCAAAGCAGCTTTACAGGAGCAAATAAGAAAAACACAGAAAGGTAAAAGGTAAACCTGGAGAAACAGTTTAAAATAACAGAAAAGATGCTCTGTATTTTTTCAAACCTCAAATACTGCAAAGAACAAACTTTTAAGAACATGTATTATATTGTATATTCCAAAAATATTTTTTATGTGATAACCTCAATTTTATCACAGATTTCATTCATCTTTCACATTGCTGTTGGATGACTTGGTCACTCCTGAGGTCTGATTTTGTTGAAATTCAACAGACATTGGAATAGCCACAATACATCTGATTAAATGAAAATTTGGCATGGACATTTTCAGTGGCTTTATAATGGGGTAGCTTAACAACCCTAAATTGTTTACATTTTATACCAAATCAAGAATTTTACATTTTGCATGCAAAATTCTTGAAATCTTTCTTGGAATTTTTTCATAATCTTTCTCATCTCCTTATCACTCTTTCTTCTCTTCTTTGGCTTCTCTTCTGTCTCTCTCTCTCCGTCTGTCACTTGACTTGGAAGGGACATTTGACGGAGAAAATCCTTTTTTGACAGAAAGATAGACAGAACACGTGTTTCCTTTGTTTTGATCACAGAAAACACAGCCAGTGTCTGCTACATACAGCTGACACTTGAAGAAGGGAGAGAGAGAGAGAGAGAGAGATTCAACATGGCCCAGATTTTACTCTGGCTTCCTTCCACAGCAGATGCTTGGCAAGGTGGTCTTTTCTGGAACACACATACACCGGCACACCCACCCATGTGCGTTTCCAACTCCAACATCATTTTCCTGAAGGCCCTTTATGTTTGCGTTTCATGAATCCGTGCGTATTGGTAACTGCTAATATCATTGTGCTGTTGAACATTAGCAAATGTAGCCTGAGGGTGTTATGAAGCATGTAACAGAGCATTCCCTAATGGTGATACTATTATAAATATCATCATCATTTCTCTTTCACCATCCTTAATGGTGCAACAGGAGATATTAGAGATCTATACTAATGACAGCAAAGGAAGAAGCAGGGCGCGTGACTTGTGTCTGTAAAATCTGCTAATATTAAGCGTGCTTCCTTTAGGTCATAATCGGCAGTTGACACGTGACGTTTCCTTGTGTCAGATTTTGCAGTGGAAGGAATATGCCAATGCTTGCAGGATGATGTAACTTCAGTGTGCAACATGGCGACTCAAGAATTTTCTCTGCCTTATTTACAGTATATGCCTCCTACAGTATGTGATAGACGTTCCTAACACATACTGTGCACACCTGTCACACCAAGTGTATGTTGACTTAACCTTGTCAGATCTGTTCTTAGGATGATGGAAACGTATTATACAACCTTTTTTCTAGCCATCTCTTGTTTATTTAATGTAATAGGCTAATATTAGAGATGCACCTATACTACATCTTACATGCATCGGCCCTAACTATGGGCTGTTTTTAAATGATCGTAGGGCCCTATGAAATTTGTTTTATTTTTTCCTAAATTCCGTTTTTTTCAATGTTTTATACAATACAATAGTAATATTTCTTACCACATGAAAAATACAGTGTTCCATAAATCCATAAAAAATATGGCCTAATGCACAACTGTTAATATATCCCAGCATCTCTCCAGTGCATTTTCTGTTTTTTCTTTTGTTTTGTTTTTGTACACCTACTAAGATTTTTTAAAATTTTACTATTACATTTATTTTAATAAAGAAAATAAGATAACATACTACAGTTTATTCATGTGGGTGTGTCATAGTTAATTTTGATAATTTTAAATTTTTTGACGGGTCGTCGCAAAGACCTTTTGTTTGACATTAGCTTTACTCAAATGAAGCGGTGAAATGCTCATGAAGTAAACTCCCAGAGCAGCTCTGGAGATGTGTTCTCATCCTCATTTAGTGAGATGGTGTAAACAGAAATGTCACGCGTGCAGTACAGGAAACCGCTCGAATCATTCAGTCATAGACACGCAGAACAGGTCGATTACATATTTAAACCTCTTCTGAATCACTACTGAAGTTATTTAAAGCACAAATAGAATTTTATTAGCGCTCAGTGCAATTTTCTGATTAAGAAGTTCTAAATTTGCAAGATTCCACACCATTCCGCGTTATACATCAAATTCCATTTTGATGCTTGATTCCGCGATTCCGTCCGTGTTTTCCGATAGTGTGAAAAATTGCTTTTATCGACTGCTATCGATTATTAGCTGATATATTGGTGCTTCTCTATTAAATATCATATAAATCCATATTTAACATTGAAGATTTTTCCCATTTGAGTCAATAGATTTCTGTTACTTGAAATGTGTCTAGATTTGCTGGGATGAAATGATAATGCCAGATCACTCATGCTGTGCTCAGTGGGTTTAGGTTGCCAAAGTATAAGGCAAGAAGTAGCTGTTAATTAGTTTTTGTGAATTTGTTAAATACACGGGAGCATAACAGGTCTCATGTAGTTGTAAAATCGGTGTAATTTTGCATACGTGCCCTGCTAACAGGAAGCCTCAATTTTCATTGATATCCTGAAAAAGCCCTTCTGTAATTACTGCCTGAAGATGAATCATTCTGACTACTCTCCTTTCCAAAATCACACCGGCCTCGCAGCAGCTTCATCTCTAATAATGCCAGGCTGGGTTGGCATTATTATATTGTCGGATATTGCATTAACATTTCTTCAATTCAAAAGTCCTCCCAGTGAATTGAAAGTTTTTCATAATTGATGCCAAATCCATGTTCCGAGGGCACGTCCTCTCACGAAACCTGCCCACGGCACAATCCCAAACTGTTACCAGGGAGGAGAGGTGGCATCTCCCCACAGGGACAGATGCCATGAATAACATCTACGAGGTGCTTGGCAGGGCACAGCGTGCCACTCACTGCAGAAATAAAGTGTATTAATATTTAGCGTCCAAATAAAAAGTAGGAAACGCAGGCAGTAGCATTAAAGGGGACTCGACGAGCCCAGCGTACAGCTCTCCTCCGCACGCCTGTCTTGAGAACACCCACTCCCAGCTTTCGATAGAAAGCCAGCAAGAGGGAGAGAGAGTCATTATATATTCATGTGTAAATCCCTTCCCTAGGCTTGTTAATCCTATTGTGTTAATTGATTGATGGTTTGATTCATTAATGTCAGGGGTAAGTATTTGGCTGACGTGTTTTTTTAGAGGGGAAAGCGGACTCACACAGTGTGTCAGGTTATTCTTGTATCAAAGTGTGAGTAAGCAAGGCTGGGCCATATAGGTAAAATCTAATATTAAGATATTAAGATTTGCTAAAGCTGTAGAATAATAAAAAATAATTTAAAGACCTAGTGACAATTTTTTGGTGCCTGACGTGAAGAAAGAGACCACTACCTTTGTCGTCTCTTTGACCTGCACACCTTGCAAATGTATTTTGTTTAGAATCAGTTTTCTGAAAACAAACCATCCCAATATTACAGATTGTAAATATTTTGTGGTCTGAGTCATCATCCACCCCCGTCTCCTCTCCACACCTGTCGCTTGTTGTTGCTTTTTGATAATGATGAGTTACACTTTGCGCTACTTGTGAGATGTAAAGGGGGAGTGCAATTGCCTTCCGGTGCCGTCTTTGGCACAATAATCCTATTTTTTTTCAAAAAATATACTTGACAAAAAATTATATTTTCAGTGATTTTTTTTAAATATTTTATTTATATTATCTCTATAATATGTCATATTTGATATATGACCCAGCCCCATGCGCACATTCTAGTTTTTTATTTTGAAATGGAAATAAATTACAGTACATATACACTACCGGTCAAAAGATTTTGTGCACTTACTCCCACATTTTAGAAAAATAGTAAACTCATTAAAACTTTGGAATACCACAAAGGCAACTATGAGGATTATGTTGGGACTAAAAAAATCTAAACAGTAAAATAAAACTTGTTATATACTGTAGCATCTTCAATGTAGTCATCTTTTGCCTAAAATTTGCAGAAATGTTCTCTTGACATTTTATCATGCCTCTTGTTGGGGTGTCACCCAAAGATGTTTAAACATGTTAAAGTTCTATTCTGAGCTCTTATTGGCTGCTCTTTTTTCATTATTTAGTCAAAGTCATCCATTTGAAATACTTTTTATAATGAAAAAAGTTGATATTTGCACAATTATATTTTTGTGACATTTAAGCATACACTTTCAGATGAAAAGCTTTTTTAAGACAATGAGAAACATTTCAATCAAGTGTTCGAAAACAGTTGACCAATAGTGTCAAATCTTTAAAAACAAAAAATAATAATAATAATATATATATATTTTTTACCTTTATACTGTATGTAGGCTATTATAAGGACCGATTGTAACTCTGTTGTGTGTGCACATCTCACCAAGTGGGCGTCGTCAGCCTGCAATAATTTTTTTTTTGGAAATAAACAGAGCGAAACAAATAATATCCCTGATTAATTTCTTAATCACTTTTATTTTTCATTTGATCAACTTCACTTTATTGTTAATGTAATAATATCAGCAACTATCAGAGTAAATACATTTACATTAAAGAGACTTTATTAATGTGTACCAAAGTAAATCATTTATCAGTTATTTAGAATTGATGTACATGTGCAATTGTGTGTTAAAATTGGAATATGGAGCACTACATCATCATTTTTTCAACATCACATGCATTTTTAGCTCGCACTACACTGCTGTTAATAAGATTTACACTCCAATACATTAGTGTGTGTGTGTGTGTGTGTGTGTGCGTGTGTTTACCTTTTTATACTGTGTGTGTGTGTTTAGTGTAGAATGTTTGATTGTAATGTAACAAAATGTGTAACTTGGGTTTTTAAGAACCATCTTAAAGGAAGTTTGGATTATCTAAAAATACTTCTTTCACATGTACCTTTTACACAACACACTGGTATACTCCTTTCTCCGCTCCACAAGCTCAAGTGACTCATCTTCAACGGTTTTGCATCTTAATGTTTTAAATATGCAAAACGTGCACAAGAACACGTTGACGGCTTGCTTTATTTCTTGCTGTTATAACTCACCCGAAAAAAAGAAACCTCTAAAGAAAGACATCAGTTTCCATCAAAACCATTTTAGTCGCAGAAGATGCAGATGTTCCTACGTTATTATGGAGCGATTTCGTGTAATTTCGCTTTTTTTAAAGCATTTTTATCCATTTGCATGATTCCTTCCTTTCAAATCATTAAAGGTCATTTTCGTCACAGGGAAATCACACGAAACAACCAGACCACATCTTTCAGTCACGCCGTCTGTCTTCTGTCAATTATGTAAATGCATTTTTTTTACTTGATCGTCTTTTCAGGTTCCGAAAAACTCCCGGCGTGCATTTGTATGTTTGTGTGCACGCGTGCATCCCTCCTGTCTTTGTTAGCGCGGCGGTCTTTTTAACGCTTGTCTTTTTTCTGTCAGCTCGTTAAACGTTCTGTCATCATAGTGTGTTACTTTAACTGCCGATACCACACACACATAGATTTCTCTCCACTACTCCTCTGGGTCGCCCTGTTGGATGTCATCGTGATGCTGTTTTGACACCGCGGTAGACCTGATGCATATGTATGTCTCACAACTGACGGCTCGAAGTTGGTAACTGCCACTGGCTTCGTTTTCCGACACTACTTATAGGGAATTACTCACTCTGCAGGTTCCCAGTTGATATTCCTGAGGTCGCGTTTTTGTAGGGCCACCGAGGACCTGATTTATAAAGCAGCACGAAATAAACAGCATCTGAGATGAGATGCGCTAACCCAGAAAAAATGTTACCTGGGTAACGAGATGTAGGTCACCAGGGTAACGGTGCATATGTCAAGAATCAGTAGTGCTCCGCGTGCAACAAGTGTGGGCTTCCTTGCTTATGTACAGTGTGTGCACATCTGTTAGTTTCTCTCTGAGGATGAGCTAAATCCTCTCACATCTGCCTTACAGAGGAGAGAAATTAATCACCCGATCTATTCTTCCCTGTCCATCCTCACACGCTCAACATTCTGTCCTTCAACCGGGGGGGGAGCATCGTCTGCCCGCAAGCACCATGGGAAATCTCGGGGGGTGGGTGGAGGGGATTGCAATGGTTTGTTTGGAATACTTAATATGACTGCGGGACAGCGCACAAACACACGCACACACATACACACTTGTCTCTTTCAAGCAGATGTGTAAATAGCCCTGCGAATCGATCTGCGTGTTCCCACATACATTTTTCACCTCTCATTTTTCATCCCTCTGGGTGTTTGCGTCCGTCCACGTGTGCATGTGTGTGTTTGTGTTTGATTGATGCCTCCCGAGGTTGGTGAGTTAGTCATGCAACTAATTAATGGATTAGCTTGTGGACCGAAGGCTGGACCGGTGTATATACGCACACGCGCTCGCCCACATATACACAGGCGAGAATAGTGGAAGTCACGGGAAGGTGAGTTTAACAAGGTTTTTTGTTCCTTTTCGAGTTTTACATACGGCAATCGCCTGAATAACCCGCAGAAGATTTACTGTACACCACGTGGGCACGTGTGTGCGTGATAAAGCCTGTTGTAAATAGACTGTGTCGTATCTGATAAGCTCAATGAATAGAGGGCTATAAAACAGAGCAATGAATCTAGGCTGAAATTTATAGACACACACATTGTCCCTGTTTGATTCTTTCTTTCGTTTATTTACTCTCCTGAGCCTCGGATTGTTTTTCAATAAGGGATCTGCCTATAATTGGAGCGCACGTGGTTTTTGATAAGACAAGGACAAACGGCGGCAATGGTTAAGGAAGGAAAAACAAGAAAAGAAGGAAGCAGAGACGGATAAAAGAGAAGGCTGATGTAAATCAAACAGGAGGGATGTCCAGCTATAAAGTTTTATTGTGGGATAGAGGACGTCAGCGGGGCCTCCGGCTCCAGGGGCCCGACGTCAGGCCGCAGGGGCGAACGAAACGGCGGATGCAATGGAAGCACAAATGGAAGAGGGCGGCTAAGTGAGCATGATGCAACAGGCAGAAGCGAGGCAGACCTAATCACCGAGCCGGCGCGCAGGCAGAGTCGCGGCAGTGGAGTGGGAGAATATCCTTGAGGTTTCGCAGCATGAGTCACAGCAGCGAAGGTAGAATCAAAGACCATCGCAGAGGCTCTGCCGCATGAGTCACGGCAGCAGATGTGGCGCCGAAACTATCGCAGTAGCTCTGCGTTGGGATTCGCAGCAGATGTTTCTTTGTTTAGCAGTTTTCCTCCAGTCGCTAATATGCCAGAGCAGCAAGTGTGACATTTTTGGCGGTGTGCGCAGATCAGTGGTGTCAATCAATCTGAAAAGAATTCAACCAAATTTTTTTATCAAAGAGAATTTATTTTGACAAAAGCAATCATCATTTCTCCCGGGAGGTCCTGTATGTGTAAGACGTTTGTTGTGTGCGCATGTGTGTTTGTGTGTGTTTTATGGTGTGTGAAAAAGACCAGCTGGTAAGGGTAAACAAAGATGAAAGCTCAGTTAAAACCAGCGGTGCGCCCTTGAAAAGTGTCCCCGTTGAGTCTGACTGAGAAGAAGAGATAATGCAAAATAATGTATATTACTTTGTTTGCAATATTTTATTGACGTTTTCTACTCCTGATAATAGAGGTGGGAAACACGACTGAAAATTACGGCTCTCAAAGGAGGTCAGACCAAAATGTTGGTTGGTCAGAAATGACCATTTATATTAGAAATTTTACATATTCTATTTAATTCTGATTTATTTCTGAAGCGTTTTACACAATAGTGCATTGTATCAAAGCAGCTTTGCAGTAAATAGAAGGAAGTACTCGCCAAAATAAAAATATAGGACATATGGTATTATTACAGAATACAAGTACATTTGCTCTACCAACTGCAAAAAAAGGTCAAAATATTTAAAAATAGGAAATATAAAAAATGTGGAAAAATATCACATTTTTTATGTAGGACAGAAATTGGAACGTATTAATGTTGCTATTAAGAAAAAAATTATATGAAAAATCACATTAGAAATGTTTGGGTAGGTTTTTGTAACCATTCCGGCCATCACAAATTTCATTACCATTAACCTTCGGATATGAGAAACATTTTTGGTAATGTCTGTTAACATTTTGCGAGACCATTTAAGATACGTGGCCGGATCCCTAAAATCATTTAAAATCGGAAAATCATTTTTTATAGACATGGTTGTTTTATTTGCACACTGATGTCAACAACAAATAAAATTGCATTTTATATACAAGACATATATTTATTGTACGAACAGAACTAAAGCTCTGTCTTCAGAATCCAATAGTGGCTTCTGGTGTTAAAATAACAAACAAATAGTCAAAAAATATATGTCTAAAGTCAACTAACATATTGCTTCAAATATATGGCTGAGTGTTGGGAATAAGCCATAGGTAAGAGTTTTAAATGGAAGAATAATTGCAAACACACGATCCATCCTGTTGCACGTAAAGTGAGGCGAGGGATGTTTGTCAGAATTCGCCTTGGATCTATCGAGCAGGTGTCATAATAAGGTCTCCTCTCTGACAGATGAAGATTTGAGGATGTATTGGCGGCAGTGGAGGGTGTCATGTATCCGAGGAGACGGCTGTGGGCAAGATGGAACTGTACATTTCCATAAGTGAAACAGATTGATTTTCCTAAAGTAATTTTGTAGTAAGAAGGATATTTAATAACGGTTTTATGGCTATAAGGTTTCCACCCTCTCTCTCCCTCTCTCTCTCTAACACACACACATGCAAACTTCATAATTTTTTTGATAAGTTGATCCGGTTTTTATCTCTGTATGAGAAAGAGCAATGCATACTAAGAAAGATAGAGAAAAGAGAGAGAGAGAGAGCGAGCGAGAGAGAGAGAGAGAGGCAGAAAAAGGTAGAAATCACATTTAGTTAGTATTCATCTTCAGTGCGATCAGTGTCACACACTTACGTGTATGGATGTGTGTGTTTGCATGCATGCCTCTTTCAGTCAAAGGTTTCTGCACTGGATTATGAGGGCCAAGCTCTGTTGCCATGGAGACCAGCCAGGTTAATGGTCCTTTGCTGTGTGCGTTCATGAGTGAGCGTGTGTGTGTGTGTTTGATCTCATGCGTTAGTGTTTATATGCGTATGCTGTGTGTGTGTTTTGCAGCAGTTTTAGTGTTGCTGTGTATGCGATACAGTTTCTTGAGAGGTTTTAAGAAATGGGTGAGACACACACACACATGCAATCTTACATCAATACTGTAATATCTCCTAAAATCTCCATATATTCAAAATGTTATTTATGCGAAGTGCTTTATGTATGCCTACGATATGTTTTTGTGATGTACTGTATATAATGTGAGGTACAGAAGGCTGTCCTATATTTAATATAACATGATTTAGAGTGAATAGACCACCTTTCATAAAGGTTATCAAAAATTTATTTTTTTAAAGTGAAATAATAAAATTCTATCCTTTTATTAGGTGAAATAGTAGTTGACAAATAAACTGGCCAAAGTTTAACTTTCACATTAAGGGCCCTATCGTACACCCGGTGCAATGCGGCGCAAGGTGCAGCGCAAGTGTTTTTGCTAGTTTCAGCCTTCAGTTCTCATTTTCCCGTCCTGCGTCGCGTTGTTTAAATAGCAAATGCACTTGCGCTCATTTGTGTGCCCATGGGCGTGCTGGTCTAAAAAAAGAGATATTTTCAGGCGCATTGTTGGCGCATTGCTATTTTGAAGTACTGAAAATAGAGTCAAACCTGGTCTAAAGTCAGAAGTCAATGGCGCACGCAATATTATTATTATTTTTTAAAGAGCGCATTAGTAGAAAATGCGCCTCTTTGCGGGTCCACAACGCGCTTTCACTTTATACTTATTACACAGAGGGAAGCGCAGCAGCACACAAACATGCCAAATATAAAAATGGATTACAATGTAAAAGATTATTATTGTGTACATAAAGATAAAAATAACGGGGACAACCCATTTAGACCATGCACCCGGGAGCGCCGACCATTTTCCCGTCATTAAATTAGCAAAAGTGGATTCAGACACGCCCTGAGTGCACTTGCACCCTGCGCTTTAGATCATGCGCTTAGATCGTGAAAATAGGGCCCTATGTGCTATAACATTGTTTATCTCAGGGCTTTAAAGGTGCTTTGTGTATTTCTTTTGGAGGATCTATTGACTTAAATGCTATCTAATACATAACTTCACGAGTTCCCCTCGCAGATAATAAGTACGGATGATAAGGGATGGATAGTATGCATTATTGGCGTGCTGTCCCGGGGAGAGGGCTCCGAGCTTGGTAGTTCCTCTGAACTCAGAGCGCCCGCCCCTTGTCTGGAGAGAGGGCCCCGGGCCCGGTATGTGCCCGGACTCGGGTCCCCCCATTATACTGCAGTAAAAACGGGCTTATGGTGAGGTGTTGGGGTGGAGGAGGGATGCTGCGAAAATGTAGAGAGAATGAGGGTAAGGCGTCTTGTCTATTTGTTGGGGTTTTTTTTCCCCGTGCTACAAGGATGATTGGTGAGATTGGTTATAGGAAACCAGCCGGGTTAGTTATCTGATTTGTGAGATTGGTCATGGAAAGCCAGCCGGGTTAATTATCTGATTGGTGAGATTGATCATAGCAAGCCAGCCGGGTTAGTTATCTGCACGTGCTCCTCCCGAACTTGTTAATAAAACATCATTATGTGCTCAGAGGTGTATAAAGACCTTACATAATGAAGCGTTATGTTTTTATTGCCTTACACCGTGTCTACACCGGATGCGGCGCAGCTCTACAGAGCACGTTTCGTAAATACGTTATCTCCTTCGGCAAAATAGCGAAAACGTGGTGACATCTCAGTTCTGTGTCAGCCACTGTAGTACTGTGAAAGCGGGGGGAGCCGTTGGTTGGAATTCGCAACATCACCGCTAGATGCCGCTACATTTCGTACACTGGACCTTTAAGTGTTTACAGTTGTAGTATGTGTATTATTTTTGTAGTCTTTTTTTCAAATGTGTCATTCCAAACACGCATTCTTTTGTAATACACTTAACATTTGATCAAATCGCTGTTAAAACGAGGACTTTTCTTCATTTGTAACCAGGGCATGTTTTTTTTAACTGTATAGTAGCATTAAAATAAGCAATCATGTTTTGATGTGATATAATTATATTGATTTAAAGCTAATGATTTTAGTGGTAACACTTTACAATAAGGTGCTATTTGTTAACAATTAGTTAATGCATTAGCTAACATGAGCTAACAATGAACAATACAGCATTTATTAATAATAATTCATGTTAATTTCAGCATTTACTAATACATTATTCAAATCAAACGTTGTCACTGTTGACATTAGTTAATGCACCATGAACTAACATGAATGACTGTATTGACATGAACTAACATTGACAAGGATTAAGGATTAATAATGCTGAAAACGAAATTGTTCATTGTTAGCTAATATTCGCTAATGCACTTACTAATGTTTACTAATAGCACCTTATTGTAAAGTGCTACCATTTTAGTTTTTAGTAAGATAATCTATACAAAGTGTTGTTGATTTATAATATCTACTATATTGTTTATTGGCTATAACATTTCCCCATTGCAATATCTAAAATTTCTATAAGCATATGGATAGATAGACAGGTGTATGCACCTGCGCGCGCTGATCTATCGGAGAGGAAAATGTCTGTGTTTTTTATTCGCCGCTGGATCGATGAGTGATGGTGCTTTGATTACATTACCTTCAGAGGTCTATTCCCATTCAAACCATTGTGCATTTACACTGTCTAAAACATCATACATTCTCATAGATCAGAGACAGCCTAATTTAATCAGCAAACCCAATCTAAATCAATGCTGTTCACTCTCAACTCCGCAGTCAAGTGAAATACAATGTATTTTTAAGTGCATTAGATAATGGAGAAGGGATTTCAGAAGGAGAGCTATTTTTGCAAGGTGAATCTAAATCCAATGCAACGCACGCTAGGTTTTGTTTTGTGTGCGAGCGAGCGTGGGGATTGTATGTCGGCCTTCCCAAAGATCTCCCTCCAAGCTTTTTGTGGCCACAGTCACATCAGCTTTTTTCCATTGTAGCGTTCCATTTGAAAGTGTAAAAATAGTTTTTTAAAGCGTGTTAATTCGTGAGTATTTTATCTAGTTTCCGAGGTGATGAAGAGAGCGAAGGAGTAATGCAATTCCAGAGCTTTAAGAGAGAGCTTTCCTAATTGAATTTGTCCGACTGCTCTGTCCATTCACTGAGATTGAAATTTAAGGCTTTGTGTGCACATGTGGGTTTTTGTGTACGTGTGTGTTCTCCAAATCTCCAAATAGAAAGTGTTCTCAGATTAGGAAGTAATTTTGGCTTTTAGAGAAGATTAGATGAAAGGCATAAAGTGAAGATAGAAAGAGAAGATGAAAGAGAGAGAGGATCGCTTCTTCACTCAAACAGATTCTAATGGAATAATGGAATTAGTAGGGAAGGATCAGGCGCTTTTGTGCATGCGTGTGTGTATGGTGCTTTTTCCAGAATGTTGGGTTTAGCTGTAGGTATGAGCCTGTAAGCTTCCTTTTAAATGAGAGAGAGGAGAAAATGATCGAAAAACAGCGTGCGTGCAAGCGCTGCAAGATCAGATGGAGTTTCTGTGATCTTGCAGTGTCTCAGTGGGGTTCAATCCTGATGCGTTCGGATGCTTTTACAGTCCATTCAGCTAGGTGTAGTTAAAAGCTTTAAGGAATAGTTAGCCGAAAAAATGAAAATTCTGTCATGAATTACTCAACCTCAAGATGTTCCAAATCTGTGTACATTTCTTTGTTCTGTTAAACACAAAGAGCGATGTTTAGATACACTGTAACTTTGCTGTAATTTCGCAGCAGGTTTGCCAGTAACTTACTGTAGATTTAATTTACAATTTTGTTTTAAGCATAAACTTACCTAGTTTATGTATTTTTTTTCATAGACCAAACTAAATATCTGAGGTCACTTTTCTTGTTATGTAAATGTATCGTAATTTAAGAAGTTTTCATTATTTTTACTAGAAAACAAGAGAAAAATGCTTAGGAAGAATGCCATTTTTTGCAGTGTTGCTGTGCTAATGCCTGTCTCTTCTTGCTCATTTTGAATCTCAAAAGTCAAAGTGTTTTAATTTTGATTTAAGTAATTGAAAACAGTACTAATAGGGAAGTAGTATTAAGTAGCAATTGAAGCTACAGTAAGTTACTGCCAAACCTGCTGCAAAACTACAGCAAAGTTGTGCAGTGTATATACATAATATGATGTATAATGCATTATTATAAAATGGTCAGTTCTGGTCCTTGATTCTGATTGGCTGAGCGGAGTTCTAAGCCGTTATAAAATACCTCATTATAAAACGGTCAGTTCTGGTCCTTGATTCTGATTGGCTGAGCGGAGTTCTAAGCCGTTATAAAATACCTCAATATATAACGGCTGACCGCACCACATAGCCTAAATATCATTTTATTTACTTTATTTTATGAAACCTTGCTAAGCATATGGAATAACCGTTTTATAAAAGCAATAAGCCCCGCGAAGCAGTGGGTTACAGTGCATTTTATAACAGCTACGTTATTGCTTTATTATGGTTTTAGTTATATATCCTTTTACCATATAGGTATGTAAACGATGTATTTACACCTCAGGTCTACATCAATGTTGTGTTACTCTTACTTTTATGGGTATTCAACCCTGTTATGAATACTTGGGACCTGGCTGAATATAAAACAATTGTGTGATTTAGTGTTTTTCTATCAGTAAACATTATTGTAGGGCTGTCACGATAAACCGACGATAAATATCACGTGATTTATGCACAGCTTTTGAGTGAAGTACGGGAAAATGCTGCTGCATCCGAAAGCCAGAGGGCGCTCTCTTGCGGAAACTCCAAATACGCACTGCAGAAGAAGACCATAACGCGTTCTAGAATGTAGGAAATGCCTATGGACATCTTTTTATCACTGTTACTCAAGCCTCATCAGGTATTTTAATGATAATAAAGTATATTTATAATGATCATGTTTAACGGGTGTTGCTTTTTCAAATGCACATTATAAGCGACTCAAACTCGCACTGCTTTTAGATCGAGCAGCATTTCCTACTGATCCCAGAGCCGTGCTTCACGGACAAGCTACGCATGAAAAAATATCGACACATTGCATATTGCAGCCAGCTCGATTACAATAGGATTTAGTGGTATCGCGATAAATTATCGTGCAGCCGAATAAAAGAAGAGTGTTTGTTTGTGCCTTTTCTTTCATCACTTTCGTAACAGGGTTGACAGAGATTACTTGTTTTTGTGTTGTAGAAAGCAATTCAAAGGAGGTGAATCATTCAGCAACAGGGATGTACTACCACTCTAGGGAAAAGTTTGATCTTTTTTGTTATAGGTTATTTATCATATATATAGTTTTTCCTCTCTCTGAATGTATGTCTTATTTCAGCTTTAATTTCATGGGTATACCTTTACCAAGTATTATGAATTATAACACATGATAACACATTAAATAAAGTCATGTTTATAGTGCTTTTTTATTTACACGTTGATGATAATACTGGTTATAAAACGGTCAGTTCTGGTCCTTGATTCTGATTGTTTGAGCCGAGTTCTAAGCCATTATAAAATACCCCAATATTTAATAGCCTAAATATCACTTTATTTACGAAACCTTGCTACGCATATGGAATGACCGTTTTATAAAAGCAATAAGCCCCAAGAAGCAGTGGGTTACAGTGCATTTTATAACAGCTAAGGGCATTGTGGCACGACGCGAAGCGGAGTTTATTACATGACAGTTTATTGTAGGGCAAAATATATAGCATAAAGAATTCCTTTCTAATACATTAAACATACAGGCTTAAAGTGACTAACAAAGCACTATGTGCTCTGACAAGAAAATAAAAGGTTGCAAGAGAAACCCAGTAAAAAGTATGGTATAAAGGATTCTTTTCTCTTCCAGGAAATGGACACTTTGAAGATGATCATTAAACATTATAATTAAAATCTTTTTTCTTCTCTCTTCCTTTCTTATATCTCTCGTTTAAGATCTCCCTGCCAGCCCCGTGACCCAGTTCACCTTCCGACCCCTGCCGCCGCCTCCTCCACCGCCCCACGCGTGCACCTGTGCCCGGCCTGCACCGGCTCCCCTTCCAGAGGTGGTGCAGAGGAGCACGTTGCCCGCCCGATGCCAGCCACTGGACTCCGGAGGTAAAGCTGGTCAGGATGACAACGGACAGGCGCACAATACCTGGGCACTGAACAGCAACATACCACTAGAGACCAGGTAGGACGCAAACACACACACATGGTTTGTTTCACTTTGTTAGGGAGGACATCTTATTGACTTCTATTGTTTTCAAACCAGGGTAATTACATTTTCTACGTCTAAAATTGACTTAAAAAAAAAACTTGTGGAAATTATTAGATTTCAGATGATTTATGAGGCTAGTAGGGACCACCCTAAATGTCAAACTACTATATTTACTATATTTGTGTAAAGTCAAACCTGTACACACACACATTGTTTCTTGATTATTGTGGGGACTTTGGCCTTTAGCCCTTAAAGGGACAGTTCACCCAAAAAAATAAAAATTCTGTCATCAATTACTTATCCTTGAGTTGTTCAAAATCTGTATAAATTTCGTTGTTCTGATGAACACAGAGAAAGATATTTGGAAGAATGCTTGTAACCAAACAGTTCTTGGCAACCATAGTTGGAAAACTACAATGATAGTCAAAAGTTCCCCAGAACTGTTTGCTTTCCTACCTTCTTTAAAATATCTTCTTTTGTGTTCAACAAAACAAAGAAATATATACAGATTTTTTCCCTACTATTCCTACAGAATTTTCATTTTTTGTGTGAACTGTACCTTAAATGTAAATCTCGCATTTTTAGCTCTTCATAAGTGCATTATTTAATATGTCTATTAAGCTGAATGTAAGTGAATTCACTATTCTTGTGGGGACATTTTGTTCTGTTCAAGTAACTTTCAAAAGCAAAACTATTTTAATTTAATAGCTGGATAATAGAACGCTGCATACAAATGACTAGCCATGTGTTTTTGGGAAAAACTAAGAATATGCATGAGTTGGGTGGATGATGATGAAGATGATGATGAAGATTGAGGGATGACCTACTCTTCTGAAAGAGAGAAATGGAAGAGTAAATAAATGATGAAGGATAGACAGGTCTGCTTTGATGGTGGAAATGAAGCTGTCTGATGGAGGCGATTGTCTTATACACACACAAAACCCAAAGATATTGGTAGAATGAAAGCTGTGTGTGTGCATATATCAGCCTGCGTGTTCTAGATTTCCAGCAAGGTGAAATTGGTTGTAGCGGTCAGACTTTTTATTTCCACTTTAAAAAATTTTGCAAAATAAACAAAACAAACAGCCGCATGCCTGCCCAACCGCTGATAGCTGTCACATACATGGAGGGATGTTTATTATTTTATGAAGATTTGCTATATTAGAGAAGTGTTTTTGGTTCGTTGTGATTAAATAAAAGCTACATGACTCTCCACACAACACTTAATAGCTGATTTAAAGTCCTCTGAACTACGCTGAGCACTGCAGGACCTTTAGAAACTCAACACAAGCAGCAGGCAGCAATGGAATGTTTGTGCAGGTGGCTATTAAAGGAATGCTGGGTAATTTAGACCTTATGTATTTTTCCACCAGCTTTAAATCCTGTTTTTCAAACACCAATTTCTGCCATTTAAATAAGAATGAAGTTCCTGAAAGTCGCAAACCGCACGAGTGGAGCGGCGTAAACGCGCTTGCTTACGGTTTTTAAATGCCCACTTATCTCGGCTTGTAAGAGTGCATGTCACCCGTTCAGATGTTGTATCGAGATTTAAAGGTTAAAGAAAAGCAGATTTACCAATTTTGTAGAGTGGTTTGAAAATCCAGCCAACAGCCCCGGGAAAGGCCTCAGGTTAAAGGGTTGATTCTGGCCAGTTTTGAAAACACGCGGGATGACATTGGCATTGTATTGGGAACGTGTCATCGTCATGGTGATGTCTATACTTGCTGACATGTTGCGCTCTCTCAAATGAACTTTCTCAATTAAATCTGGATCGATAGAGCAACATTAATGCACAGAGGAGAATCATCCCCATCAGCATATCATTCTGGACACTCGCCGAATCAGCTGCCATGCACTATATGTACAGTATATTTTAATTTTATATGAAATATATCATTTTAATATATCTTTTTATATGTATATATGTTATTTTCAGTACCATATTTATTGTCTTTTTGTTTTAACGCTTTCAATTGTGTTGTTCAAAAACTTTACTTGTGCGTCTTTCTTACAAATAAATACAACGCATATAACATTATACAGTATACTGTACAGCCTTGGAAAAAATGTAGTTGGTGAGAAAACACAGGAGATTACAGGTTTTAAATCAGATTTTGGCTGTCTCAAAATAAATATTCTAGAGCATATTCTAGCGCACTACTTTCAACATGTCTGAAAATGTGTGTGTGGTTTTTTTTTAAGCAAACAGATGAAAAACTGTTAAATGTGGCATTTCTACAAAACCTACAGAACAGTGTTAAAATTAAACTGATTTATATAATTTGATTACAAAAAATATTTATTTTTGATTATAAAACTTGATCTAATCATCCAACAGCAATGTGAAAGACTGACAACTGTGATAAAACTGAGGTTATCATATAAAAAAATATTTTTAAACTTTTCCTAAACACGTGTACAAATATTACTGTTGTATTGCTTTAAAGTGAATGTGAACTTGCTTTTGCAGTTTTTGAGGTCTGAAAAAATGAAGAGCATCTTTTATGTCATTTTGACCTGTTTCTGCAGTTTTCATTTTTTTGCAAATGAATGCAAATAGAAACAATATTTGTATTTGAAATTTGGGGAAGCTATTGTAAGTAGTTCACAGAATGAAACAAAAATAGATTATTTTACCTAAACACGTACCTATAAATAGTAAATACTGAAATGTTTTTTTTTCTCAAATAGATATAGATTTAATCAAACAATTATTT
The DNA here is from genome assembly GCF_024868665.1 of Triplophysa rosa. Lineage (NCBI taxonomy): Eukaryota > Metazoa > Chordata > Actinopteri > Cypriniformes > Nemacheilidae > Triplophysa > Triplophysa rosa. Next base: position 28,448,360 of record NC_079891.1, read on the forward strand.
CTCCTTTAAGAAATATGTATTAGAAATTATTTGTTTTGTCCAATCAAATAGATATAGATCTAAATAAATGATTATTTATCATTACAAAGTTAATAGAAATTATTTGTTTTAAACAAATAATATGGATTTAATAAAACATGATTGCTTTAAGGAACATTAATATTTAATCCTATCCTAAATCTAATAAAAAGACACCAATAATTTTCATTACATCAATATTTGTTAACTTATACATTACTTCCATACATCCACAATTTCAGTGTACTCAAGTATCAGATTTTTAACTTCTAAGAGCTGGCAAACATTGACCTTAGAAAACAACAGCCTTTATTGTCCCTCAAGTATGACGCCAATGTCTTTGGATACAGCTTGTGCATCTCTGATGACGAATATTGCCATGGTTTCCTGCTGAAGAATTTAGAAAGGAGAAAAAAATCAACATTCTCTCACAAACACAACTCGGTGCAGACACGGTGTCACACACACTTTCACAACATACTCACATACACACTCTTAAAACGTTAACGTTAATACTAATCCTGTGGCGTGCACTGAACAAAACCCTTCGTTTCAGAAATAACTTTAACTAGCTGAAGTTGAAATTATAACAGGTAACGTTAACGTTATAACGCGGTAATAAAAGAATGCCATGAACATCAAATTATTACTCTGTTTTACCTCACCTAATGTTGGAAATTGTCCGCCATGACATCTCCCAAACATTTTCATCTCAGTCTAACGTTAGTGACACGTAAGTACAAAACGTCTACATTAACAGACAACGTTAAAACGAATTCATATTCTTAATCAACTGATTTCGTAAGTAGTTTACTTACCTTCAAAAACGTATTCACGAGTGACTGGTGCGTCAATGTTGATCCATGGACCGTTAACTTGAAGAGCGCGGTCTGGTGGTGACTGGACAAGGTTTGTGTTTTCAACGCATGCGCTGGCCTGTGTGTGTTATCTCGAAATTGTACATTCGTCAGAACAAAAATTTCTTAGTTGAACTGTTAATTAAAAATATTTATATTTAACAATGTTTTAAATTAAAAAAATTACTTAAAAAATAAAACTAATAATTTTAAGCTGAACTAAAAGGCAAATTATTAATAGGATGAAGTACTTCTTGAAAACCTTTTTTCAGTGTAGTTTTTTTGTAGAAATGCCACATTTCACAGTTTTCCGTGTGTTTGCTAAAAAAAACGAGATGTGTTGAAAGTTTATGCGCTAGAATATTTATTTCGGGACAGCAAAAATCTGATTGAAAAAACTGTAATCTCCTGTGTGTTCTCAGCTGCTCTTTTCTTTGTCTCCTTCTGTCTGTTTCTCTGTCCCTTCGTTTTGCTCTTTCTCTTTGTTTTGCCGAGTGTTAATTGTTATTTATTTATTCTACAGTAAATAAAGATAGGATTAGTTCTGCATGTCTAAGTGTGAAATTGACTCTCTCCTTTTTTAATGGCTGAGGTACACTGTAATTTTTCTCTAAGTCTCAAGCCTCATTTTACCATTGCATGCTCATTTAAACGCTCCTTTTAAGGCTTTGTTCTGCATCCCTGTAAGACACTGTAAACAAATTTACCAAAACTTGTGTGAATATCTGCGCGATTCCTCATTGACTTGACTCGCCTCTTGTGCTTAACGGAAAGTACACCTTTTTCTTTACGTGCATCCACTTGCTTTGCTCATATAGATGCATTAGTTGGGGAGTGTATGATTTAAATATGATTTTATTAAAAAATATGTACGTTTCATATGCATATACTATATTGAAGCTTTAACTAAAGAAATTATTTAATTAACTTATTAAAGCCTTCTGTAGGGAATAAAGTGATGTTGTGGTTTATTAATTGTAAAAATCTACCGTACACAACAATACAAGTCAATGGGAAGTCTCCACTATAATTGAAAAACAAACTTGTGTGGTTTGTGCACGTACAAGTTTAGTTTTCCCTGTCCTCTTCAATCCATATCGATGTCATCACGTTTTTCGCCTCATCAGCATATGAAGATGTAAATGTGTTTAGACTGATCTACCTTTCAATGATTTTGGGGCTTTTTATTGATTGACTCTTTGTGTCTTTAGAAGACTTATGCACACATTTGCCCAGTTATTTTCCATCACCCTGTAAATCCAGATTCGCTGATTTGGCAAAGAGATCAATTATCGTGGAGAATACATGTGTATCTTGGGAATTTGAAGGTCTTGCTTCTGTCGCCTTTGGGCTTTTAACCTAAAAGCTGTAACCGGTCTCCCTGTGGCTATCCGTCTTATCTGTCTGTCTTGTTTATGACATGGCCACAGGGCCGTGTGTCCGCATGTGTGTGTGTCACGTGGATTTAAAGGTGATAAAAGCCAAACTTTGATTTTTAAAGTAACCAAGCGCTTTGAGCTTTCGCATTTGATCATTTAGCAGATGCTTTTATTCGAATGAATGAATGAATATATTTGAGCAGCTGTGTGGTAATGTTGAACAATAGCCAAATAGTTAATTACACATTTGTTTAAGTCCCGTTGTTGGTAATGAATAAGTCTTGGCGATAGTTAACACAATAATTAAAATAACAAAGGTTGCAGCGATAACAGCAAATGATGGTAGATTAGAAAATAAAGCAATGCCGTTATGAAACGTTAAGACTTAAAGGGATAGTTCACCCAAAAATGGAAATTCTGTGATCATTTACTCGCCCTATTGTCATTTTAAACCTTTCTTTCTTCTGAAGAACACAAAAGAAGATGTTTCGAAGATTGTTGTTTACAGGCCCCATTCACTTGCATTGGTTTCGTGTCCATACAATAGAAGTGAACGGGTACCGCTGTTGTTCGGTTACCAACATTCTTCAAAATATCTTCTTTTGTGTTCTGCAGAACAAAGAAAGTCGTAGAAGTTTGAATTGACAAGAGGATGATTTTTGGGTGAACTATCCCTTTAAACCTCCTTAAAATAGTGGAGGTGACTTCCACAATCCACTGCAAACTTGCACTCAGGTCTGGATCCATTTTAAAATGAAATCGCCACTTTTCAAGTTCCAATCAATTTCTTGTCGACGGTTTTTGTTAAATATCCTGTTTCACCCAAATGAGTTAATCTGACTTGAGCGCAAGACAACAACAGCTGAGTGTATGTGCGAGTAAATTGTTTTTAAGTAGGCACCTTTTAATTACTCAAGAATGGACTCCTCGGTGTAATTAATATCATAATTAATCTAAGGGATGTTATCTATTAATACTGGCTCATTAATCTCTGGTGCTAAATATCTGTAATTAAACGCACGTGAGAGCAAATGACTCCAATTAGGAACCGAAGCAAATAAGAGTGATCACACAGTCAGATTACACCTCTGTCTTTTTCTCACACCTTCTGTGTTTGAATGAATTTAATAAGCAAGTTGTCAAAAAAAATGTTGCTTACTGTTTACAGGCACTTCCTGTTCAAACACGGCTCGGGCTCGTCTGCCATTTTCAACGCAGCCAGTCAAAACTACCCTCTGACATCCAGCACGGTGTATTCCCCGCCTCCGCGGCCTCTACCCAGAACCACCCTCTCCAGACCGCTCTTCTCCTTCAGCAAACCGTACCGATGCTGTAACTGGAAATGTACGGCTCTGAGTGCCAGCGCAATTACGCTGACTCTCGCCCTGCTGCTTACCTACATCATCGGTGAGTGTCTTATCTCCATGTGTCTCTCTCTCTCTCTCCGTCTGTGTGCGCTGTCATGCTGGTTGGGGTCATATGGAATTAGCAGAACTCACACTGTGAAAAACTCTATTAGAGGGATGAATATTTATGAACGAGGGATGAGGGAGAACGAGAGATGAAAGAGTAAATATCCCACAAGGCCGTTCAGAGGTTAATGGTGTTAAAGTTTTGTTTAGCCAAGTCGCCGTGCGTGTGTGCGAGAGAGACGTGCTTATGCCACTCGGCGTAACGACTTCATTTTCGAAGGCTTTCTCCGTCTTACGGGCATTTCTCCTGAAAATCCCGCTAAAAAATGATGTGTTTTACAGAAAAACATTAGGGTAAAAGGTTTCATCCATTAACGCTTGAAAGGCTGCAGTTAATAAAGTTTCTGGTCAGAAGTTCACGCGGCAGGCTCTTAAACACTAATCATGCGTCTGCGAGTGTTTTTTCTCATTAATGAAACGAGGACCTGCTCAATTCCCATACTCGTTCTAATGATTTTTCACAATCTGACGTTCACGGTGTTCATTTCTGTTTTACAATGTGTATATCTGTTCTGAACACGTTCAAATTGGAATTACGACTTTTCGCAGAACAACTTGTTACTTTGTGCTACAATAGACTTTATCATGTCCGTGCCACTTGGAGCACCAAAGAGAAATAAAATAGGTTTCTAGAACAATACCAGTTTTTCATTGGTCATCAAAATTTACACATTTTGGGGTATCAGCTTACATTTAAAGGTCCAATTTGTGTGTTTTCGAGGCTCTATTGACAGAAATGCAATATAATATGCATAACTGTGTATTCAGAGGTGTATATAGAAAGACCTTATTACCGTTTTTATTACCTTATAGAATGAGCTATTTCTATCTACATACACCGCGGGTCCCCTCACATGGAATTCGGCATGTTGTTTCTACAGTAGCCCTTAACGGACAAACGGACAAATACGTTATCTCCTTCGGCAACGAAGCGAAAATGTGACGACATCTTTGACCTGTATTAGCCACCGTAGTGCTTCAAAAGGGTGGGGTGGAATGAGCCGTTGGTTGCAATTCGCAACCTCACCACTAGATGCCACTAAATTTCATACACTGGACCTTAAAAGCAGTTTAAACTGCAATCGAATATAGTATTTTTACATCTGAAAAATTACAACCCAATTTTATATATTGGAAAGTAGAAACTGTTAGCCCGTCCTATAATTTTAATAATATCAGAAAAACAGTTTACTGTTTGTTTGTGTGTGTGTCTTAGAGATGTGCAGTTAATGATCTGATGGCCCTCTTTCAACCTATTATTAGTGGCACCCTGTCCAAACAGATCCAATCCATCCGCATTGTCTCTCGGCTTTCATTCTTATCTAACAATCTAAATGTGTTCTCAGTTCATTTTCTGGGCAAATGAAGGGAAGCAGATAAAGGAATAAAGATAAAAAAAGATTGTAAAGAAATAATGAACGAATGAATCTACATTATCTTTACTTGCCGAACAAAAACTTGAGTCATGTCGAGTAAAGGTGTCACAGATGAGAAGAAAGGGGCCCATAAAACATGTTAACTAGAAAGGTAACTGTATTGTGTGGCAGCCCGGAGGTCTGCTTTGATTGGTCCATTGGTATAATCGTGAATATCCCATTCCATTGTTGTTTGAGATTTATTGTTAGGATAATGTTAAGGTTAGGACCAGCTCCAGAACAACTTGAGGATTGGCCCAAAGATAATCTGCAGACGTTTTTCATATTTTCTGCTATGAATATCTGAGTAAAGAATTTAAGATGCAATCTGTGACTTTTTGGGCTAAAAACTAGGGTTGTGTGAGACTAATCGACTAGTCGTTTAAACGGTACAGCTCCTATAGTCGACACTGAAAACAACATTACACAAAAAAATACACAAAATGTTATAATTTAAACGACTTTCATTTTAATGTTTCATTTAAAAACATTTTAAATAACATACTTAAAAAACATGTTTGAAAAAAGAATTATTAATAGTCTTTAAAAATGTATCAGGAACGACATGTTTTTATTTCAGGTCAGATCTAGCATGCGTTTCCTTTGTGCCGATTGCAGCACGCTCAAAAACGACCACTTGAAAGACGAGTTGTGGGAGTTTTGAAGGAGGAAAACGGGTAGGTTTTATGCAAACTTTGTCATATCAAAAAGGCATAATAATAATTTCATTGGAGCCATGCGTAACCATACTGTATTGGGTTCTTATTGCCGCGATGCGAAAAACGCAGACGGAAGCGCGGAATGCAGGCATAAAACGAAAAAGTAGATAATGTTCTATAGCTACATACAGTTATGTTAAAAAATACTTAATAATAAATATCAATATTTTAATATTTAAAATGCATGAAAGATGGATTGACGTTATTTGATGTCAGAATGAGCTGTAAATGCGGTGAATGCATCTTGAGAACACTCAATAAAACTGAGATGAGAATGTCTCGGCTTCTAGATTCACAGAATTTTGAAATTTCTTTGATTATAATGTTTATCACAAAACAAAGCGCTTGAATAAATTATCGCTTAGCACTGTTATCTGTGTGCCCTTGCAGAGTTCGCAGATTCATCAGACGGAGTTATTGTTCACAAACATTGAGCCGACTTTCATCCAAGCATAAAGTTTGCATCCGAGCATATTGCTTGCATTTCCTCAACAAGAACATTTTTAAATAATATTTTAGTATATGTTTAGCCTACAGTATGTATGTTCTATAAATGAGCTATTATAGGCAGTATGCTTTATTAGAGGCTTTTTCATTTGCTCTGCGCGAGATCAAATGCGTTCTGTAGCTTGTTCTGTACTTTTTGCCCATTGCTTTTTATTCGCTTATTTTGTTTACACACATTGCTTTGCTTTATAAATAATAAAAACATGATATAATGTAGGCTATCTTGTTTGTTGATAGTCTGTAGGCCTACAGTAATTATAACATGTAGGCTACTTAAATTGCGACATAATTAAAAAAGCAATGTTTTTTCATTCAACATCATTTAAATAAACTAAAAATGAAACATTTGTTTTTAAGCTTTTAATTAATTGTTGTTAAATATTTTAAGTTTCATGATTTCATTGTAATAGACACTTTTACTAAAATTTAATTTAATTTGATTACTTAAATTTAATTGAACTTTTAGAGTTAAAAAAACAGACTTTTAATGGCGCTATATAAAATAAATGTATTATTATTATTATTATTACTGGAAGGAGAAAATAAAACGGTCGTATAGGGTCGTATAGGCTACATATTTTAAGCACAGACCAGCCAAAGCAAACATACAGTATGCTCATCGCGTCACTTCTTGCAGCCGCTAAAACAATCCAGTCAGGGTTGGTACATCAGAAAATGCAGAAATATTAATGATCATAACGTAAGGAAAGTGGAACACATATGCCTGTTTTAGCTACATTAATTATTGAATATGAAACGTTTGATTAATAGCCTACAATCTTTAGTTTAAAATGTGTTACATAGGCCCTATACGCAAAGTTTTTGGACCACCTTCTATTCCATTTTTAGTTTTAGACTGGTCGACTACACGGTTACAAAACTTTAGTTTAAACGACTGTCAAATTAGTCGTAGCGCACATCCAAAACAAACAAAGAGTAACTGAGCAAGTACATAAAGATCAGTGTTCAAAACTGCCAAGTCAAAATTATTTTTTTGTGGTAATCGGCATCACCTGTGACAAAGCTTGAGTTGTATTTTGTATATTAATAATAGTACAGCTTGTTAAATGTCACTGAAGTGACTTTACTGTGGTGACAGCTTTATCAAATTAGCCATAATATCAAACACATAAAGGGTGGATATGTATTTCTTTGGATCAAGTGTAATTAGATAAAATTGGAATTCTCATGAAACATGGATGGATTTCTGTCGAAATCTGTGACTGGAGATTCAGTGCAGGTCCGGATATGGGTTCAAAATTATAATTGGGATCAAGTTCACGATTTGGATTAAGGTCAGAGGTTTTACTAGACTCCAAAAAGAAGCATTTAATTGGTCTGTGTGTATAATTAATTGAATGAGTCTAATGAGCCAGTATCGTCTGGCCACTACAATTTTTACTTTAACAAGCACACGTTAGCTTTCAGACTTCCACACGCTATGAAGACATTAAGTGGGGTGTGAATGTGTGTGTGTTTTTGTCGTGTCCTAATTGATTCAAGGACTCGGCAGGGACAGAAAGAGAGCGGCAATCAATAATTGTTGATGAAAATGTATCAAAGGCTCTGAGTGAGTGTGTGTGTGTTTGTTTTAAAGAGAGAACGTCTAGATATTATGCTCTTATATTTCTGAACATTGTGATACGTTGACCCATAATAACAGACAGTGAACATTTTTTATGTGAGTTATTGGGGTGGGTGTGTGTGGATCTTAAAGTTGTTGTCTGTGGGTGTGTATTGCTGTAGAGAATAAATGGAATGGGGGGGGGGGGGGGGGGGGTAGGATGGTTGTGTATGTGTGCTACGACCCAGATAGCTGACAGAATCCAGGGAAGTAAGATGGTTTCCGAGTGATGAACTTTCATCCAGCCTAGCCAAAAATGTCAGGACTAAATATCCAGGGACATCAAACAGGTTTTAATTATACTGAAAATGGAGATGACAAAATATGATGATAATGGAAAGTAAGAGAGGGGGCGTGGAAACGCAGGAAGAGGCAGAGCACATGCAATAAAAACGCACGGAAACGGAAAACACTAGACATATGGTTGAGAACATGGGTGTGATTTTCTCTGGTGAATCTGGCATGCAATACTGTATTATTCATTTTAATTTTATGCACACATGCTGATCCTCATGTTTTGTTTAACTGACACATACATTGTGCAGCAGCCACAGACGTGAACCGTAAGCGCACACATGCACATGCACATTTTTACACATAAACACTTGGAAATTATTTCTGAGGTTGGGAAGAAGAGTTTACAGCTTCATACGAAGGTGAAAATGAATGCGTATTTATGGATCATAATGTGTCTTTTCATGATCAAAACCAGATAAATGCAAAAACTCTACAAAGCCCGCAAGCCTTCACTCAACAAAGCCACTTCAAGCCACGCGTCTTGAAAGGAAAGAAATCAAAGTGTGTGTCTGTGTGCGTTACCACGTTTATTTCCAGAGGATGAAAACACACCCTACGGCTATGCGTTAGGGCGTTTTCAGCTGATGGATAGAGAGACGTGTCCTGAAAACACACACCTTTGTATTTGTATACTGTTTGCAGTTTTCTCTTTGGCAACACTGAGAAATGACAGCGATGTATGCAGATACAGTAAATGTTTCTGAGGTCTGCTATAAAGCCAATTAACCAGGCCTGAGAGGAAAAGCTGTCTTAAGGTCTTTGGTTACAGCTCATTCAGGACGAATTTATTAACATGCTAGTTTGTCCCGCGAGAGGGCTTTCATACAGAAAGCAGAGGCTTTAAAGCATCACGTCCGATGGTTTTTTCTGCTTTGGGATGTTTTCGGATCTCAACTGTCAGATTTATTGCAGATTTTTACCTTACACCTTTTACGCATTTCATCTAACAAGCAGATGTTCACACAAAACAAGGCACATTTCCCTCTGAATTTTGAAGGGAATGTCACCAGGAAGAATTTTTTATTGCTCGCAAGATGCTCTGTCATTGCTCAGGAGATCTGATGAAGATTTGAGTTGTTTATTAAAAAAAATCTTTGCATGTCTCTCTAAAATACAAATGAGATATACTGCATTTGGTGAAAAATCTTTTTGCAGACTTTTAGGCAAATCTGAGCACAGTGTGAGACATTGGTGAGATCTCTGATGACAATTTAGAGAAGACACGTATGTTTTAACACTTGGCAGGAGGATCCATTTGATCCATTATTGAACTGAGATGTTACGTTTGATATGAACTAATTTAGCAGACACTTTTACCCGAAGCAAATGCAAATGAGGAATACAACAAAAGCTATTCATTCAAGGGAGACAGGGGCACGAGTTGTGCCACCATGCAAATTTCCAGAATTGCTTTTAAAAGTGCACAATACACACGAGTACAGCGGTGTGGGTGAATAGTTATAAAAGAAAGTGACTTAACAGTTGTGAATTGTAGAGTTTTGGGGAAGGTAGAGAGGGATTCAGTTGTTTTATGGAGTTGGAACGATCTTTCCATCATTGAGGTTCAATGTCTCTCGACCCACAGTTTTATAAAGTAAATATATAATATAGGATAATTGTAAAGCTGTTTTGCTTTGTACTGTCTACAAAGGCAGCAGCACTCTAGCATAATAACCTTCACAGAATCTCAAAGTGAGCGATTTGAAGTGCTCTTCATAGACAGCAATCTTGTCTTAGAAATAGTGCTCATCACGTGAAGTGGACATAAGACTTGACTCATAATTGATTTGAATGCGAGTTTGGCATTATCATATTGCTAAGCTAAGACAAGATATTCTAATAAACATGAAAACAAAATTCACATAATGGATAAAATATTGCATTTTCAATTAGATTAAGACTATTAATAAAAGCATTTCTCTTGGCTGTGCTTTTTCAGTGCGCTCATCAAAATGCATTCTGGGATTGCCGCCTCCGTGATAAATGCACATGATGATGTCTTTTTGGGCAAAATCGAGGGATTTTAGATGGTATAATTAGCTGCCTACTTTCTTAAAACAGCTTCTGCTTTGGGAGCATTTTAATGCCTTAAAATGCTGTATAGGTGCTCAGGCTAGTTGATTTACAACCGAGCTGCTAACTATAGAGATTATGGGGGGAAATGTAGAAGTGAATGGAGGTAGGTGGATGCAGAAATAGAGTCTGTTTTTTACTCGAGCTTCAGTCCTTGTGACTTGATGTGGGCCACAACTGGTAACTAGCGGAGACAGTATGGAGAGGTGTAACGCCCGCTCTCCTGGGTTCATTGAAGGCCAGACGCGCCGCTGCATTCTGGATCATTTTTAGAGGTTTGGTTGCGCATGCAGAAAGATTGGCAAAGAGAACATTGCAGCAGTTTAGTTTAGAGATGACAAGTTGTTCAACTTGGGTTTTCTTAAAAGGACATTTTATTTAAAGGTACATTGTGTCATTTCTGCTTGACTAGCATAAAAAATACTGAACACACCGCTTGTCCCCTATTGGCCATACAAACAGCCTCAAAATCACTCTAGAGCTTTACCTACGGTTGCTTTTAGCGGTCATGCAGCACATTTTTACACTGTTTAAAAAACAACCTAAACGGCTCGCTTTGCTGTCCCTGCATATTTAGCGGCATTTTAACATACTGTTAAAAAAATCTTCGCTTCACTTTTAATTAATCTTTTCGTTTATCTCGGCTGTTCTGCATGTTGCGTGTGGAAATAAATGAATGCATGCGCTGGTAGATTAATTTCAGTTCATTTGCACTTGCCAATTCACACTCAACTTTTATCAGCAACATTTGTCATTTGTTATGTAGCAGGCGTCTCTGAGCCAAAGAGATGCTCTGCGTGCACAAACAGTCCTGCTGGAGAAACCCAGAGTTCCGGATCGCCTCAGTGCTTTAGTCTGTCCTCACCTCGGGTTTAAACCTTTAGGTTTCTGTCTCAGATCATTAAACGCAAAGCTTTCACCAGTCCTGGTAAAACCATCAGTTTTTATTAGAAGAAGAGTCTGTTGCCACTTGTACTGTGGTGTACAAAAACCATCGTATTACTGCGATCGCATCATTCTCATTGTTTGGCAGCTGTTGCTCAGTCTGGAGTCATGAGTGTAGTGCTTAAAATCAGTTAGTAATCACACAAACACACACACACTGGATGACAAATCCAAACAGAGCTGTCAAATCTGGAAACAAGGCTGAAGAGGGGTAAAATACGATAAGCATTCAGGTACCGCCACAGTCTGTTTGAATAGGAAAGTCAGACATTTCCATAAGTGTTAGTTACATAACATTTTTATATATTTTTTTAAATCGGCAATAAAATCTGACAACAGTGCTATTTACATTTTGTTTTAGCTTTGTATTTATAAACACAAAAACATACTCACTCATGTATTTTATTTTATTTATTTTATTATCATTTTATTCCGCTAAAAATGATAGACTGTGTCAACAGCCATCATAGTCTGTCCTTTCCTTGCAGGTTTTTTTCTTTATTCTGTCATCCCAATATAAGTTTTCTATAAATATAAAGAAAATGACAGTTTTATGCTGGCAATCATATACCTCCTTAAAGTTATTCCCTGTAAAGAGGAGGGGCTTATCTTCTCCCCTCCCTAAAAGGGAAGAGAGAGGCTTATCTTCTCCCTAAAAGAGAAAGCATTCGTCTTCCGTCTTCATTAAAGTCAAGGAGTTATCTCAGTCGGGAAAGTGGCGAGGTCAGGCAACGATGCCGTCCTCTGGAAATACGACCTCGCCGAACGTTCGTGAGAAGCATTTTTACATCATTTCGACCAACGGCAGTCAATTCATCCCACCTCTCCTCTCCTGTCTTTGCTTCTAAGCCCTTCCCACTTTCTGTCAACCTCATAACTGCTCTATTTATTTAACCCGAACCGCTAGTCTGCAGCATCCCTCATCTAAACAACGTTCTCATCATTTCAGAACAGCAGCTGGATGTGAAAAACGTCAGCCTGTTACCTGTAGTATCCGGTGCTCGAGCCTTTTTAAACACTGACTCTACGCCACAACGGCCAGGCCAGAAAAGCTCATTGTTCTCATTGACCGATAGCCAGGACACACAATAATCGAATCCATTTCTTTTAGCTTGGCTTCCGAAGCGGGGATATTAACAAACCGTGGCGTGACAGTAAACTCAGAGAGCTTAACCATTTCTCAGTCTCCGAGCAGTCCGCTATTCAGCCACAAGGTTAAAGCCAGCTTTGATGTATGTGGGACTTTTGTCTATCGTACAGCTTTCAGTCCTTCCCGGTGAAATGCTTTTCCTTTAGTGGCCCTCTACCCTTTGTGTGTTCTCTCTCGTGCGCACACGCGTGCACAACAAATCCTGTAGCCAGTGTTATATGTTTCCAGCCGTCCTGGACTCCACAAATCATGTTTAAATCTGTTGATTTAACAAAAGCCCTGATGAATGGCGTCCTCCTCGCTTTCTATTCTCGCTTCCTTTCAAGAGTGCTGAATCCTTCCCAGCGGTCCATCTTGTCGAAAGAGAGAGAGAGAGGAAACGAGGAGGCAAAGGGTCAGCGAGACAAATGGGGAAGAGAGAGAAGGGGAGAGAGAGAGATTTTTCTCTTCATTAGCGGTTGTAAAGAGAGAACTAGCGGAGAGGTTAGAGGTTTTAAGGGATCGATGTTTTCCGTTCAAGGCTCTGAGAAACGTCCTGCGGGGTAGAGAAATGTGGCCTCCGTGGAATTTATGAGACGTTCTAGATGCACACCCTTAAAACGCTTTGTGATCCCGCGCGCACATACACGCCGCGGAACGTGGTTGCACACACCGATAAAAAGCTTTGTGATCTCATCGATCTGTTTGGCCCGTCTATCAATTTCTCCCCTCTGTCAATCTCATTCTCTTCCTGTCTTTTGTGCTGTCTGAAGATCTAATCATATTTTAGTGAAACGTAAACATAGGCCCTCTTCTATAACCTGCTGATGATTTCAAATGATCAAGTACTTTTTAAATCTAGAATTTTGAGTATGTCATTTTTATTTTTTAATTGAATACAATATTCAATTTTATAATATTTAAATGACATTTCCGTTACACCATTTTGTGGCATTGTTTTGCATTTGTAATCTTACAGATTTATTGGATTTGATACTGTTTTAGAATTTAGGAGGCATGTTTAAATGAATATTTCATCCAAAAATTTTAATTCTGTCATCATTCACTCACCCTCAAGTTACTAAAGTTTGTTGTTCTGCTGAACACAAAAAAATAGTTTGGAAAAATGTTTGTAACCAAACTGTTCTGGGGCACCATTGACTACAATAGTAGGGAAAAAAATCTACTATGGTAGTCAATCGTACCCCAGAACTGTTTACTGTTAACATTCTTTATTCTTTTTTGTTATACATAACAAAGAAATGTATACCGGTTTGGAACAACTTGAGGGTGAGTAAATGATGACAGAATTTGTATTTTTTGATGAACTATTCCTTTAAGATCTAAATGTTTACCGATTCCCCTGTAAGCTTTACAATATATAGCACACAAATAGTTGCTAAAATAATTGATTTTAATTACATTAAATTACTTTTATCAATAACCAGAAGAAAATAACCAACGTTTTCTTGATTAAAAGATTTTATAGCTCAAGAGATTTGATGGAGATCTCAGTTGTTTGTATTTATCATTTTAGTTTCAGATTAAAGTTTCAATTTAGTCTCAGACACTCTGAGTCTGAGAATGAGAAAACTGTTAATGTATTAACATTATGGAACAGTGAAATAAATGTAGAAAGTATAGGTGGGTAATCTGGATATGGGTCATTTGGAGTTGATGAGAAAAGTTTGACTTGATGTTGAAATCTTCAATAATATTGATTTTTGACTGCAGAATTGGCAAATCTGAGCACAGTTTGTGTCATTGTGGGTGAGTAAAAAATCACACAAAGTTGATTTTTGGATGAACTATCCCTTTAAGATCTTTAATTGAGACATTTGTGAGATTTCTGTGTCTTTTTCTCTTGTATCTGAGATTCAGGAGATGCACGTTTCTATTTAAGATCCATTTAATCTGATTGATGTCTATAGGAGAAATATTTTATATAATTTTGAATCTGTGATTTTTTTCTTTTGTGTATGTCAGTGTTAAAGCGGCCCTAACACACGCGGTTTCTGCCAATCTCATATTAATCTTGAGTACCTATAGAGTAGTATTGCATACTTCGTATCTTCGAAGAGTATTTAGTTTGATCACATTTATAAAAGATAGATACAGCTGTACGATTATTTCCGAAAGCATACGGCGCGTGCGGGGGGGAGGGGTAGGCTGAACTAAAGCACGTGCGCACCCATTGCCAACAAAACAGACATCAGTTTCCCTCACCGCATGCGGTTCATGTCCGGCATCTTTTAGCGCTGGGACGGCTCCATATAAACGATCAAACGATCTCCAAATCCAGCGTTATAGCCACTGTTTATATAACATTCATCACCCAAATGCAGTGAACAAACAAACTTCGCGAACGTACGCTCTCTCTCTCTCTCCTGCACACGAGTGAAAGTGACGTCTGCGCATGCTCCTTCTCCTGCTCTCCTCGCATGCTTTTCCGGGAGAATTGTCCGATAAATGACTAAGAAAAATTGTTACGAAACAGTTTTATATGTTTGAAAAAAAACTTTCCGAAACCTGTACGATCGCTGGGGTAGTGTATCGAGCACAGAAATACTACGCAATACGCCCAACTCGTTTTTTGACAAGTTGACCATGTTAAGCATGAGAAGACAGCATGTTTTACTTTGTAAAGAAGTCAGAATGCATGACACACCGTTGCACCACCCCTTTAATTGAAACAAACATATTTTTAAAAAACATTATTCTCTAAATTTTGGTATATTTTTCACAGCATTACAGTACTTTCTCTGCAAGGGCACATTCAATTTTGTCTTCAAATCTGACTAAAGTCTCTTTATCACGCACACACAATGTTATCGTAATCGAGTTGCCAGCCTTTCAGAGCGGTATAAAATGTTGCCTTGCTAGGTGTCAGGACAGAGCCATAAAGAAATATTTTACGTGTCCTTTCCTCGACTAAAGTCTGGACTCTGTGTTGAAGCTGAACCTGAGCATTTAGGGCGATCTGTTACTTAGCCAATGACAGCCATTGTGTGTGCGTGATAAAGAGATGGAGAAAGGGCGAAGAGGAAGAGATAAAGGAGCGGATCGTGTAGATCCAGCTCCCTGCTGAGACACCAATCCCTCTTTATGGCTCGTAAAGACGCCTTCTCACGGCAAAAGCCCGATGTGCACGCGCGTGCAGACCCACACGCGACTGCCTTTGTGCCTGAGGAATGGGAGGGAATGAGAGATAGAAACTAGCTGGGAGAATAACCTGATTTTCGCTCGCCATTCTAGGACTCATCGTCAGTATATCTTCCCACCTCATTTCCCTGATCGACTGAAATCCCACACACACATGACAGAGAGAGAGGGGAGAGGGGGGCTGTGTGAAGAGATAGTTGGTATCGGGGGCCCGGAGGTGAGCAGAATGAGAGTTTGTCCTTTTTATTGGCTGTAATTAGGATGAGGTCATTATCATGCGCCAAAGGCCTTTCACTGCTGGGAGATCATAAAATGCCACCTGAGCGATTGATGCGAATCCTCTGCAGCCTTCCACACACACTGAAGAGATGAGGGGATAAAGGGGAAACGAAAATACACGTGTGCGGGCATACATGTTGATATATGTGAGCTGGAGATGAGCGATGGAAGTATAATGTGATACAGAATGATCCAATACAACACTCTAATCCCATTTTCAGTGTAAAATGAATGCGTAATTACGTCTGTGATGGGTTTCATTCATCTGTTTTATTATGCAATATCCGAATAAATTTTACCAGACAACACGTCTTCTAATTATACTGATGTAAATGTCAGAACACTTTTTGTAGTCTGATTCTCTCTCTGTCTATCTATCCACAGTCGTTCACCTATTAGGTTTGCCGTGGCATCTAAAGAGGGTTGAAGGAGAGCTCTATGAGAATGGGATGAGTAAAGATGATCAGCCTCTACCAGGAGCAGATTTCACCTTCACTCCCGTCCACCTGCCGGGATTCAACACGACGCAGCCAGGTGTGTGTTATTTATGTCCTCTAACATTAGAATTCCATCTAGTGTCTCACCAGCTCAGTAATTCATACACAGTTGCACAGATGTCAAGTCTTTGCATACAGCGAGAGCTAAGAGCGTGCGCGCGTCTTCATTATAAGAGTTTGATCTGCATTTAATTAAAGGCGGTAAACGACGGTAAATTACTCTCTCCCCGATGATTCCAGAGATCTTCGGGCCATTTTTTAAAAAGGGTGAGATGCGTTTCTAACCGTGTAGGCCTGTTCGATGAGGTGTAAATGAAAGAAAGGGCTGTATTTGCCATTTCATAAAATAAAAGAGGAAAAATCTTTATTTATCGACACTTTAACTAGGCCGGAATGCCAAAAGTAATTAGCGGAAAATTGGTACACCGTTTTCTGAAGTGGTCATTTACGTAGTACGTACTTCACAAACAATTGCTTTATTAAAAGTGTTTGTACTGCTTATGGTAATAAATTTTGCCGTTTCCTTAATGCCTTCTCATCTTTTTTTATATCAGCGTGGTGGTAAAAATCTAATCAAATTTATTCTAAATAATTAAATTATTTAATAATTTCGAAATAATTTGTAGATGCATATGTGTTTAAAGACAATCATTTTTACTTAAAAATAAAATAATACAAATAATAAAGTGGTCTATAGGGGAAATTTAGCCCTATTGTACCTTATTTGTTTCTTTTCCGCCATCCTCATGCCTTCATGTTACAAGGATGTTCCTCCAGGTGATAAGTGACTTGCTCAAGGTCACAATGATGATAGTTCAGAGACTTTAAACCAGCATTCTTTCGTTTTCTAGCCTAGATCTTTGACCACAAGTCTGCACAACTCCAGCTGATATCAATGCACAGGTGTGTTTGTTCTGTGAATGGTAATGTAAGTCACCTGAAAGTCCAGCGGGGATTCGCACTGAAGTTGCGCGTCGCTGCAACAGGTGCCGTTTCATCGTTGCCATCACCCGAATTTGACTCCAGTCAGCAAAGCTCTTCAAAGAGTCCTGTAGACGATCGCTTGTGATTCACATCGACTGAACCTGTAAAAAATACATGATTCTTTCTGACACTAAAGCCGACGCAGAGGCGTCTGTGTTGATAGAATCACAAGTGAAATTCATCTAGCAGCCCCGAGGCACAGTTCTTTTAGTTTTTACATCTACAACCTTTCCGTGGCTGTCCGTCAGAGAACCCGAGCCTGGTTGCATCATTTTCAGTCTAACCAACAACCAAAATCCAAAACTGAAAAATGAAGAATTAGTTTAAACAGAGTGGATATTCTGACATGACTGACATTCTGTCAAATGGCTTAAATTTTGTATGGGATCAGATAAACTATAATATAGCGTATGAGTCGTATGTACTGCTTTTGTAGTGCTTGTGCAGTCTGTTTAATGCTTCTCTGTGTATATTCATTGCGGTTTAAATGGAAAAGAGTGACCAGTTAAAATCCTTCTTATATGTACAAAAACGTGTGTTGCATGATTATTGATTATTATACTGTATAAAATATTGTATATGCTATATTAAAATATATAGTTTGTGTGCTGTAGTCCATGTGTGAGTTCAGAGATTAAACAAAAGTATGTTTATTGAAGGTACACTAGTGCCAACAAAATATTTTTGTGATCTTCATCTTTCTGAACAAGTCAAAGAAATCAAATTTTATTTTGTTCGTTTGTTTCTCTTAACAGATAAAGAGGTGATTCAGCGAGGCAGGGTGATAGAGAGAGGAGAGGTGGCCATCGGAACACAGCTGGTACAGGCAATTCCTCCTGGACTCTTCTGGAGGTTTCACATCACGGTTCACCACCCTGAGTATGTCAAGTTCAACATCTCGCTCACACGGGACGCCCTGCTGGGCATCTATGGCAGGAGGAATATACCACCTACTCACACGCAGGTAACAACACGCAGAGAGTTTTACATGACTGGTTATATTCTTTCAATATTTATTAACTTACTGTATATTTGAAAATGTTTTTGTGTTGTGCCTGTGCATGCATTTGTGTTCAGGTTTGGCTTTACTTGTGAGGTCAGATTTGTTTAGAAATGTAATGAAACCAACATTTAAAGTGGTTCTCACTATTTGAGGGTTAAGTTTAAGGGTAGCAATAAGTGTAAAGAATAATATAAAAATCTCATGTTAATCAGTGATAAAAATCTGATTTACAAGTTCATAATAATATAGCTTCTAAGTATGTGTATGTGTTTATGTGTATAGCTGTTCTTGTTAGGGCCAAATATTGTTAAATGCTCTCACAAATATACTAAAAAATGTCAACAACAAACACAGTACATGTAAAGTTTTTTTAACCCTTTGAAAATGCTTATATGTTGGCCAAATCATGTTTTGCTTTAGGTCTGCTGATATTTCTGTAAGATGTTAGATTTAGGATTATAAAATATTATAAATTCCACATAAAAACTATTGCATCCCATGAGATGTTCTTACAAATATACACTACTGTTCAGAAGTTTAGGGTCACTTGAGTGAATTGTTTCTCTTAATGTTTCAAACCTTTTGAGCTGAAGCTGTATGCTGAAAGGTTTGAAATTAGTGTTGTAAATATAAAATAAAATCAAGTGTGCAAACATGTTTATTTCATTACAAAACTAAAACTTTAATAATTTTTTGCGACATCATGTCAACAAACGCATTGGTTTGAATCTACATGTCAACTAACTCATTAGAGTATTAGTAGGCTGTTAAGGTTATGGTTGGATAGGGTTATGGATGGAATAATAAGGAACAGATTCACTAATAGTTTGCGGTAGCGCAAATGCCTCTTTTGGCTTAAAAAAACCTACTGTCTGTATTTACTAAAGACACACATTGAAAATTAGCGCTGAAAGGCGCTGGACATGGCTGTTTTTGCGACTGACCATATTGCATATGCATTTGTAGGAATTTCCTCTTCAGACGCAAACTTTCACACAACGCGGTTTACTAAGGTTTGTACTCATCATTGTACTGGTATTTGCAGCTTGATTGACGCCCAAAAAAGTATGTCTTAAACCCTGCACTAATTTGCGCTGCTCTCAGTAAATTTCCGCTGATCATCATGGGAATGAGATATTGTGTTTTTTAAAGTGGACATGAAACAGAAGTAGCGATTGTATTTTTTTCGCATCGTGACCAAGCGGCAACCTTCCGATCTCTCTCATGAAGCCAACACCGAAGTGACTTAAACTCAGAGGTGGGTAGAGTAGCCAAAATCTTTACTCAAGTAAAAGTACAAGTAACTTGAGAAATTGTTACTCAAGTAAAAGTAAAAGTCACTATTTTAAAATTTACTTGAGTAAAAGTAAAAAAGTATGCAATGAAAAAACTACTCAAGTAGCTAGTTACTTAGTTACTTTGTATCTGATTATATAGGCCTACTACATTAAATTAATATTAACGCCAATATTTTAATATTACATTTTAATCAATATTTTTAATTATCATAAGCAGATATCTTTGCAATATACTAGAGAGACTAAAGAATAGACAAACACAGAAGAGACAAGCATTTCTGTAAATTTCATCTAGTCCTGATGTCAATGTAGTTTACACAACTTATTTAGAATAATAGACCATGTCAAACTAAAGCATGAACTAAACTCCGAGCATTTCCTAAGATGATCTAGAACATCTGCAGTGCTCTCTTAAATGAAATACACATTTTTGAACAAAGCTCATGTTTTCTCGTGTTGTGTCACGTGTGTGTTGTGAAACGCTCTTACTTGTAAACAAACAGTAAACAGTGAACCACACGCCCATCAACAAGTTTTCTTCCTCCTGTTCTTCAAATGTATATTTCTGCAAGCCCACGTCTCTGTGTCTGACGAACAGGTTGCGCAGGTGCGCGCAAATGGCGGGCATTTATCATTGCTGGCAAACAATATGACACATTTGCAGTTTTTATTGTATAGATATAGATTCATATCCACTTCATCCAACGCTCTTTGTGTTCTGCGTGTTTTTAAGTTTCGCGCTACGAGGAGTGAGTAATCCTGCTTCAGATGATTCAGATCGTGCTGCGAACTGAACAAATCATTTGAACTGATTCATTAGCCCATTCAAATGGTTTTGCCCATTGTTCAATTAATGCTTTCAAAGGAATCGACTCAAAAGAATCGATCACTCGGGAATGCCCGTAAAAGAGACGACAACCTTGAAATAAACAACGCGTTTTAAAAGCATATTTTAAAATGAAGGAACGTCACGCAACCCTTACAGAAAAGACACACGAAATTCACATGTGCAAAAAACACATGTTATCACATGTGAAATGTGTGTTTTTGGAACATTTTGGTGTGAATTCCATGTGAATTCCCACGTGAAACCCATGGGATAACATGTAAAAACCCATGGGATAACATATGCGACATGTCTCCACATGTGATCACATGTTCTTCACGTCACCACATGTTGCACATGTCATCCCATGGGTTTTTACATGTTATCCCATGGGTTTCACGTGGGAATTCACATGGAATTCACACCAAAATGTTCCAAAAACACACATTTCACATGTGATCACACGTGTTTTTTGCACATGTTAAACACATGTTGTATACATGTGATCACATGCGAAAAACATGTAAAAATCATGTGAAATTCATGTGTCTTTTCAGTAAGGGAATGTAAGTTATGTAACGAAGTAAAAGTACAGATTTTCTATTAGAAATTTACTCAAGTAAAAGTACACACTTTTAATTTGACTTAAAAAGTACATATTTTCCGTGGTTTCAGCAACCAGGCGCATCAGCTCCAACCACGTCCCGCCTCTATGCCCATTTCCGATTATCCGGGTGTGAAGCGGTGTTAAGATGGTGATGGCCGGCTCCGCCCACTTTAAGCTTAAAAACAGCTCCTCAGAAACCTACAGGTGATGTCACGGACACTACGTCACGATCATAGACTGTAAATTTGGCCCCAAGTTGACATGTATCAGAATCAGAAACAGAAGGATCTTTATTGATCTTTATTTATAAGTATGTTTACACACACAAGGAATTTGACTTGGCGACAGGAGCTTAGTGCAGAAGAAAGTGTACACATGGTGCAAACATAGTGCAAATATACATTAAGATAGAAAAAAGAGAACTTAAATAAAAACAATAATGCACTATATACAAAAAGTGAAAAAATATAGACAAAAAAACGACATATAATTTTTTAAAAGAGTGTACAGATGTGTTATTTACAGGTTTAACCTATTGTTTCTTACAATGTACAGTTTCCAGATGCTATGTGCCATGTGCAAGTGTGCAATGTGATGGACAGTGAGTAGTAAGAGCTTTTAATTGTTCAGGCTGAATATAGCCTGCGGGAAAAAACTGTTCTTGTGTCTGGCTGTTCTGGTGGTCAGTGCTCTGTAGCGCCGGCCAGATGGCAACAGTTCGATGAGGGAGTGAGCTGGGTGAGTGGGGTCCAAAGTGATTTTCTTAGCCCCTTATTTTGGAGGTTGGGCAGGGGGGCACCAATAATCCTCTCAGCAGTTCTGACTGTTCGTTGTAGTCTCTTAATGTCTGATTTAGTAGCTGAACCAAACCAGACAGTTATGGATGAGCACAGGACAGACTCGATGATGGCCGAGTAGAACTGTGTGAGCAGCTCCTGTGGCATGTTGAATTTCCTCAGCTGGCGAAGGAAGTACAACCTCTGCTGGGCTTTTTTAGCGATGGAGTGTATGTGAGTGTCCCACTTCAGGTCCTGAGAGATGGTAGTGCCCAGGAACCTGAATGACTACTGCAGCCACAGTGTTGTTCATGATGGTGAGTGGGGGGAGTGCAGGGGGGGGGTTCTGCTGAAGTCCACGATCATCTCCACTGTTTTGAGCGTGTTAAGCTCCAGGTTGTTGTGATTGCACCAGACAGCCAGCTCTGGCTCAACTTCCTGTCTGTAGGCAAACTCGTCTCCATTGTGGATGAGGCCGATGATGGTAGTGTCATCTGCGAATTTCAGGAGTATGACAGAGGAGTCTTTTGCAGTGCAATCGTTTGTATACAGGGAGAAGAGCAGTGGGGAGAGCACGCATCCCTGAGGGGCACCAGTGCTGATTGTGAGAGTCCCGGATGTGAGTTTACCCAGCTTCACTAGTTGCTGCCTGTCTGTTAGGAAGTTAGAGATCCATTGACAGATTGGGGTGGGCACGGAGAGCTGGGTCAACTTCCCAGAGAGAAGGTCAGGCATGATGGTATTAAAGGCCGAACTGAAGTCCACAAATAAGATCCTTGTGTAATTCCCAGGTCTGTCAAGGTGTTGTAGAACATAATGCAGCCCCATGTTGACTGCATCATCAACAGACCTGTTTGCTCTGTAGGCAAACTGAAGAGGATCCAGCAAGGGTCCAGTGATGTCCTTCAGGTAGGCCAGGACCAGTCTCTCAAACGACTTCATAACCACAGACGTGAGAGCGACAGATCTGTAGTCGTTATGTCCAGTGATTTGGGATTTTTTGGGGACCGGAATGATAGTGGAGCATTTGAAGCAGTGGGGAACTTCACACAGCTCCAGAGATCTGTTGATGTTCTGTGTGAAGATGGGGGCCAGTTGGTTAGCGCAGACTTTTAAACAGGCAGTTGAAAGACCGTCTGGGCCTGGAGCTTTCTTGGTCTTCTGCTTCTTGAAGACCCAGTTCACATCCTCTACACATACAGTGCAGGTAGAATGGTTGGGGAGGCAGGAGGGGGGGGTTGCGTACGGGGGTGGGTGAATGTGTGAAGTGCAGATCAGGGCGGGTGTGGAGTTTGAGTTGCAAAGTTACTCTCATACAAAGCCTATCATAGTAAATTGCTTGCAGATATTAGAAAGACAGAATACTGTTTGAAAAGCATCCCGTGGTGACACCTCAAGAAGTTGACTGTTTAAAAGCCAAGTAGATTTTTGCAAATGCTGGGCAAAGGTTGACTAGACGTTGCAAAATATAAATAAGTGAGTGGTTATATGTATATTATATAGTATATACTGAGTGTCTATTTACACTGAGTACAAATAGCCCGCCTTGTTGGCAGAGATTAGCTCCGCCCACCAATATGTGATTGGAATAGAGAAAGTGTAAGAACGACGCTGTTTCAAACAGCGACTCCAGTGGCTCCTGAAAATGCTCTTTTACCTTTTCACATTACAGGTCATAAAGGCATTTGTTTTCAATAAAATTGATTTAAGACTTAAAATTCATTTTTATTCGTAAAGTTTAGGTTTAGGGGAAGGCTAGAGGTAGGTGTAGGGCTTTAATATCTCAATAATTTGCGTTTTAATAATTTTTATAAATATAATGATATACACTCTGTTATTATTGCATAATGTTTAATACACAACAATACTGAGGTGCAAATAGTAACGTTATCTGCCACTATTTATAAGTACTAATAGCATCTAACTACTATTTCTACTTAATCCAAAGAAAATACAGCTATTTTCGGTCAGAGTAAATAGAATTTTGCTAAAAAAAAGCTGCTATTTTCACTTCGTGTAAACAGAACCTACTGCTATTTCAAATTAGTGTAAATAGCATCTATTGCTATTTACACTTAGTGAAAATAGCCGCTGCCTATTATATGTAATGTACATAGATTCAACTTATTGTAGTAAAACAGACCTTTATTCGTGTGTAAGAGTACTTATGTATGCGTGTCTGAGTCTCAGATGGTGTCGTGATTGGTGTTGTTGGTAAAAGTTGTCTAAGTGCATATTGTTATGACTGGCAGATAAAGAGGAGGATCGGCAGCGTATCTAATGAGGTGCCTCAGACGACCCCAACATGCTAATTACATCTCATTATTCAGGATATCATCCAAGATTAACTGTTCACTTTGCTCTAGAAATTAGAGCCCGGTGTAATTCAATTTAAGGCATCTCGTTTGCGCCTCATTTGCATATGCGCTCACATACGTAGGCGTAGGCGTAGGCAAAGCAAGAAGAGTGCTTAATTGTTCCAGCGTAATGAAAAGGCTTCCATTGTGTGTTTGTTCGCGCGCATCGGAATAGAGATGTTTACGTGCGAGTCTGCTTCGGCGTGTATGTGTTCCTGACAGATCGCTACTGCACAGAGACTGTCAACTCCGATGCGGCTCCCGCGATCGTTCCTCGGTTTCTCTGGCTGTCATTAAAAGCAGTGGGGCTCTGGTGCGACTGCTGCCCTGCTGGCTCCTGCCTGTCAGAGTAAGAGTCATTACAGTCGATGGGGCTTCAGCGGCTCCACAGTTTCCAGAGTGACTTCGGGGGTGGAGAGGGACTCATTATAGCCAGAGGGTTCTGTAGTGCCTTGGAGAACGCAGCTCATTGATGTTTCTGATGTTTGTAACAGCTCTGTCTAAACACCAGCAATCCCCCCACCCCACAAAATCCAGACAGACACAGACACACTGTACGTGCATATCTTTTACAGTTTCCTTGGAGATGGATGCTTTCCGGTTACAGTGACACGGTAGTGTGGGGTGATGAGACAGGCACTGAACGCAGATATACAGACTCGAACAGACGCAGATGGTGCGCTGTAAACTCCTGGATGCAAACATATTTCATATCTGCAGTGGGTCCAGATTTGTGCGAATTTAAGGGTGTCTGGCTGGGTTTGCTTCGAACTGGAAGCTTGTTTTTATCATGTCGCAGTGCGCACAGGTGATCACTTCTAGTTTAGGCGGCTTTGATCGGTCACGCTGTCACAATGGGAGGTAAAATGATGGAGAGGGAAAGATCTTTTTTATCATTACACGTGTGCACATTTGGGCTCATTCTTTGGCTTCATTAGATGTGTAGTTATCATTACATAATTACTATCTTGTTTCTGCTGTAATCTGTAGCTTTTGTTCATTAAGAAGAAACAAAAATCTGTTATTTAGCAAGTACATAAATGCAATGGTTCGAAACTGTCTTCTAACTTGCAACTTACTCAGAAATTTCATTAATGGACATTTTTTAAAAGACTTTTCCTGGGAAAATGTTACATTTTTATTCAGTAAATGTTATTTATCTGTTACTTACATTATCTGTTCTTTTATTTTTTGCATTGTTGTGGGCGGTTATCTTATATGTTTTATATTCATAGTGTTTTGGTATCGTTGGTATTGATATAAATGATAATATTATTTATGAGCCATAAATATAGCCTTCATTGCTGATATCGAATTAAAGACTAAAGAAATAAATCAAATATGCCTTGTTCACAATGATATGCTTTTAATAATGATTTATAATTTGTTTTAGTTTGACGCGGCAAAAAAAATCAGCTTTTATTTTTAAATTTTTATGTTAATTTTTGTGAAAGTTTTTGCAATTTTGTTATATGCTTTTGTCATTTTATTCTTTTTTGTTTATTTTTATGTTGCTATTTAAGAACTTAGTTTTATTTTAGTTTTTGTTTATTATTATAACTTTGTGCTTTAAACGTATTTTTGTTCAAGTTTTTCCAATAAGTTTTAGGTCAATGATTTCAATGAACAGAAACGTTTTCAAAGTTTTAATTTTAGTCAACTAAAATAACCTTGGTTTGACGTACTTAAAAATGTAATCTGCAATGTTTAACACATGATGATTATGGCGATAGAAAAGTAAACGTTAAAGAATTGCAGTATTAAACTTGCTACTTTCTTAGTTCATACTGGAGTATTGCTTTAACTTTAAATTCTCACAATTCATCACTGAAATGCCACTATCAGACGCTTCTGCAATACAAAGGTACAGTTGCTCTAATGTCAAAAAAGCGCACCAAAATGAAATTATAATCGAAAAAGTGCGATAAAGAAAAGTAATGAATTATCGGAAGAACGAGTCAGTTTTGCATTGCAGACAAGTTGTTAAGATGTGGAGACGAGCCAAGTATCGGCTCTTTTGCTAACACAAATTAGATTAGATACATATAGTATCTAATGCTCTCCTTTTCTCTAGTTTGACTTTGTGAAGTTACTGGACGGGAGACAGCTGATAAAGCAAGATTCCCGGACTGCCAAAATCCCGAACCCTCCACCACGTAGTCTGCTCATGTCTGCCCTGCAGGAGACGGGCTTTGTGGAATACCTAGACGTTGGCACCTGGTACCTGGCCTTCTACAATGACGGCCGCAAGATGGAACAGGTGGTGGTGTACAGCACCCCCATAGGTGAGGCCGTGCCGGAGAGCACAGCTGTTAAAGCTTTTGCTTATTTCATTATTTCCATTTTAATTGATTTGAATGGTTTTTCCTTTTAATATGAACATAATTACTGCATAATGATTGTGTGTTTTTTTGGTTTAGGAAAATGTTAGCTATAGATCCACATATGACATCAGTATCATTGATTTTTTTAAATGAATGTAAATGTGTTTGTTTGTTCAGAAACATTAGACGGTTGTTCCACTAACTGTAATGGGAATGGAGAGTGTGTCGCCGGACACTGTCATTGTTTCACCGGCTTCCTGGGCCCAGATTGTTCCAAAGGTATACAACATAATAAAACAACATGCTCATAAAGAGAAAACAATTACATTTGTACAATAATGTGTATGACAGTCACAGAATAACAAACGTAATCATGCATATTAACTCACTAAATAGTCAGTCTTATAGTTTCACAACGTAACTAACAAACATAAGATCTGACTGTATGATGTATGCGTGTGTGTTTCAGACTCTTGTCCAGTACTGTGTAGTGGTAATGGAGATTATGAGAAAGGCGTATGCGTGTGTCACACTGGCTGGAAGGGGGCGGAGTGTGAGGTGGAGGAAGGCCAGTGTATCGATCCCACCTGTTCCAACAACGGAGAATGTGTCAGCGGAGTCTGTGTTTGTGCTCCTGCGTTCAAGGGTGATAACTGTGAGCAAGGTACGAGTTTCACACACCAAGACTGAGAAAATTACGTCCTTAGATATTTAATGTTGCTGTAAATGCCTGGCATTTGACACTTGGGTTTGGAAACCCTTTTCCATGACACGCACACAACTCCTATAAAAAAAGGAAGATTTAGATGAAACGATTACAAACACCAAACATTGTACACACGTAAATCTTTCATTAAAAAAAAATTGTTTTGTGATGTACATCATTCGCCTATAGATGAAAAGATTAAGTTACAAGCAGAAATAGCCATTATCTACAACACGACCATCACTAAGCGTAAGTGCGAGTGTGTTGAGCTCCTAGTCCATCTCCACAGCTTGTTTATGATGAATGTTCTGTAATTGGATTTTAAACACACTTTCTCCTCTAACCATTAAGCTGAAAATTCATTGCCGCAATTTCAGCGATAGAGAGAGAGACAGAGAGCGTGTGAGAGAGAGACTCAATTTAATCCCATGTAGATCCATCCACCAAATTAGCTTTTCCATCAAGCACCTTCTCCATCTACACACACACACAGACCGAAGCGAACATTGTTGCTAGTGTAATTGAAAGCTGCGTGTTTTTTTCTTGTTCTTTTTTAGTATGCATACTTACTGAATTAAGCGTGTCACTGAGTTTTAGTATTAGGTCCAAGCACGCTACAGAACTGAAAGAATACATGTTAACGTATCATCCATTATTTTGTATTCATCTGCTCGACATAGTTGCAGGTGAATGGCTGCATTTTAAGATTCTTCTTTTTCTCAAAAAGGTTTTGTTTAATCTGTCATTTTATCTCACAGTCAGAAAAAAAAGTTCAAATATTTATCACAAATAGACAAACTTACAAGTCTCTTGGATTAATAAATGAATTAATTTGGAAACACAAAATGTGTTCAACGTCACTGTCTGCAACCTCTTAAATATCTGACAGTGTTAACTAACTGAGAGGCACAGATATGAACCGTCATCTTAAAGGGATAGTTCACCCAAAATTCACCCTCTTGTCATTTTCAACCTGTATGACTTTTTGAAGAACATTGGTAAGAGAAAACCGTTGGTCCCCATTGAATTGCATTGGCTTCGTGTCCAAAACCAATGGTTTTTGGTTACCAACATTCTTCAAAATATCTTCTTTTAAGTTCTGCAGAAGAAAGTTAGTCATACAGGTTGAATACGACAAGAATATTGAATATTATTTTTATATTTAAAATATGCCTTTAAAATATATGGTAATGTACATGAAGTCTATTATAATTATAGGGCTAGTGAATGATGTCATCATTTTAATGAGCACATCTTTTATTTTGTTGTGTGTGTGTCTGTAGTGGATTGCGTAGACCCGTTGTGCTCAGGTCGAGGTGTGTGTGTGCGCGGCGAGTGTGTGTGTTCCGCAGGCTGGGGAGGTGAGAGCTGCGAGACGCCACTTCCTGCCTGTAAAGAACAATGTTCAGGTCACGGGTCTTACCAACCTCAGACAGGGGTGTGCGTGTGTGAAAAGGGCTGGTCCGGCGATGACTGCTCTGTGGGTGAGTTATCATTAACACATACTAATGTGCTGTGATAGGTTTGATGGGTGTTTGCTTGAGTCTTATGTCTGTTGATTGGTTGTTCAAGTATGGGTTAGATTTTCACTGCACATAGTGATAACATGTATAGCTTGAATACCTTTGGCTTAAAGGGTCTTCCTACTGCATCGATTTAAATGTTAAGTCTTCATGTTCTAGTTTTTATGTACAGGAATATTCACTTTAGTCCTGTTGTTCATTGGTTCTTGAGTTGAAAGGATAGTAGTTTACCCCCAAATTACAATTCTGTCATCATTTACTTACCCTCATGTCATTCCAAACATGTATGCCCTTCTTCAGCAGAACACAAAAGAAGATATTTTGAAGAATGCTGGTGACCAAACAATCTAGTCACCATTGACTTCCATTGTGTAGACGCAAAACCACTGAGACATTTCTCAAAATATCTTCTTTTGTGTTTGTTTTATACGACATGATGTTGAAAAAATGCTGACAGTTTTTCTATTTTTGGTTGAACTGTCCCGTGTTTGGGTTATATCAGTGGTTGATTTTAATTATTTATATATTTGTAATTTACTTCAGTTAAAGGTACTGTTAGCAAATTCTAGAATTTCTAAAGTAGTCATGCCTCATTTTTCAAAACTCTGCCCTCCAAATACTGTACGTGGACACAAACCAGCTCTTGGAGACCGTTATAATGAACGATTGAGTAGAAATTCAGCTTTGCACTGACTTTTTGTGTGTACTATGGCTTTAGCTGTCAAACACAACAGCAGCCAAATAGTGTTTGCACACAACACACTGATGTTCCCTGCTTCCTGCTTTCTATACAGTATATGTCAAAAAAAGTTCAGATCGTCTAAACAAACCAACTGCCCACAGCCTGACGCATTTTCTGTTTGCAATGTAGAGTCTGTGGATGTTAGAGTCAAGTGATATCTCAAGGCATATCATTCTACCTTTTAGTCTTATGAGTTATGTTTTCAAATAAACCTTTCACATTTAAATAATATATAATTTATATAATATATTTATTGATTTTCAACTTTTAAACGCAACAACTTATCAAATAAACAAAGTAAATAGATAAATGAAATTAAATACATACAAAAAATACACACACACACACACACACATATATATATATATATATATATATATATATATAATAAAATAATCGGCTCACCACTTAATTAGATCACTAAAGCAATAGACAATTTTTAATGCAACAATCTCTGTATTACAAAGTTATATCTCCCTAAACAAACCCTCTAGAGAAGATAGAAGAAATGCTTAGTCCCATATATGTCAGATATGGTTCCCACCGTCTGTGAAATGTATGATCTTTGCTATGAGTGACACAAGTCAAGTAGTCTAAAGAAGCATATTCAAGAATAACTCTATGCCATTGTGTTATAGATGGAGATTTTTCTGATATCCAATTTAATAAAATACATTTTCTTGCACAGAATACTAGAAGCTTATAAAGCAACTTTTTATGTTTATCTATAATGAAATTACAATGTATTCCAAGCAGCATATTCAACGGGTCACACACAACATCAACAGCCAAAATAGTATTGATCACCCAGAACCTCTGAATTTTCCTACAAAACCAATAACAATGAACAAGATCTCCTTCCTC